>NC_133900.1:38553134-38863095 GCF_964199755.1 Larus michahellis | reverse complement strand
TGTCCAAATCAGCTATTTGAGTGGATGACTTATAATTTAAGAACCACACACTATGCCATGCCTGAAAAAATGAATTCCCACAGAGAAGTAGAATGCTGCAGAAAATCACTGTAAATTAAGACAGAGGCTGTTGGAAAGAGCTGCAATGATGTACATTAGCAGTATCTTTTCTGTCCTTCAGATTTTGCAGAAGTCCTTTTCCATGCATTTCTTGATTTCTAGAAGTGAGAGGGCTCTGGCTTGGTGGGAAGGAATCAAAGGTGTGAGTCTGCTCCTACCAATATTTTCCCTAGATAATACAGAGATTTATTTAGACAGATCTCAGATAATCCCACTGCATGGAACTAATCTTTTGACTCTAGGAGTTGCAAACTTCCTCCTGCTCCCAGGCTGAGCCTGAAATCAGAGAACAGAAAACCAGCCCTTGGTTTTGCAGCATAATGCTCTCATATCCACCCTGGAAACAGGCTTCTTCCTTGACCCACACAGCTTTTTTTGTCAATATATCTCATTGTACCTGTCAATCTGAAGTCCAAGAATTAAAAAATACCACTACTTGTTTTGCCTTCTCCAAATACAGTCCTGCTGCATTAGATGACATCTCTGAGGGAATCATCTGTAGAAAAATGTGATAATGTGTGCCTTTCAACCACACCTTGGTTCCTGAACGCAGTAAAATTTTGACAGAGTCCAGTGCTCACTGTTTTCTTTTGGCTATTTCTACGCTGAGCCTGAAGGCTCTTCATTGACTCCACAGGGTGCCTAATCCCCGTGCGTAGGCTTAACCTGTTACGAATAACCACAGTTTGTACAAGCACTGCAGTGCAGAACTGGAATTCTTGAGGTAGATATTACACATCTAAAAGCAGACCACTTGTATTATAAAGATCTCAAGTTCTTAGTCTTATTTCTAAGCAGATTCACCGTAGCATCTCAGTGTGTACAAAGGTACTCACCATATTATTCAAAGATACAGGTGTTCCATCACAACCTTTGCACAGAGCGTGCAGCCATGTTCCTGCTTTCTCAGTTCAGACGCAGTATCATACGCATCTAAATATTTCTGTGCTAGGAATATTAAATCCTAAATTATTCTACTTTGATGAAGAACATCATGTATCCCTTGTGTAAAATCAGTTTTCCAGGTTCTGCAACAATCAGCAGTATGCCCTAGTAAACAACTGCTCCAACTGGATTCATTACAGACAAAATGGGATTTAAATCTCATTGTTGACTAGTGAAAAAAGCAGATAAATAGTTCCTTTTCTTTAGCATCAGCATCTTACTTGGTTTGTATTCCTAGAAAATAAAATGTGATGGGAAAAGCCCACATTTCTCAGGGAACGGCATGTCTTAAATCTGTTTGGGCGGTTAGTGCATGGTCACTTCTTTTTAAATTAAGGAAACTCTAGTACTGTTTTCTACAGAAGCACCATTTTCTTGCTATGAACTATTCGCACCTCACTATAAAATACTTTGAGATTAACGTTATATTAACCAATGGTTAGGCCTAATCAAGCTTGCTGCTTTAATTCCATCGACTGTTGCTTTTAGAGACTTTATTGAAAACATCAGAGATGGTGAGAAGGACTTGTTCATTTCATGTTCTCTCAAAACCCTAAGCCTTTCATTAAGCCCTTAACTACACATGTCCATCCTGGCACCAGCGGGCTGGATAGCTGCATTAGAGCCAATTAAACCTGGCCATCATGGTCACATTCAGAATAATGACCACCAGAGAAGATCATGGTCATAACCACTGTCTGACAAGCAACTGGTTGTTGTGACCTCATCTGCAGATTTTCACCCTTCTTTTGCTGCCATCTCCCTACCTACAAATGCAAACAATGGATGCATAGCTATTGCTCTGCGCTGTTGGGCCACTTGGAATAGAAATCGTACTACCATCTTTTGACTGTAAGAAGAACTACACCTTTGGAGAGTCTCCCATCTGTATGAAGTCACTGCAGGAAGTAATCTTCTTTAATTCAGTGAATGAAACAAAAATCCATTTAAATATGGAAACACAAGATGAACAGTGTAGGCTATGAGCTGAATCCTTTACAAAAAGCAATTTGGTTTGAACATATCTATAAGAAGGACTGTAATTCTGGGCAATCACAGTATACTCAAGAAAAAAAAAACATTAACAACCTTAAATGTGTCAGCCACAATGCATCTATATCTATTTCACATGTCCTAGAAAACTGCCTAGAAGCAGCTCCACTGTCACAGCTCCATGTTTCCTCTGGCACTTCCAGTCTGTGCGACTACAATGGTGCCCAGTACTTGGGCAGAGCAGTACAGATTGGAGCTTGCGTTAATTACAGACTCTTTGATTTACAATGAGTAGTTTATAACTAGATCAATTCAGAAGTGATGGACGGGACCACTTTCTGAAACGTACAGTGATCTGTACAAAATTATTTCAGTTCCTAGGGAGAAGGTGTCATACAGAATTACAATTGACTGTTCTTGTTGGAAGTCTTAGCACCAAGGATTCTTCCACTTCTATGCTTCTGAAACAACCCAGAAACACATTGGAGAAGCTCATAACAGAGATCTTCAGAGGTTGGTTATCCTACACTGTGCTCATACACAAAATTATGGTATTTTGAAACCACGCTAAAACACAATACTGACATTTTTAGGCAATTGCATATGAATCTCATGTATTCATAAAAGACAAATTTCAAAGCACTGCAAAGAGGCATATATATTTAAAATCCAAAGTAACATGTAAAAATATATGCTGTCTATTTGACATTAAGAACAGTTTTGGGAGTGGACTGTTTAATAACATTCCTCTGTATACCAACAAAGGTTCTGCTGGATATCTGACAACAGAAACACTGGTCTAATACTCCATGATCTCGCAACAGCATTTTTGCCAATCCCTGAAAAGAAACCACTGGCATTTTGGGTGTGCATTATGGCGCATGTGGTTTAGTAGTGCATTACCGCTTTATAAATTCAGGGCAAAATCTTGGTTTCAGTGAAGTCAATGGGATACTTGCTACAGGCCTCAGTGGAGTTGGGCTTTCATCCACAATATTTAAGAAGTGGGTCTATGGTCTGAAGAAGAGCAAAGGAGAAAGTAAAAAAGTTTTTTTTCCCCATTGCAAACAAAAAAGCTACAAAAATCACTAATTGGTAAAATCCAAGTTTTTCATAAGACTCTTTTCCCTAGCAACTATGCTATGCTGTACATAGTTTTTAATGAGTTCTCAATTAATCCATCTATGTGCATAGACAAAGAAACTGGAAAATAGTACATATATACACAAGTTACAGTCAAGATAGGTGTTATTTTTCATTTTCTTCTCTCATTAGCATAGTTTCACTAACATTCAGTCCCTCTGGTATAGCTGAAATTACATATGGTAATAAAGAACAGAGTAAATCTACTAATTCAAAGAAATCTTTTTTTTTCCTCACATGTAATGTTATTAAGTGAAGCTATTACAAAGTTGTGGTCCTCTAAGAAAGTGATGAATTACAGGAAAACATGAAGAGAAAGAGAGGGAATGCTTGAATCTGAACAGAATTCCAAGAAAAGTTTGGCCAGTTATCACATACAAGTAACCCCTAAACAGAGGTTTTTGTCAGTGACATTTAAAACCAAAGCAGTGGGTTTTGTCCAAGAACTGGATCCCAGCCATAAAGCACCAAAGTATTCTGACTGCTTGTTAGCTGAAGACGAGCTAAAATACAAGTAGATATAAAGATTTGCCTTTATTCCTTTTGGCTTGCCTCTGCACCTACTAACTTTGCTGTCTATATTTGGATTATGTAAATAAATTATCCTTCCACTTTTATCTTATAGGGGATTTTAGGTTAGCTGGCAATAAATAAAACATTTTGCTCTGATGGGTGTGGATGATCATTAAGACACAGGTAATCAACCCATTTTCAAGGTGCCAGTACCCCACCACAAGTAATCATATAGATTCAGAATAAAGAATCAGAATAAAGAAAAAGTGAGGAGGACCACCTTTTTCTAAGGTGTTCTACCTGGCAGGGAAGCTAGCAGTGCAGAGTGTAACTGTGGAGGAAATGCCATCCCCACTGATTAACATCAGCTGGAGATACCCCAGTATGCAAGAGATCTATAGGGAGAATGCCAGGACTTGGGTTATCACCCAGACCTCTGCAATGATTCATGTCAGAGTACTCCATCTGGGCCAGGCAGCACTGAGAAAGAACCTGGTAAGTACACGTATATTCCTAAACTGCATCAGAAATTATGTGAACATCCCCTGCTATTGAATGTGCCTGCTCCTTTCCCAGCAATGACAAGAGATAGATACTTCTCCCTCTGAAAAAGTAATCATCAACCACAAGTTCAATGTATGACAAGACTACAATGCAGGCAGCAATTTCCCATGCTTCCCCTCTTTAGTGGGCATTATTAGCTTGCTTATCATCGCTGTTCTTTCCTAAGGTTATCAATGTAACACAAACATCCAGATAAAAGGAAAAATAAAGGTTTGAAACGTTAGGTATTATGGGGTTCATGAATTATAGTTATGTATGTAGTCTGTATCATGTTTAAATAAGACAAGTCTTTTCTAACAATTTTGGACTTTCCATTTACAGTACTCAACAAAAATATTTGTGGTGACATTCCAAATATTCAGAATGTGGCTTACTTCCTGTTTCACTGGGAACTCTGAATTAGACCCCTACTGAAAAGACCAATCCAAACAAAATAAAAACCATTTGCATAGAAAACTGATACACAAAATGGCAGTGTTCGCTGCATGGGCAATGCAATATTTCATGATGTTTCATTTTCACTGAAACAATTTCCATGTGCTCAATTACCAGCTACAAGTGAGTTCTGAGATTTCTCTGCATGCCACAGCATGAAACTGATGATGTACATTTGATCCTAAAAGCCCAGCAGGTCTACGTTCTGATACGCCTTTATTTTTCACCCCATTTTTCTTCAAAAACTCAGGCTCCTTTTTGAAATATGGCCGCTTTATGCATATGTTTTCAAGCTTTTATTCTATACCAAAAATACCTGGAAAACAAGATGACAGCACATGAAAAAAAAGCTACAGAGTTATTTAAATAAGTCAGGGTTAGCAGCATATTCTGGAAAATGCCAAAGGGTTTGTGAAATAAATTCCATTTGGCAAGTTTAGAGATAAAAGAATCCAGCTGCTTTCAAACACCAAGCGCACCACTAAAAACTCTCTAAAATTGCAGAAACATCTTAAATCAACAAAACGTATCATCCTCCCACACAAAACAACAACAGCAACAAAAGAACCACAAAACATTCCTATTTAGATAGACTTCAATGCTAGCTGCAGTATGTCTGTTCCAGGAAGTTTGTCAAAGAACACACTTATATACAACAAAGGGCATAGGGTTGAGGGATTTTATGATGCTTCAGGCTATTGCAAAGCTAGGCAAAGAGATGAAAGCAGTCATGCTGCTGAAGGACCTAGGATAAGGAACCAGGCTGAACCATACGATGATTGGTATCCTTCGCAAAAGCGCTTCTATCCACTTGATTAAGAGTCTTCCAACGACTGTATCACTAAACAGGAGTTACTGGTTTAGGGCTTGATTCACTGAAGTCAGTCATGACTTTCTACTACCTTTAAAAGGTCTTTGGATCAGATGTTAAAAGAATAAAACCCATCTATGTATCCTTTCTTCCAAGTTTAGGTAGAACCTGTTCAACTCCTTCATGACATGTAGGGCATGTAAAACACACTTCTAGCAAAACTGGAACTTGGAAGTACTGAAGACAGGTACTAGCTCCTTCATTGTAATAGGAGAAAATACTCATAAAGGAGTCCGCAGAAATGGCAAGAACTTAACTCTAAAGAGAATCTGTATATTCAGGCTGTTGTTCCTTGTAATTCTTCTTCAACAGAATATCCACTGTCACAGGTTCCTAGCTCTGCTCGTCACAGCCACAGCCCCTTGGCAGAAGTTAATACCTTGCACAATCCAACAATTTGTGTGACTGCACTCCAAAACAGACTTGCAAAATAGGTTGGTCCTGCTGAAATGCGAACATATTTTATTTCATTTTTAAGTAGACCATTTCACAGATCTAGGTTTGAAGTCAGTCACACTAGCACAAGCAAGGGTAAGGTAGCTTCCAGTAAACAAAGACAAATGAGCCACTGGAAGCTACTGACAGACTACTATCCTGGGACAACAGCATGGATGTCCAAAAAGAATGTCCAAAAAGACAGCAAAGAGTCCTTATGGAATGAGTCCTCCTTGTAGGTAACTAACACTCGAAGGTAACAATTTCATTAATTAAGAAGCAAAATGAATAAACACTCTATTGAAAGTTCTTTCCATCTCTCGTTATCTCCTCATAATACTACAGTATCAGTTATGAAGAGCTTTGAAATTCACATTTCAAGCTGGTAATTTCCAGCTTGTCTTTAAAAAGACAAACATTAATCTAAGCAAAAGCAGTTCAGTAACTTTGCAATATGAAAAATAAACAAACTTTTAAATTTCTAAACGCATGCAAAGAAGGTAAAAAAGACTTGTGCTGAAATGGTTGGAGATAGAAGGCACAAATTTGGCAAGCAAGATGACCAAATAAGAAGAAATGCCTTCACATTTTCCAATTAAAATGGGATTTGCTTTGACTGATCTGCTGCAAATCAGTCTTTTTGTCCTTTATCAACAGTTTTCTCCCAGCTTGAAAGGAAGGAGCTAAGGAACATCATGCTGTGCTTGTGTACGATTAACTTAGCCAAGCAATGAAACATTCAGAGAAGAAACAGAACAGCCCTGTCTGTAATATGTAGATTTTTACACTGTGCTTACACAGCGCTGAACATGCAGTATGGTAAAAGCACTGTAGCTCCCAAGATCTGTGTATTTATTCTATCCTATTTATGCATCACCTCCAGTGTCTCTGTAAAATACCTGAATGAACTACAAAAGCTGTAACATCACAGAAAGTTGTTCTGTATTCAGTAATCGATATTGGCACTAGGGCTTCAATCCACAAAGGGATGCCTCCATGTCCCTATGGATCAAGCTGTTTATAATTAGGGTGAGAACCACCTCACTACAAAGGGTCTGTGTAACTTCTTACACATTACCTCAGCCCTACAATTTCAGATGCCTAAAAAGGTCCAAAGTGGTCTATTAGAGATCTCATCTTATACCTCCTCCTGCACATGACATATCTTTTTACAATACTATTCTCGGGCTTTAATTTGCCAGCAACTGCTTTCTTAGGAAAAAAAAAATATCTTGCTTTTATCACTTTGTCATATCTCATTGCTGAAACAACATTACAGACTCAATGTCAAACTGACATGAAGCACCTTGTTGTAACCACACTGAAGTAGCTTTAATGTCCTTTCCCCATAGCTTTCTTTAGGTAATAATGAGCTTTACTTTTGATGGTCCAGTCTTTATAGTGCTAGACATTTGTAAGCAAATGGACAAGTTGCTCAGGAACAGAAAATGAGACTTTGTATTTTTTTTTATGTTGGTTGGACTCAATCTTCTCAGCATGTCTATATAAGGTTGGCTAAAAAGAGGCATTATCTTTTTATCAGATATGTCCCCTACAGGCAGAGTATTTTCTACACTTCCAGGAATTCAGATTCTTTGAGATTTTAAGTACCAGGGTTGGAGCTGGATGAATACTATTTGCCAGCTGACACCAATTTTGATCTTCTCTAATTCACAATCATTCACAAACATTTCTCACTGTCGAGGAATACATTGTATGCTTTTGCCAAGCAGTCTGGTGGCCCATTTTGCAGATGCTGGTTGCTCATGAACATACCAGCTCTTGACTATTTGAGTTATGTGTATGCTTTTCATCCATTGCCTTTTTTTGCTGAGTGGGTGGCAGAAACTTTCATGGAAAATAACTGATAGCAAACAACAGAGAATGGATTTCCATGGCAAATCTTTTGGGATTTGCAAAACATCTCCATGGCCATTCCACCATTGTACAAGTATTAAAGACTGGCAAATAGCAGAGCCACCACAGTCTTGAAGAATGTTGGATTAAAATGATTTAATTGTTATTATATTTACAAGAGTTCCCTTTTCCACTACCTTGCCAGCCTTAACCACTATTTTCCATAGCAACAGTGGCTAAAATGACAGCAGCAGATTCATGCTAATGGCCTGCAGGAAAAATATTGAGAAATAGGCTTTTCTTCCAACACCAGCTAATGTGAAATCTGGAGGCTGCACCCATGTTCCTTTCAGATGGGGGAGATCATAAGCTTATCAGGAAAAACTATCAGGAGCTCAGGGCTGAGCATTTTTAGCTGACATGCTTAAGCTATGGAACATATCAGGAGGGACTGGCATGAGTTTAAATATATGAAGGAAGATGCTTATGACCCACCTCTCCTCATATTGCAAGCTTTTCTGTAGCAATGAGTGCAGAATACACAATAATCTCACAGAAGGACAATGGAAACTCTAAAACCACAACAGAATAAGTATCAAGAGCTAAGCACAACAATGAGTAATGTGTTCTCAAAAAGGAGGGCACAGACAGGACTTGAACACAGAGTGCATCAGGTATCTAGCACATCTGATCCAGTTCAATCTGCTAAGGGTCTCTAGACTTCCACAGCACTGAAGGTGAACTTGATTTATGAGAATTAGAGAGAAATAACAGCGCAGGATGGTCACAAGTACAAATCCTAATTTACATCAACGTAAAACGGAGCTTGCTACTGTTACTCCAGATCAAGAGCTAAAGCTGTGTGCTCCCAGTCCAGTCAGATGATAAGTATAAAAATAAAAAGGCATATGAGTAGTCCACTTACTTACAATGTCTATGCCACTCCCAGCAGGATGAATGCCTGGCTACAACAAAGCTTTGGGTAAGGTTTCTGATCACAGGGCCCCTGCGAGAGTGTGCATTAAAGCTGCTTCTAGTAGTAGGAGTCTCACAGTATGAACATTTGCTACTATCAGGCTCAAGACAAAGCACCTATTCAGAGACTTTCATTCACGCATTTTAAAAGGTTTTACAAGGGTGGCTGATAAGAATTGGCTGCACTTCACTACTGAAGGCAACTGAGGCATTACAGAAATAAGACTCTCTTTTTTTTTTTTCCAAAATGGCTTCTTAGAGTGCCCTAATGTTTTTGTTCCAGGGTTAAGCCATTGAAAAGACTGAGTACTAGAGGTATACATGTTCCCCTGAACAATCCTGTCATCACAGCAGGCATTTAGCATTTCTGAAAATGTTACCAGAGCCTGAAGATTAACGCTTCAAGCTAAATTCCCAGATCTGAAGAACACTTTTGAACACACAGTCCTATGTCTCTAAGACCACAGTCCACAGAAAGTGAGTGGTAGAGTCAAACTCAAAGATGTTTCACCTTCAGAGCAAGTGTAAATATGACTAAATGAAACAAGCTATGCCACATGGCTCGTTTGTTCAACAAAAGTAACAAGAATAATTTGTATGTGGAAAACTTCACAACAGAAAGGCATATGTTGGCATGACAATACATTAAAGAGCTATTGTGTAGAAATACAACAAGAATAATACACGAGGGGATTATTATGAGGACAGTACTCTAGACTCTCATCAAATGTGGTTTGTTAGGAATAGGAACAAATAACACTTTCTCTAACTTGCTTGAACTTGCAGAAATGACCGTTAAAGCTAGTAATAAAAATTCTCCAAAGACCCGAAACAAATAAAAGTTGCTTTTGTTGTACTCCTCTCTCTAACTTTTCAGGAATATTTTAGGCCTAGATGGGTTTTATTTTGCCTGCATTCTTTGTCTTATAAGTTCTGGTTTTCTCTCTGATCCTTTTGTTTTCTTTTATTCGTATGGTCTTCAAAAATAAACATTTATAAACAAGGTAAGAGAACAAAGGGTGATGGTTTTCTGCTTTGAAGAACAGGGATAAATGTTTTGAGTGGGTATACAAGAATTAAGACATACTGAGAAGACAAAGAACTGAGAATAACAACAGATTAAGTTCTCCACTGACACATACGTAAATTGCTTTGCATAAACCAGATGCAGTCCAGAGTTTGGTTTACGATACCCTAAGAAAAAGCTACTTTAAAAAGGTAAAACAAATACACACCGCTTACTATATTCATGAAAGACTAGACTGGATTTTTACCCCTTTTACTTGAAACAACATTAAGTTATATTCCAAGTCTTGTTATGAACAGGTATTTTTAGAATCAATTGTCTTAAGAGGTTTGAGCTACCTGAAGATTAATCTTTTGGTCTTAACAAAAACTTGTCTGAATAAAGCAACTCCTCTTCAACAAGAAGTGTCATTCTTCATCTAGAGACAGAGGAAACCATTTCCAAAAACATCCTTTTCTAACCTTCACTGTCCTGGAGAATAAGATCATCATCTGACTGTATTCTTGCTCCTGCCAGAAAAAATTGAACTGCCCAGACTATGTTTTCCATTTAAAATGAATGAAGGCTTTCAGGAGCTCAGGTTTCCCTCAGTCGTCAGCCCTGCTAAAATGGGGCGTTTTCTTTTGGCACGTAGTTTCCAGCTGTAGCCAGGACTAGTGAGACACAAAGCTGCATCTCTGGGTGGAAAAGCAGAAGCAACTACATAGAACATTAAATGTGTTGATTAGTGCATTTTTAGACGTGTTGACATTGTTCTTGCACCTATGGAGTTCAACCCTGACACATCTGCACTACAGGCCTGCACCTGACTGCCATTGATGTACACATGAAAGACGAGTAATGACAACAGCATAGGTTTCAGCTCTCAGGCATTACTCAGACACATGCAGGCCACACCAGTGAGGCCTGCGCTGCTTCAACCACAGTGTGACAACAACTACCTTCAGCCCACCTTCAGCCATCTGGGGCATCTCTCCCCTGTATCATGCTGCAGGCATACCCATAAATTGAAGTCCTTGGGTAGCAGGCTCTTTGGGTCATTCATCATACCATCCAGCAGTGGTAATGAAAACGTGAGACCTTTTGTAGAAAAGGCTATTAAAAAATTACAGTACTTTAAAATTCTCAGTGATTTTTCTACACAGGAGAAGAAAATGTAAGTATTTTAGCATAATACCTGATCAACAAACTTTCAATAGAATAAGAGATAAAATTAACTCTAAATGTGTGTATTTTATCTTCTATTTTAAAACCTACTTTTTCCTTCTTCCAAAGATCTTCATTTCCCGTGTTTCCAATGCTTGTGTTTCACCTCAGGCTGTCATAACACTCAATTCTTTATATTTTTGTATTTTTCTCCTCTAGGGTCATTCTTTTATCAGCTCAGCAAGACCTTCTTCATTATGTATTCTCTTTCTTGATCTCTTTTTCCTCTCAGGCCCTCTCTTTTCTATGTCGTATCTACTACACATGACCATGTTTTACATTTCCTCACTATTACTTTCCCAAGGTTTCTTTAATCCCATCTATCCCATTTCATAAGGAATACATCCGTATTGCTTACTTGTCTCCCTCAGGCTTCCTTCGCCATCTCTATTGCAGTTGTATAGTCGTTCCCTCTCTTTTTATTTTGGTATTTTTCCTCTTCAGACTTATGTATCACTTTGTTCTGCTCCGATCGCTATCAAACCAATACATTGTTTCTGGAGTCCACAGGCTGTGGACAGCTGGGCAGTACCCATTTCTTTGAAGTTACCATCCATTCAGGAAAGGGAATATCACTGTCCTTCCCTAGTGAGAGTTGCCTCACATTAAAGCCCAACAATTGCTGTCTTGGAGCTTTTGGGGACTGAGGAGATGATGCCACTGTGGACACAACCTGCTCTTAGGAAACTGACGGAATCAGGGATTACAACATTTCATCAATACTAATCCTGTACTGATCTTTAGAATAATTGTAGTTAAAAATTTCCATTCTGATTGATGTAACTTGGATGACTATAAATTTTACTTGCTTCAAAAGCCTAACCTCAGCCCTGGGCGGAGTCACTGGCTATGGCAGTGTGACAGCAGTCATATCCAGACTAGATTCTGAACAGGCAAGGGAACAGCAGGCGTACAATCCAGTAAATCTCACTTGGCAGAGCAAAGCTGTCAGGTCAGTACTCATAACAGGCGAAGGAGAAAAACTGGAAAACCAGCTTCTGCAGATAGAGCTAACAAATATTATTGGAAGATATTCATGAGTCCCAGAAAATTTCAAGAACTAGAAGGTGCCATAAATAAAATTTAACTACTAACCCCAAAGATAGGCATACATACGTTTTCCTCTACTCATGTTTATCCAAACAAAGCAGCACAGAAGCAAGCAGTAGATGGGAAATTCCCTCAAGAACACAGAAGGAGGTTTACAATTTCTGACTTCCCAGGCCAGGGCAGGTGCAGAGGGCAGAGTCACAATTAGGTGGGAGCTGTTGGTCTCAGCTTGGCTGGGCAGGAGAGGAAAAGGAGATGCTATCAAGCAGATGCAGTGCAGCTCTTCAGATAACAGTAGCCATAGGAGAGGTAGTTCTACAAAGACCGTTCAGGAGCTGGCTGTGATCTTAACATTTGTTCCTAATGAGCTGCACTGAACTTTCTCCAGCACAGTTGTGCTTAAAGCTGTTTTTCTGGACTGAGGCTGCTGTCCTGGTCTAATTATTGTAATAATTCCACATTCCCCTGCCTTGTGTAATTAACTTGGGTCTGTGGTTTTGCAGAGATCACCACTGTTAAAACAAAATCAAGCTGGTTAGTGGTAGCAGTGGTGTTTGTATTACTGCAGCACCTCTAAAACCCAGTCATGGCTGACGATTCTAGTGTCTTGAGGCTGTGCTGAGGAGGATGAAGAAACATAATGGAGTACACACTATACATCACAAGATGGAAGCACTGAATCTTTCTCCAGCTTGGCAATATGGCTCATCATTTCACATTTCGTTGTTTGTGGACGCATGATTTCCTATTGCCCACTGAATACTAGCCTGGGGACCAAACGACAACACTGAAATATTACTCATCACCTATTCAGATATGAAGCCATCTTCCTGCAGGCTTGCTGAAGAGAGAGAGGGTGTCTGTTGTAGGTACTCACAGGGTTCTCAGAGCAATACTGAAGCAGCTCACTGTCCCTTATGTACTCATCATTACTGCCCCTGTGTAGAGAGGTAGCCTAGGTCTTGAGAGACCTTACTGACAAAGCACCTTGCCCAAGGTGATACCAAAAAAAAAATAAAAATCTGCTGCAAAGCAGGAACTGAATTCAGATTTTCCAAGCTTAGAATCTACTATTCTCTGAACAACGTTTCCTTACATCACACTAGGTTTGCATGCCATATTAAAAGCTAAGATGCAAATGTTCACACATCACATCTAATTTCTTCCTTTTTAAAAAAAGACAAGTATGAGGTGGTGGTATGCCACCAAAAATGTCTGTAATTTCCCTTTTCTTTTAAAATAAGCCAAGAAGTTTTCAGATTTTGGGAAGAAACAATTCAAAGGCCCTGAACACTACAGAGTTGCATAACTTCAGAGAAGGACTGAAAACTATCAGTGTAAAGTCTTAAGGCCTTTCCATTTTCTTAATTGTGATTCATATAAAATAGTTACACCATTTCCAAGTAGCTGCTATATAATCATATTGGCCCTTGCAATGCTTTTTGTCCACATTTTTTTATATAACAAGCAAAATGTTATTAACCACATTTGAAGAGAAGCTGAACCCCAAAGAGAATAAGTGAAATGTCACATAGCAAGTGACGTCAGGCTGCAAGAAGGCAACCCAGCATTGCAGAAACATCATGTGGGCCCTATGGTTCCTGTGCCATAGTTTTCGCTTGGCATGACTGTAGTAGGGGTGATGTGCACAGTCTGCTGGGATACCAACAGTCACAGCAAGGCAGCAAGTCTTTCAGCAAACACACCAAGAAGCAGAGTTTTAAGCAGTCAGGAAAACATAGTTCTAAAACCAGAAAAGGGAAGAGATGGTTTGAAAGCCTCTGAAATACTTCATTCATAATGATGAACCTATAACCTGAGTTTTCAATTAAAAGTACCCATTCTTTTATGTTTAGATAGAAGAGGTCTGTGAGCTGTGACTCTGTCCACAGAGGAATAAGTATTAGATGAGGGCAGAGGACTAAATGGTAGCGAGTTGGCCCATTTAGGTCTTCATTCAAGAAAGTACTTGGTACAAACCAAAGTTTGGTTTCAGTCTGCGTGCCCCCCGATTTCGTTTTTTGCATTTTGCTCTCCCTACACATAGTTTTTCCATCTAACCCAAATCATTTTTTCCTCTTACTTTTCAGTTCTGTACCCAAATATTTAACCTCTCTTTGTCCAGCTGCACTGGACTTTGCTCCCTCGCTTTGGCCCCACACACACTCCCCCCTCCACCCTTTGTTTGCAGTCTCTAGAAAATGGAAAAGAAATACTATAAACTCAGATTTCAGTGAAGACTTCATTCTGTGATTCAAGGAGATAACAGTTCTGAATGAAACAGTGTGATGCCTTATTGAGAGCCAGACACGGCGAGCCCAGATCTGAATGCTAGCCCATTTATTCATCTAACAGTTCACTCCAAGAGATAACCATGCTGATCATATCAGAAAGTACATCTCTGCAAATATACTGTAGTTGCATATTTACTGGGAAGCACTTGAAAAAGTTACTTGCACAATCATGCATCATTGGTTATGTGTTCAAGATCAAGTTTAAACACTGTTTACCCCTTTCAGTTTATATCCTGTTATCTTTGTCTGTGTACTAAGAAGATTTAAAATCTCCAGACCATCCCTTAAATCTAATAACAGAGTAGCAAAAAATTTGTAAGGCTGTGAGCAAAATATTTAACAGATACATTAATGTGAATTCTCCATGCAGTAAAAACATAACAGAACTATAAGAATATAAATTATATTCAAAATATTTCAGTAACTATATCTTGTAGGTTTCTAGCCCAATTATTTTTAAAGTGTCTGCTCCTTAAAAATGAAATGCATGATAAACTGAGTGTAATCTTACACTTTTTCTATGTTTTCTGCATAGAAAATACTCCAGTGTTTTTGTAAATGAATCCCAGTGATAACTGACAAACACCATGAAAATAAACTCAAAGTAGTTATAAGGTAAACTAAGGAGTCCTTGCTGAGCCAAGCCATTTCATTGGTGAGCATTGCAAAACCAAGGAAAGTGTTTTAATGTTTTATATGCACAACTTCCAACTTTAAGCAACTCTCCTTTGAAACTGCAGACAAGGAGAGCTCACAGACCATGAATTCTCTCATCAATTTATGACCTGTCTCCAGTGCTGCTGTTCTGTTTTCAGACCAAGAGGAGCAGGCAGCTTTACAGACCACATTCAGCTGCAGACAAGAGGTAAATAAGATCATCTGCACTATTAACAAGAAAGAACAAACTTGTTAAGTACCTACCTTCTCCTCATTTTCTTTGTTCCAGTTCCTCTACAGACTTCAGCCTTGCAAAACTCCCCCAGCTCGTGTGACCCCACAACAGAGTCTTGAGTGATTCATTGTGGCAAACTTCCTTCTGTTCGGCTTCAGTTTATGCGGCCAGAGTGGCTGAGGTGGAAAAAAAAAAAAAAGGAAAAAATAAAAAGTGGAGATATTGACAGGAGAAACGAAAACCATCTTAAGAAACAGTATGTCTGGTTAAGGCACACTATTCCTTCACTATGTCAGAGAGTTAGTTTACCAACTATTGACTTTGGCTGTAGGTCACTAGGGTGCTAACGCCAGGCAAGGCAAAAGGTATCTTGTCCTTTGATAGGATTTAAGGGTAATCTTCAGAAGAAAGAACGAGAACAGTTATTAGCGTTTGGGGGTGTGATTGCTAATCCAGCAACAATGCATGACTGATTTATTAACTGTTTCACTTGCAGAAACAAATGGAAGAAGGTTCTGCCAAGAATCTGCCGTTCTTTGATGGAGACCACAATGTCTGAGTCCCTTTCTTAGGGAAAAGCCGTGGCAAATGCTGAGCCTGTATATTTCACAATGAGGGATTCATTCTGTTTTAATTCATAATCCTATAGTCTCACAGATGAGAGCGTGTTACAGAGAATTTTTAAAAAAGCATGCAGAAATATAGCTAGTGTTATATAAATTGATAGACAAAGAGGAAGAAATATATCTGCATGCATTTTTTCCCTGTTTATCAACATCATCAGTAGCTAAACTAGGTCATGTCAAAGGTAAGCCATTAGTGCTTCCCCTGCTTCTTCCCCTCCACCACCAAATCCTAATTCCACGTCGCATTGCCACAGAAGCAGCAAAACTGCATTTTGTAGGCTACTCTTCAACAGGATTATGCAGCCTTGAAAAACACTGGAGCCTCTTACAGGACAAAACATTCTCTGCCCCAATGTAATCATTCACCATACTGAAACAGCTGCATTGGCAGCTCAGACAAAAATCATTCATTTGCAGCATTCTGTAAATTCCCATCCCGTAAGCACCTATTTGCATGCTGCAATGATACATCCAGGAAAAGACTTAGTGATCTACACAGTGACCCAAGTACAAGGATCAGAGGCAGAAGTTTCCACCCTGAAGAGCCAGGTGTGCAATGCTTTCACGTACCTAGGTCCTTTATCATGCATCACATTGAGCCTTTTAAGTTGAATTCATGCCTCACTTTCAGACTTCTTCCCAAGTCTGAGTAACCTACTGGTATCATCCTAAATGATATCTACTCCCTATTATGGCTTAAGACAGCATTGCTTTTGAAATAAGAGCTATTAACATTTGCATTATGTCTTTACGCCAGGAGGACTTCTCTATTTGAGTCGTCAGTTTAATTGTTAATTACTTTATGTACCAGATACCTCATAAAAACAAGTCAAGACACAGATCTTGGTTCAAACAATCTACATTATATAACAAGTGAGAATTGTTAGCTAGCAATAAACAAATATATGAGACTGAAAGAGTGAGGAGGGGAACAGCCTATAAGCAGCCTACAAGAAAGGCCAAAAGTTACCTAGGCCTTCAGATTGATTCATGCAGCTCTCTTGCCTGTATGAATACTGTAACAGCTCAACATTGTTGCTGCGTCTTCTACCATGTTCTTTCCTCTTCAACTCCTGCCTTCAAATTTAACAGAACATGTTATGAACACCAAAATGCAACCCACTGCTATTCACACAACAAAACTCCTCCATTCAGTGTCTACTCCCTGGATAATCTGAATAGTTAAAGTTGGCCTGAAAGTAGGTAGAGTTGGCCACATGCCATTAGCTGCAAAAGGTGTGAAACCAGTGTGCCATTATAAGAGATCTACATAGAAACATCACTTAAAAGCAATCAAAAAAAGGCTAAAGATTAAGATCCCCCCTATAGTGGTGTCAACCTTTTCTTTTTTTTTTTTTTAATTAATGTCCTGGGCCGGGGGGGGGGGGGGGGGGGCGGGAAAGAAGTAAGACTTGAGTAAGAGGTTGCAAACTGCGGGTAAAAAGAAAAGCATTTGCATACTGCTGCTTTCTCAGCAAGTCCTCTCACTTGCACTGTGGGCAGTTTCACTGCTGATGTAAGAGCCGTGCCTAACTCTCCGTACCTCACCTTGCTTTGGCTTGTACCATGTAATATTACATTGTGCTTCATCTTCACAATTAATCTCAGTGACTTTTTCAGACAGATTTGGACCTGTCTTCTGATAATTTATGAATCCTGCAAGCTGATCTGGGTGTCAGAGCACCTACTCAATTAGTATATTGGCTTATCTTGGTTAAGTATTGACCTTAAAAAGCAGTACAGAAATCACAAAATGTCTCAAGATAGCCATGTGTCATTAAAAACTGGGATAGTGGCATAACATCAAGAAGCTTTCCCTCCATTTTTAGTCAACTTCACAAGCCTGCTTTTGTCTAAGGAACGGAAAGGGGTGGAAATAAATAGCTGTAGGATATCTTAGCAGAGGGAGGTACAACAGCAGGGCACATTTCAGGTGGAAAAAGATGGCAACTCAGTGAGGCAGTCGGACCTAGCTCAGTCTCTAGTGACAGGAGCCCCGCAGGGTAACAGGTTAAGCCAAGTGAAAAAAATTTATCCTAATAGTCTGGTTTCCCACAAAGTATATAGCCTCCAAACCCCATTATAATCCCACTTTATTTTCTTTAGTACAACATTATTTGTCAAGAATTAAAGTGATTTAGTAGGTACATAAAGAAACTACTTCGTAGAAATTCACTAAAGTTTAAATTTAAAGAGTTGCTTAATCTTCTTCTCCAGTACAGATAGTATGTTTTTCTTTAATCAGCTGGTACATATTCAGCACCAGACTAATTTAGAACACTGAGACTTTATCAGCTGTGTCTCTAGTACCCTAAAAATACAGCACTCTTCTTTTTTTTTCCATGTTCACAGAAAGTAGAACAGCCTTTTACTCCATTATCTTTTATTTGAAGGCTCCATACAAATTGTTCCTTCAAAGCCTTTATTGCCATCAGAGGAAGAAAGCCATAAACATCCTTTAGCTGTAGTACCTGATACTTGAAAGCTCATGCTGACTATTCACATCTTTAGATACCAGAGTCCCTGGCAGTGCTACTAGGAATCTCAAACACATAGACACAAAACATCAAATTAATCAACATGAACACCGTAATTGCTCAACGCCAAAATATTTGAATGTGAACACTTAAGTAATATATCCCAGGACTCATGTCATATTTACTGCACCTGATGATTTTATCTTCCTGTATCAGTCCAGTCACAGACCTGGGCATGTTATTTCTAGCAAGAAAATCATGTAGAAAAAATGGCCCAGCCTATTGCACCAAGTACTTTACCACCCAGGAACTGTAGCTGGGTAATTTTCAGTTTACTCTAAGATCTAAAACCAGTTTACACTGACAGGAAAAGAAATTGAGAAGGTTATCTCCCACTGACCTGTTAACCTCTTCCTCACAAAACCCACTGCATCTTCAGGGTTGAACAGTCTTCACCCATAAATCTTAACAGCTTTGTAAACATCTGCACGATGGTTCATCAATTACCCTTCCCTGCCTTCTGTCACCAGCAAAGTTTGGGGAGAATTTGTTTGTCTCACTGGAAAGTGACTTCTTCTAGAATAAAAGTTTACATCTTTTCTTTGTTCCATGCCTAGAAAGAGAATGAAGAAACGTGGCCAGGTTATTAAAGTAATCAATTGCCTTACCAGAGACTTTTTTCTCCATTTTTAGTGGACTTTGTTTAATTTCACTAGCTCCCTCAAGACTTTCAGGTTTGTTGTTGTTCAGTGCTTTGAAGCTGTGGCACGATGGCAGAGATACCAGAGTCACTGCAGCCTGAACTGCTTCCACAACCAGCCTAGGTCAGTACCCAGGAACACCCCAGGACAACTTTTTTTAGCAGCTATGGGTACATCATGTCCTAGGGACAAAGCCTACATGTTTTCAAAGGGCAACTTTGAAAACTCAATTCTATCAATGTAAATGAGAATCACTTCCATTAGCACTGAATAACAACTGAACATAAATTCCTCATCAGCCCTTTCAGGCAGAGCTCTTTTTTTCCCCAGTTCCGTACAGCAGCTAAGCAGCTAGCTTACATCACCCTGATCTGTGACAAGGGCTTCTAGGCACATGAGAAGAGAAGGGAAGGGGGCGGGGGGGGGAGAAACAGAAGTATGCAGAGAGACCCATCTGCCAGTCAGGAAGGAAAGATAAATTACATGAAAAGGATCCATGGCCTAGAGGAGGTTCTCACATTATCATTTACAAAATGTTACAGCTTTGATCTATAATCCATGTTCTCTTATTCTTCCTCCTCCTCTTACATCCAGGAGCAATTGTTATCCTTTATCTCACTTGCAGTTCGAGCTGCGAGTCTGGGGAGACCAGATCTTTGTGAAGTGCTTTGCCCTTTTGTGGCAGCATTAAAAAGACAGCTTTCCATAACTGCATTTTTCTGTGGGAGCAGGGTTCCTCTCACAAAGCAACAGGTATTGCCCACTAACTATCGTTATGGAGTACTTGGAGACCCTGGACTGGAGGGGCTAAACAAGTTCTCATTTCAAATAAGAAGTTGCAAGGTGTTTAATTTCACTGATGATCATTGTGGCATTGAAAGCAAGAGGAGGGATATGCAATGGAAAAGAGCAATGCTTCCTCTCCCGTTACACAGGAGCTATTAAAGAGAGGAAAGAAACTGAGCTCAAACCTATGCTTCACTGCTCATAACATTTGCTGACTGGCAAATAGATACTGAGTGAGTAAAAAGGTTTAGGGATTTGACATCCGTTGGCGAGGAAAACTCTCATCATCTGCATCCCTTGCAGCTGCTGATACTCGGCCAACACACTCCTACTCTGATGTCAGTGGTCTAAATGAGGGCCATACTCTAACTGATAGTTTAATCCCAGGAAGCCTCTGATGAATTATTAACTGAGGCTCTGACTTCCACAACTGCACACTGCTCCTCAAGCACAGAGAAGATTCCCTAGCTTCTGATTCAGGCAGGGAGGATTCTGTAACTATTAAACCCTGGTGCAAAGTCCAAACTTACTTTCAAGACAGATCTGTTTACACATGTTCACCACCACCATGAGCCCTCAAGAATGGAAAAGAATCACCCAGTCCCTCAAGCGATTAGAGCTGGGCTATGTCTGTAATAATTACTAAGGACAGCAAAATGCCATCTTGGAACTGAATAAACATATTCAGAACACATGAAAATACTGCAACAGCATTTCATCTTCCCTTCTAGTGGCTGGAAAGCTAAAGTCTGTTCAGCTTTCAGAGTCTCTTGTGGATATAATCATTTTATATATAAATGGAAAACTTGTTCATGACTCATCTGCCTGTATTACTAAGTGGATTTTTTAGTCCAATAGCCAGACGTCCATTATGTGGGCTGCTAAATGATTTACATTGATTGAGTATGCACTGTATGCAGCTCTTGCAAATTTTATATGCTGGCTGTGTGGAGAATGAATGTTTGCTGATTATGCTCCAAATAGCAATGAACCCAACTACCTAAGCCATTAACTCCCAGTAAGGAAGCCAGAAATACAGTTGTTGCTTCACTACCTTAAAGAAACATTCACTGTTTGGATCCTAAACTACTGCAAGTTAAAGTAAATGGGAGATTTACATTAGCGAAGAACAAGGCTATGAGTTCAAATCACCTCTTTTAATAACTGTTGTTAATTCCTTACACTTCAGAGTTCGTATTCCAGAGTAAGGCCTCACCCCACACCTAGGAAATCAGACAAGAATCCTGCTACTTCAGGAATCTGAGTGATTTCTGAGATGGAGCCACAAAGATGAGGAGACTGGAAAAAAAAAGGTAAATTTCAGGGAGAAACATAAGGACAGTTCTGAATGTCCTGTGATGAAAAACTGACTTCTATCATACACAGCCAGAATGAACTTTGGTATGAGGAATGGGTACTAATGACTGCAGAAGAATCATTTGAAAAAATATTTTGGCAGAAAGCAACATGTGGAGGTCACCTAGTCCAAACTCCTTTTCCACAGAAGGCTAACTTCACATTAGATACTGAGATCCTGGGCCTTGTCCACTCAAGGTTCAATGTAGATTGAGATACCATGTCTCTGGCACTAGTTACAGTGCTCTGCCACTTTCATGGGGAAGAATTTTTTTCTGTGTCCTACTGGAACTTCCCTTGTTGCAATACATCACTGTTGCCCCACATCCCTTCACTGTGCACCTCCGGGCACTTCTGAGCACACCAGCTTTGTACCCAGTGACAGACCAGAACCATTTCCACAGGCACCGCATGCACAGCAGTGATAGCAGTGGGCCTGTATGGGTGCAAGACCAAAGGTGCAGTTCTACAGGTTGAGAGCAGCTACGAACTTAGCCAAGTGCCTCACTTAATAGTTCATATTGCATTTCAGGGCTCTGATGCACATGTAATTGTCTGATGTCACCACGCAATCCTGCATCCACAACACTGCTGAGTCTGTACTTCAGGGAAGGACTTAAAGCTAGGACTGGAATAACAGGAAAATCAGAGGAGGGTGAAGAACAAGCTTACTCTTTTAAGTTCACAAAACACCTGTCATACAAGATATTTCTTCCTTTCACAAGCACCAGAGAAAGTCACACAGTGTTTCACAGAATTAAATGAAAAAGCCCAAAATTGCCAATGTGATTGAAATCAGAGCCCTCTGCTCTTGTTCACTGAGCACATTATGAAGACCAATGGCTAAGTGACTTCCCACTTCAATCAATAATGAAATTGCTGTCCATAGAGTCAGTAAGGTTTTAGCTCCTGTTCCAGACTCTGAGGTATACACACAAGTACTTTGCCACTGAACGACATGTGGGGGGAGGCACCCCCTCACACACATCACACTGGTGCACACCTCAGGAGACTCAGCATAGATCACAGAATAGTTTGTTGGAAAGGACCTTTAAAGGTCATCTAGTCCAAACCCCCTGCAATAAGCAGGGACATCTCCAACTACATCAGGTTGCTCAGAGCACCATCCAACCCATCCTTGAATGTTTCCAGGGATGGCGCACCTACCACCTCTCTGGGCAACCACCCTCATCATAAAAAATTCCTTCCTTACATCTAGTCTAAATCTACCCTCCTTTAGCTTAAAACCATTACCCCTTACCCTATCACAACAGGCCCCGCTAAAAAGTTTGTCCCCATCTTTCCTGCAGGCCTCCTTTAGGTACTGAAAGGCTGCCATAAGGTCTCCCCAGAGCCTTCTCTTCTCCAGGCTGAACAACCCTCAGCTTTTCCTCATAGCATAGGTGCTCCATCCCTCTGATCATTTTTGTGGCACTCCTCTGGACCCACTACAACAGGTCCATGTCTATCCTGTGCTGAGGGTTTCAGAGCTGGGCGCAATACTCCATGTGGGGTCTCACCAGAGTGGAGCAGATAGGCAGGATCACCTCCCTCGACCTGCTGGCCACGCTTCTTTTGATGCGGCCCAGGATATGACTGAGGCAAAAAAGTTGAGCCTCCTCTTTGTCTGTTGTTATCAGTTTGCCGGTCTTGCTCATCAGGGCCAGGGCAGGGCAGGGGGGCGTATGCTTTTTTGACCTTCTTTTTCTGGCTGACATACCTGTAGAAGCCTCTTATTCTTTGTGTCCCTTGCCGAGTTCAGCTACAGCGGCACCTTGGCCTTCCTGACCCCATCCCTACACAACCGGGCAGCCTCCTTATAGTCTTCCCAGGATACCTGCCCCTGCTTCCACTGCGTGGGCATCTCTTTTTTGCCCTTTAGTTTGACCAGCAGATCTCAAATCAGCCATGCCAGCCTCTTGCCTTCCTTTCCTGATTCCTTACACCTGGAGATTGAGAGCTCTTGCACTCTATGGAAAGCATCCTTAAAGATGGGGCAAACTCTGATCTGCTCCCTTGCCTGTCCCTTCTGAACAGCCTGTAGCCATCAATAGCCACAATTCAGTCATGGGATTCATCCCACCAAGTTTCAGTAATGGCAACTAGGTCGAAGCTTTCTAGCAGAACAATGGCTTCCAGTTCCTCCTGTTTGTTGCCCATGATGTGTGCACTGGTGTAGAGGGACTTCAGCTGGGCTGTTGTCCATGTCACCTCCCTAGAGGTACACACCTTAATTCCTTTGAGGTATTTCACTAGTGTTTCCCTCCTGGCTCCTATTACCTCAGGAGCCCCTGGCTCATCCCTGTAAAACTTTAAGTGTGCTGCAATGTAGCCAGCACGTCTCAGAGCAACAGGCTGAGAGCCCTTGCTAGCACTGTCCCTTTAACCCTGGCATGTCATCCCACACCTCGTCACAGACAAGCCTGATTATTATCCCCCTCCCACTTCAAGCCTAGTTTAAAGCTCTGACAATGAGCCCCACTAGCTTGTTAGCAAAGACCCTTTTTCCCCTTTGAGAAAGGTGAATCCCATCTGATGCCATCAGACCTGGTGCCATGCAGGCCATCCCATTATCAAAAAACCCAAAATTGTGATGGTCACACCAGCCATGGTGCCATGGCTGGCTACATCTGTTTCTTACAGTGTCACTGCCTGCACCTGGAAGGATAGAGGAAAAAAAATTACCCGTACTCCAGATTCCCTTACCAACCATCCCAAGGCCCTTGTTGTGGTTTAACCCCCTGCTGGCAATTAGGACCACAGAGCCACGTGCTCTCTCCCCAGGGTGGGATGGGGAAGAGAATCAAAGAGTAAACCTTTCTACTTCCTCTTGTAGCTTTGCCACCAGATTGAACAGATCATCCACCTGGTCACACATCACACAGCTGTTCTCACTACTGCCATCCGTTACTAGTGAAAGGCTCTGGCACGCCTTGCAGCCTGAGACCTGGGTGGCTGCATGTTTTTGTGGGAGCTTTGTCTGGGTTGCCACGTCCATTCTGGCAAGCGCAGAGGACAGATGTAATCTCTTAAATTGAGCAACACAATTGATCCAATTAAGAAAAAAAAAAATCTAATTTTTCAATATATTTTTGCATGTGACAGTCATCTATCTTCCAAAACTCTCAAGTTATTTTTACAGATATTAATAGATAAGGCTTAACCATATCTTGGAACCTAAGATGCCTGCCTGCACCTATCTGTAGGGTTTGGGAATGGGAAACAGTGCACACCACCAAAATGCAAGTTTCCCAGTTAGCAAAAGGTACAGCTCCAACTGCATAGAATCAGGCAAAGCAGAAAAAAAAAATAATTATGAAACTCCTCTTTACAAATGCGATTTGAGGATTCAATCCATATCCCCTTCTCGCTGGAAAGAAAGATAAGGTACTTTGGAGGATCATTCTGGAGGCCGGTTTATCCGCCCATTCTCTCTCCTGCTCTGCATCTTTCAGATGACTTTGTACAGTGGCTGAAAGGGAGGATATGAACAGATGGCTGTTTGCTCTGATAACTGTGCCTGCTCCTAGTCAGATTAATTGGTTACAACCCAGTTAAAGATTACAGCCTGGTAAAATGATACAGACAGTCCTTCAGTTACTCTTGACAGTCCATGAAGAGACTAAAATACGTTCCTAAGAATGAAAATGGAGTTTCAATACATGCTAGGGATTGTGCAAAACACATTGCTGTAAAACACATTTGTCCTTCCAGACTCAAGCTTTAAAGAGTATAAAATTTACAGGAACGTGAAGGTCAAATGGAGGTTTAGAGACACAAGGCGTTCACAAGAATCAACAAACCCTAGGATATTTGACAGAATAGCATCAGTGTCATGACTTCTTTTTGTTTATCCAGGCCTTTGGCATCAAGCTGCTCATGGGACTTAGGGGCTGCAGTACTATCTAATTTCATACCTCTTCTGATTATGCTGAGAAGAGATTCCCCTTCAGAAAACCGGGAACACGCCAGAAGACTGGAGCATTGTACTGATACTCTCAAAAGAGGAGAGCGAGTTGACCTCAGTAATTATAACCCTCAGTGCAAGGAATGATAATGGCAAAAACCATGCAGTGCAATCAATAAAGAATGGAAGGATGGGAACATAAGCAGGGTCTGGTCTACCCAGTTACAAGGAATAGACTGACTCACAAACCTGACTGCATTCTCTGAGACTGGAGGATTGATTGCTAACAACAATCATGAAGGTGTAACAACTTTAGCAGAGTACTTCACATAGTGCTGCAGGGCACGCTGCTTAAAAAGGTAGCTCTTATCCTACACCAACGAAAGTACAATAAATGGATTAAAAATTGGCTAACTGGGAAACTCACAGAGAGTGGAGGAAGTTTCTAGTAGGGTTCTGCAGAGTTTTATTCTGGGTACACAGCCCATAAAGGTGAGGTTTTTCCTCCCTCTTCAATGAAACAAGCATATACATACATGTATATGTTTGTATTTGTGATACATACACATGTATGTTTATCACACTGAGACTAGAAAGGGTAAAAGGAGGATTGTAAGTAAATGCAGCCCAGTAACACATAGTACTCAAGAAAATACAATGCAATAAACCTAACAGTAGCAAGCGCAGGCCTCGCAGGATGAGAGTGTATTCTAGAAAACAACTTGAAAAGCATTTGGGTTTACGAAAAATTAAGAGATTACAGGCACATCTGAGTAAGCAAAAAGAGCGAGTACAATCCCCATGTTTGTACTGTGCTGCAGGGGAGGGGAGCAGCAGTAGAAGAGGAGCTCCTTTCTCAAGTCTTTGATTAAGAACTGGGGAGGAGGCAGAAAGCGACACAACAAAGAGGTGAGTGCTCAAGAAAATGCTTTGCAGGAGAGGCCTATGGAGCTCTAGCTGCTCAGGCTATCGAAAGGAAGACAAAGAGAAGACTTGGTTACAGTATGTAAACCCGTCACAAGGAGAAAATTAATATTAGAGAGCTGTTTAAGGCAGCAGAGAAAGACACACACAGAAAACCCCAGTGGTTCAAGCCAACAAAATTAATTCGTGAAATCAGACAAAGTTGTAATCTACAAGGTGATTAACCAGAGGAGCAAAGTACCTGAGGGGAAGATTTTTCATCTTTGCTTGGTGTTTCCAAACCAAGACTGGATGTCTTCATGGAGAACAGAAGCTTCAGTCTGACTCTTCACATCAAGGGGAAAACAAAATTGAAACTCTGCCAAAAGCACCAGCTTTCAGCCTGTAGTGCTTGCCCATAATTTACTTCAGAGGCTGCATGATCTCTCTCGCATCAGTGAGATCCAAGTCTTTTATCAGTCACCTACGCTCACCCAAGATTCATTTTCTCTCACTACCAAGTCTCAGTTTGGTTTTGTTTCATTTGTGGGGTGGTTTTTTTGTTGATTGTTTGTTTTTTATTTTTTTATGCATAGTCCATGTATCTTTAAGCAGGTTGATGAGTAGGCATGACCATTTTTAATGCATGTAATGAAAGAAAAAGTAACATTTTCAAGCAGACATCTAAAAACCCAGGGAAGCACACATCACCCACATCCACATGATGAATAGCTAGAATACATCCCTAACACGGACTTCTAACTGCTCTCGATCCTGACCTCATCCCTTCCTCCGCTACTACAAGATGCACGGCTCGTGCCAGGCCAATACATGTGTTCCACACTCCCTGCCTCTCAAAGAAAATTAGTGAAACAGATGACTTTTTTTTTTTTTTTAATCTGAAGAGAAGTCCCACGATCACACTAAAATGAACTTTTTTTTTTTTTTTTTAATTATATCACATCCTCCCCTGTAACTTGGACATTCCCTCTGCCCCAGTGGGCGGGTAAGCCTTCAGAAACACACCCTGCAAGCCCTCCCTTCCACAGGCTGTTTTCTTCCTGCAAGGCGACTTGTGCCTATTCAGAGACATCAGGCGAACCGTGCGCCACGACATACGCTCTCAGCACTTTGTAGAAACACGCAGCCTGCCTGCCTGCCCCCGCCCCCCGACGTTCACCCTACATGAAAATGCTGCGGGATTAAATTGCCACCCATGGATGCCGCCACCGCCCCCCCCACCCGAGGATAGGGGTGGCGTGGCCCACATGCAACCCGCAACCCGCACCCCCACCGCCGGGCAGCGGGGAAATGGCGCCCGGCCCCCTCAGGGATGGTTGCGGCCGTTGGCAGAGGCCGCGGCGCCCCCGCCGCCAGCCAGCCCTCTGGCGACACCCAGCGGGCGGCGTCGGCGCTGCCGGCCCAGGGCATGAGGGGAGAAGCCCGCCGCCATCCCCGGAAAGCAAAGCTGTGCCCGGAGAGCAGGGAAGACACATGAGGAGGATTAAATCCTCCATCTCCTTCCCTGAGGCCGTGAGGAAGAGAGGAAGTCGGCTTTCCTGTTAGAGGAGCCGCTGCACACACACACCCCACACACCCTCCCAATAAAGAGTCTTTTCTTTGCAGAGCAGTACCTCCCAAAAATATAGGCAAGATCCCATTTGGGGGGATTTATACCACAAAAGCACAGCCCAGGGACGGCAGGATGGAGCTCAGCCACAGCCTTGCAGACCGCCGCCACCCACACCCTTCATTAATTAAACCCTGGCCAGGCTCTCCTCTCCCATTAACAAGCAGGAGGAGAAAAAGCTCTGAAGTGTTCTCACCGTAAATGCTATCCGCTAACGGGAAGCGATGCGAAATGGCTGCCTCCGCTGGCTTTTTTTTGCGTGACTTTTCTCATCGCTGAGGCTGCAGTCATTGATCACGGGCTCTTCAGGGCATCGGTGCCAGGTCAGCAATTAGCACGGCTGTGTCCTGGGCCTCCCCTCGCAGCCACAGCCCAAAACAGCAGCAGTAGTCACGTACGTTATTACTAACGATAGTAGTAATATCGGGATGGAGCTTTTCTGCGCAGCCCACGGCTGTGCTGGGCTGGAGGGCCTTCCCAGCTTTCAGGGACCTATGCAGAAAATGAGCAAATAGTGATGTATATGCATAATGCACATTTTTTTAGAGTTTTGGGTGGTTTGTTTTTTTCTTTGCGTAAGAAAAACTGCTTGTGTTTATGCGAGGTTGTATTCGGGAAGGATGGAAATTTCAAAGATTGCCTGTTGCTAAGCATAAAGCGGCCAACCAGGGTTTTTCTCAGATTTTCCCCTTCTGTCAAATCAATCCACAGAAGTGAAAATTCATTTAGGGCAAATGTTTTTAGCTCTAGCACCCAACCCAACTTTGACAAAAAAGTCAAAGGCAGCCCCTCCTCTGCCCCCAGCTGTGAGATCTAGGCCTGCAAATTTGCTATATAATTAAAAAAAATGCAATTTTATTCTAAGAATTGCTGCCAAAGCTTAGTGGTAGGACCACACTGAAGTGGGTGCAACAAAGAGATACAATAATATCTTCAGATGTCCTTGGATGCATTGCCTCTTTCAACCACTTAACTGATATAATGAGCTAAATGAAAGCACATGGTTTTTTATATCAGAGAGCTGCTGCTTACTGTAGATGAACTAACTCAATTTTTAACATAATGTCTCAACCCCTTATCTTGACTCTCAACATCTGCAGGAGCTAAACTGTAAAATCTAATGATGGCTAATCTGCAGACTTCAAACTTGGTCTGAACTGATTCCTGTTCTCCATCTTTTCCACCGAAGAAGCACACGCCTTCCCGCATCTCTTCCTGGGGTACCCTCGATCTTCTTCCTGCTTCCCCACCTGCGGCACCAGCAAGCCGAACCCTCCCTCCCTCTCTCCCTCCCCTTATTTCTTCCCACCACTGTATACTTCTGTCTTCTTAACGCTGCAGGATCTCTTTGGCATAGCTTTGTTTGTGTCTTGTTTTGATAGCAATGAACTGATCATTATTCGCAGGGAAGACAGTATCTCAGTGTTTCCCAGTTGTTTTGTTTCATACATCCTGTAATTTTTATGACAGGGGTTGGTTTTTTTGGTTACCTGCAAAATGATCTGATAATCTAATTGTATTCTTGGTTTCCTCAGGCCTTCTTAAAGCCTTTTACTTTTTATAATTCTCTTTCCAAATCCAGAAAATAGCATTTTTCTTAGCATTGCTGTTTCATTCTTGTCTTTTGAACTCCACAAGCATCTTCCCTTTGAAGAGGTGAGTGCAAATACATGTTCCAGAACAGCCTGCCCTTCTCCATCTGAAGGGGCACCACCTGGGGTATCTGAGAAGCATTTTTTAAAAAGCTATTTTTCTATTAGCTTATTGTGTCAATGATCCAATGACAGCTGGCAAAGGAACTATTTATCAGATCTCTCCTTTGCAAATTGCTGTTAATGGGCACGCATACCTTATACCCACACAAAACCTTGCTTGGTGGGCTGTGTGGGTGGACCTGGGCCTGCATTCCTGCAAGTACTTGTGGGCACAACCTAGTCACATCCTTACACTTAAGTGTTGTCTCAAGATATGCTTAAGATAAGTGTACATTCCAGGTGATTCTTTGTCTCAGTTTTACACCCCCTAAAGGGTATGGACCATCTTGTCATCTCTGCTTGTTCAGTGCTTGCCACTGGCGTCACAGCCTGCTGGAAGGTCTGCCAGATACTCTGCCAATACACATAAGCAACAACAAGTAATAAAACTGAGGCATGGAAACCTCACCAGTAAGGTTTCTCTGGAAGTAGGACACAAAATATCTATGTCCTGCATGCATAAGAGAAGGGCTCGAACGTGTGTTCTTCAATTCTAATTAGTTTGGAGAAAGCAAAGGTGGGTCTGGGTTTTACATGTCTGATTTTCAGAATTTCTAAGTATGTATAATCCGCCCAGTAGCCAGAACAAGCTGAGACTCCTACATATCCACAAGCCCGTCTGCAAGAGGAGTAGTAGCACTGTATTCCAGCACTGAACTTGTTATTCATGCTGGTTTAGAGATGGAGACTGGGACCTTGATTTCACTTAATACATGACTGACAGTGCCATTTAAACAGCAAAATCCTCCATCCACACATTTTTAAGGAATGAGGAGCCAGAGCCTGTCAGGTGGATTAGCCATATGTCATCTCCACAGTGCACTACAGCAGAGAGCCATCGTTAATCTGAAAACTTGATCGCAAGCCAAAGGGAACAATTATATAACCTAGAAATCTGAAAGGCGAATAGTACAAAAACAAACAAGAAAGAACAATCATCCTCACTTACACATGTGCACATTTTACTACAACTATTAGGCAATCAAGATTGTCATATAATTGGCTTTTTTAAAATTACAAAAATGATGGAAGGGTTGCAGTAATTAAAAAGTGCAGGCAAGACGTTGAAAGATGATAAATTACATAAAGGCAAAGTGCAAATTAAGCAACATCTTTACAAGTATTTATTTGCTTCTCCGCAATTTAGAGAATTTGTGGATTTGCTGTTTGGCTCTTCCTGACTGCCAGTGACAAGCCGGTGTCAAATTAGTCAGAGGTACAGATAGCCATCAGAAGGAATGGAGTCCCCAGAGCAGACTATTACTGTTAAAAAATGGTGTCAAGCCCCAGAAAAGATACCAGCCGTAGGAGTGGGGCTCTTCACCAAGACAGATTGCATGGGCAAATTCTGTGGCACATGCCTGAATTGCCATGAACGTCCAAAGCAAACTTTGGAAAACTGACAACAGAAGAAAGAGGTCCACTAGCATTATTCCTCCCACATGGTTGAAGGAGATGATCATGCAACTAATTCAGCTAATTTATTAGGACAGTGCCTAGGGCCCCTCAAGGCGGGGCCTTGTTATGTTAGGCACTAAAAGCAGAACAAGTCTCTGCCCCAAAAAGACTTATATTCTCCGTGTACAAGATAGAAGAGAAGAGGATAAAATATAAGCTGAATGAACTAGTTGTGAAAGTGAGGTTAAGATAATACTCTAAAACATACTGGAAATTATTCTAAGAGGAAAGCGTCTAGTAGTTTGAAATGCCCACCTTTCCATACTGCCCCAGTGCCATCGTCCAGAGATCTGCTACAGAACTAGAAGTCAGTGTCAAATCCCACAGGAAGGTCAGCAGTCTGCAGTAAACTCCTAGGACCTACCTGATCCTCAGGGCTGATTTTCCACAGAACGTCTCTTGGGAAGCTAATGGTGCCCCTACTTCAAGGGTCCTGGATAGCAAGTCTCTGAACCTGGCATACAGTTTAATACCCTATATCTGGACATACACTCTTGTACCTATTGTCTCTGGAAATATTATTTGCAACACATGGGTTGCAACCAACTTATTTGTATTTGCAGCTTCCTTGGGTCCTCTCCTCTCCTCTCCTCTCCTCTTCTTTCTCTTCTCTTTTTTTCTCAAAGATGCCCCAGGTTGCACAGCCCTCTAGCACTTTACATGCACATTTCTGAGTTTACTGTGGATATATGGAACTGTTCCTCACTGGCATAGGCAAATTCTTTATGCTAAGTACTGCTAGTAATAATAACATTTGTTATTTTTCTGTTCTTTTGTATCTTCAAAGCGTTGAACAAATTAACTATCATCTAAGGTGCTAGAAAAGCTTTTCTATCAGCATTTCGTATTTCACAAAACCATCTGTTTGCTCTGTGCCCAAGCTCTCAAGATGCTGCAGTGTATGTACAATGGTAATCTATAGCAGAGAAATGGCAGACCTGACATATTCTCTACTTCAGCACACGTATATGCATACACAACCCTGTAAGTTAGATGCGTGAGTCGTCCAGGTGAGGTCACAGACAGTGAACACTATAACTGAGGGGGTTTTTTTATATATATTTATATATATATTTATATATGTGTGAAGAGTGATTTCAATGAGAATAATCCTTAGTTGGGATTAAGGTGCCAGAAGGAAACAATCCAAGCAAAAGACTAGTGAGAGGGTGTCGCGTGCAACTTTGTATTAGCCTGTTCTGAGCTGGAGACAAAATGGCTGGCAGGCTTTCTTGCCAACTTCGACATTAACAGGAGGCAGGGAAGCCCAGGGATTGCGTGCCGGCCTTGAACTCAGAAAGCCTGCGCCCCGCAAGCTGCTGGCTGAGTGACACAAGGCATACTTCACTTCCCCGTGCCTCTCTCTCCTTTCCCACCCATTTCTACTTTTGTACATCGTGAACTCATCTGGAGAGAAGCTGTTTTCTTATTCCATCTATGCATGGCAGAGCCCTGAGCTCAGCTGGGCCTCTAGGCACCAGGTTAATATATATAATAATAGTGTGGTGCGAAAAACCAAAGGCATAACAGTTTCATGATGGAACGCATCTCAGATGAGTTAATGTGTGCAAAGCACTTTGAAGTTGAAAGGTTCTGCAGCATGTAAAAGCTGAGCATTACTTTCATATGGATTTGTTGATCTTGAGGACTCGCAAAGCCACTCAAAACATGCCTCTACTCAATGAAGTACAGAGTGCAAATCCCTGCTACGCACTCCGATCTCCAAATGGAATAGTACATCCAAGAAATTCCTGCTCAAGGATGTCATTCATAAACCCCACGTCATTATAAGCAAATATCCTTACTTTTAGCACCTCTCTATATTAAAAATGAGCATCCCTGGGGAAAAATGCAAATTGGCTTTTCACAATCCTGCTGATTTTGGCATTATCTCTTCTCCATTGCTTTGAGTCACTCTTGCTTTCTGGTTCTCCTACGTTAAGTTGCCATGGAAAATACAAAAATTCAAAGAAAAAGTGTTACAACCTGCCAACAGGTTGACATGAATCTTATCCATTCTGGCTCCTGGAGCTGAACTGACTTTCCAAGGTTCACTGAAGCCCAGCTGATCCCCGGCCAGGAATAAAGAGCATTTTGTGACTCCATATTCAGGCTTGTTGGCCAGGTCCTTTCTGGGGCTGGAGCTGAGACCCAGCCCAAATCCTCCCCAGGCAGATTCCAGACCCAAACTGCTACTTAGGATCATGCTTGCTTTAGTTGCTCTCACACCTCACCACCTTTTTGGAGTATTATTTACTGTATTTCAGGAGCAGGGAGCACCCTAGCTCAGGATTAAGGACCTGTCTCATGAAGCGCCACCCAGGCACACCCAGAGGTGGTCCCAGAGCTCATCTTCTGACTGAGACAAGATGCATCAACTGAACAAAACATCCCGTAAAGAAAGCAGAAGGGTTACAGGAGAATACGGGGTTACGCAGAGCAGCTTTGTGCCTGATTTTGGTGATTCTGCATCACTTCAACTCTTCTGCACCGTTTTGTGTACATATTACTATGGAAATCCACACCAATGTACACGCTTATGTATGCATCTGTCCAAAATGAGAAAAGCTGTAATTAAATACGCCTGACAGACACCCACCGTCCCCACGGGCCCTACACCCTCCCACGGCCACAGACATCTTTCCAAAGACGGTGCCACTAGATGGAGCTGAGCAACAAAATTCCTCCCAGGCCATGTGCACAGCTGCAGCATCAGCTGCATTGCCTAAATCACAGGTTTAAACATGTTTCTTGCTTACTGGGCACTAATGTTGTTTCCCTGGCCAGTTGATACAGGGACATGCTGTGGCGAATTGTCGTTAAGAGATTGCAAAACCATACTCCCTAAGCACGCTGATTCACCCTTAGTGGAGGATGATGTCAGTCTGGGAGGATTTGGCAGCCAGAAATAAGTTTGGGAGATGAAAGGAGGGGCTTCTGCATGCCCCACAGTTTATGGGGTGGAAAAGCCTCCTCTGTAATAGTTTCTTTTGCTTATCTAGGGAACAGGGGTCTGGCAGCTCTTGGCCTGTAAGTGAAACACTTCTGCTCATCAACAGCATCCCAAGAGCCTGGGAAACAGGCAGGAAGCATCTCCTCTTCCCCGTGGTCACCTCTCCAGCCTTTCAAATGATTCAATGACAGCAAACTGGACACGAAACTGCCTGTCTTCCTTGGTGACAGGTACTGCTGCAGAGAGAGAGAAATACAGGGAAAAGCAGTAATAAAATAAAAATCCAGCTTCATGGTGCAGACAGAGCAGAAATTTCAGGGAAACAATCAAAATGCCCGCACATCTGGTCACAAAATGACTGTCACTCTCATCTTGCATGGGTAGTGATGCCAAGAGGATAAAAACTGGCACTCTGGAAACATGCAGCCCTGGGACACCCCACCTGAGAGAAGTGACATTGCCAGGTCTAGTTTACGGAGAGCGTTGGCAGTGAGCGGTCTCCATCTCTTCGGAGGCAGCAGAGTGAAATGTGCTCAGCTTCCCACAGCGGAAGAGATTATCCCACCATAAAGGTGGTTAAAGCCATCCCGTTTATTTTGTAAACTAGTTTAGGTATAAATGCTTCCATATCTAAACAAGTATGGTGGCGGGAAAACTGCTTATAACTTTCTTAAAGATGTTATAAGCAGAGGAGATAAAAGAATGTGGAAACTAAAGGGGGGAGTGGTAAACGTAAAAGATACTAGCAAATCAGGTAATGGCAACATCTAAAAATTTTTTAGGATGCAGATTGTCAGGCTAAATTTTTATTATATCTGTTGACAAAGATCATGGATGGTAGTGAGCTGGGAGCAGAATGCAAATGCAAACACAGCTTGTAACATTTAACATTATTTAGGTTATATGTTGACATGGGAACAGGGATTAGCTAAATCCGCACAACAGTGGGTCCAATATAAACTTCGGAGAAACTGGCGTGAAAACAGAATCAGATCTTAAACTTTGCAATGCACTTCTACAAATTACATGTTCATGTGAGAAAAAAAAATCATTAATAAATCATTGAATGAATCTGCAAATACACTGTTTCTTTCCAAGCCTAAATGTATTATCCAAAATAAGCCTATTTTTGTATTTACCTAATCAAGTGGATATATCTACAGAGATACAGCATATCATCTATCACTTTCTTTATTCCACGTGTGTGTCATGTTATGGTAACCTCAGTTTTAGATTATTATAAAATGAATTCTTTCTGCATCCCAGCTCTTAAAGTGGCAAATGTCTGCAGGCAAATGCCATTAAGATGTTTTAACGGTACATTATGCAAAGCAGGCTGTACAGTAGTAGGTTTCTGTAATGGTAGCCAAGTGGCTAACCTGTCGGAGGACCACTTTTCTCAAGCCAACAATACTAAGATGCTTTTCAGCCAAGGTGTGTTAAAGCCTGCAGGAAAGGGTGTAGTGCGCTCACAAAAGTGGCTCCATGACCAAGGTGTTCCCAGGAATGTGGGGTGAGTCACCAATGTCACATTGCTTAGCTGCCTGTGACAGGTGATATTTGGTAGCCATGTTATTATTAAACAGAAGTATGAGCAAGCCTTTGCCACATGCAGGCACTGAAGTGTGATGTGACCATCCAGTGGCTTGCAGAAAGCTTCAAGGAGCACACAGGACTGAAGGTGTAGGATTATGGCCTGACAAAAATTGGGTTCTCTGTGCCTGGTGAACAATTTTGAGGAGACTGATAACTTTCAGGAGTCTAGCCATATATTACCCCACTGTAATGAACAGAAATAGCTTTTTAATGATTTCTGATCTGATTTGATAATTAAGTTAGTCTCCAGAAAGCAAATCAGTATCTACTGTAGTTGAAATTTGATGTTGGGATGCTGGAAAATAAAACTTTTTTTTTTTAGTACCCTATTGGGCTCTAGGCAAACTTAGATGGCATCCTTAGCCAAGGGTAATTCAGCCTTTGACTACAGCTGTGCTACCTGACTTAGGCAAATGGAAGCCCTGATGTGGTGCTGTCACGTCAAAGCCTCCTTGGCCATCCTCTAAAACGTGCAGAGGTGCTTCCTTTCCCAGGTCCCACGTTGCACGGTTGCCCGTGCCACCACGGAGGCTTGCCTCCAGACCTGCCAAGACTCGTCGGCCACCCAGCGCGCTCACACACCTGCCTCCGGTCAGGACTTCCAGCTCCCCCAGGGCACCATTTAGAGAGGGAAAATTCAGGTACCCTTGTGCAAGCCCAGCCCATCATGTCTGCAGCACTGGGGGAGCTGGACATGGGTGGCATCAAGCCCCACATGCCCCAGCCAGGCAGATGATTCTCTGTGAGAGCGTGCAGGTCGCAGGGCTAAGCGTGCTGAAGCCTGCCCTGAGAACAGACGTGGCCCGAGGGGGTTTGCAAGCTTTGCCTCTGCCCTGTAAGAAACACACATTGGCCCCGTGCTGCTGAGGGCCCTCTCTAATTCCTGCACTCTCCAGTTTCACAGGGGCTTCCACACAGCAGCCAGCACATGGAACTTCACTGCCCAAAACCTCCATTCGACCTCAGTTCATGGTGCATATGAAGAATATCGTCCCTCATCCTCACTAGCACAAGGGGACGGTGGCAGCACAGCACTGACCCAGAGGAAAAGCCACATGATTGTTGTGTCCAGGGGCCCCCCAGCTCCTGGCTCCCCAAGCCTGACATTATCTCCTGCACATCCATGCTGCAGCGGTGACGAGGAGCACTTTCAGCCGCTGCCAGCCTGCCTGCTTGCCAGCACCACGGACCCTGTGCCTTTTGACATAAATCTGAGCTGAATATAGCCTCAGGCTTCAACTCACATTAATCCTACCACGAGTTAATACAGCATGGTGCAGTCAAGGAGCTCGGTGCAAGAAATGGAAGAAGAAGGGGGAGAAAGAGATAAAAAGGGAATAGGGGGGTGTTGGCACCTGTGCTAGGGACATGGCAGGGAGTGACTGTAGGATTTCTGATAGCCAGTTTCAGATCACCTTTCATTTAAAAGGCAAACCTGCCCATCAGCTGCGACATCTTACCGTGACTTTGAATAAAAAAGCAAGCGTAAATCAGTTTTGCTGTTCAGGGGTTTTGTCTTGCACCCCTGGTGGGGAATGAAAGAGGAGACCTGGTGAGTCGCAGCATGTGGGGAGAGGCACAAGGGCTGGTGTCTCTCTTTCCACCCACAAGACCCTCACTAACGCAGCACAGCTGTCCCTCGCCACAGTAAGCTGAATGAAAGGTACTTTTTTTCACTGAAAGGCAGTGGTTTGTACTGGGAGCAGGAGGAAGAGAGGCTCTTTCAGCAGGGGGAGGACTTCTTACACCACCAAATCTCCATCATGTGGCCATAATTTGTGGTACCTTCCAGTTAGTTGGGGAATTGGGCAAACCACTCTTCCTTGCTAAAGGGCAGGCTGGATTTGCCCACAGACTGATGTGGGGGTGAGAGAGACTAATAAATCCCTTGTCCTTTGACAGGTTTGTACAGGTCCAGACTGATGCCTGGACTCAGGCAGCGTGTCTCAAAAGGCCTTGCACTGATGGGGATAGCCAGGGCACAGCTCCCCTATAGCCGCTGCCTACACACAGCTCCCTGCCTCCCAGCACAGGTGGCTGGACAGGGAGCTGTAAAAGCAGCCTCTGCCCCATGGTAGTTGCTTGCCAAAACTGTGGGCCCAGCCAGGCACAGGGGTAGCTGTGCTGCTGCTGCCAGGCTGCTGCCAGGCCAGTGCTGTTGGATACCAGGGCTCAGCTGGGAAAAGCACTGCTCCCTGCCTGGGGGAGAGGAAAACCGGGCTAAAAACTGTCAGCACATGAGAAAGGTCACCTAGATGAAATGGCAAAGGGTTGGTTTGGCTCTGCTGCTCAGCTTACAGATGACACTGCGAAGAGCTGAAACACCTGGAGACAGAATGACACCTTACTTGTTGGGTCTGCCAGAAACAACATTTTGTGTCTCAGGTTTTCTCTTTGGCCACCAAACTCCAAAATCAATTTTTCAGCCAGCTCTAACCACGATTTTAACATCTAGCCAGGAAAGATGGGAGCTGAGTTGTCTTTTCTCTGTGTATATGCCCATTGACACTGTTCACCACAGATTCAGCACTGAACATGGTGGTGCTAGTTTTTCCTCCCTTCCTCCTCGTCTTCTCTGTTTTGTAACCACCAGGACTGGTTCCTGTACTTACAAAGAAGTTGTGTGTACTCTCAGGACAGATGAGAGATTGTTTTTAAGTCAAGTCCAGCGTCTGTTATTTATTGTTTATTGTGAAAGATTCAGCTTTGAGCTGAGATCAATGCAGTTGCTCTAAGTGTTGGAGAAAGTGTTCAGTTATCACAAATCTTCCTGTCATTTGCTCCTGTTTGTCTGCCATACGCTCAGGCTCCAGGCCACAAGCTCCAGCAAAGCCTCCAGAGCCGGACTGTAAAGGGAGACATGAAAGAAACACACACAACACAGACACACACACACACAGAGTTATGCCAAGCTGCTGAAATTAAAGCTGGTTAGAGCGGTGTGAAATGCCCTGCAGGCAGCAGGATAGTGTCTTTTTCCTAGGACCCTTTCGCTGGGTAACAATGGAAGCACAACAACCATCAGGGAAGCCTCTTGCTGTCCTGCCCTCGCATGCGAAAGCCATGTTTGCTTTGCCAAAATAAAGCTGGTGCCTCTCGAGCGATAGCAGAAATGCTCATGCCTAGAAGTGGCCTGCCTCGCCTCTCCCAAGGTGTCTGTTGTGGTCACATCCAAAGACCCCAAATCAAGATGGGACCAGGGCTGTGGTAGATGCTGTGGAGTGATACGCTGGTGCAGGAAGTCCCACACCCTGCCACAAACAGTTTCCGCCCTGATGTGCAAAAGGCCAAGGGAGCCAACAGCTGACTGCGAGGAAGGTCATGGCTAATGGGAATCCGATCAGCCTGGAAAGCATGTTCTGGGAACAATTCGATCCTTCAAAATCACTCATAAAGGAAACCAAACAAACCCTTGTACAAATAGAGCCAGTTCTCTTGAAAGCTATTCCTGCCAGCTCTTGGTGTCCCTCACGGGCTGATGGAGACCGTCGTAGCCTTTGTGGCCCTGCTCCATGGGGGCAGGGTGGCACAGACCCCTCCGAGAGGCAGGGAGGGCTGGGGGGAGCAGGGCAGGTTGCACCTCAGGGCTGCCCCATCCTCTGCCGCAGAACACGTGCCGTGTCTGCTGGTACCCCCGCGAGCACTCCGGGCGAGAGCCACGGCCCCTTACACCCTCCGTAAGTCCGTCCCTGTCAAAAATTGGGTGGAGGTGGCCCAGCCCCACACAGCTTCGAGGCAGTTACAATGGGAACACAAATTAAAGCCACCCATTTATGTAAACTACCTCAAAGTACTGAATACAAAAGCAGATGCTTAGAATTGCAATACCAGTTTCAGGCAAGATCCACCGGAGCACAAGATGAATTATATACATATAGGATTTCAAAGGGGATCATTAGGACGGGCTGAGTTCTGCCCACGTCTTAATGACCTGAATAGATTAGCCTCTCCCTTCCCCACCACCTTGTGCTATCTGGCTGGGGATGGAAACTGCAGAGATTTTCGCTTCGCTTCAGGCCTTAAAGTGCAGCTTCAGCTTCAGGGAGAGGGCAGGGGGGTGATGATGCTGTGCTGCATCCCAAGGACCTGCCATCACCCTTCCAGGGGTGGCTTGTTTGCAGAGACAAACCCCAGGGCCACCCTCAAAGCAGAAAACAGGCAAAGGGGAAGGAGAGGGAGCCTAGCTGAGCGTGCTTGGAGCGAGCAAGAAAGGAGAAGGGGAAGAGACTGCCTGAAGTGAGTGTTCCTCTGCTGTTTCTCAAGCATCACTAGAGGAAAACAAGAGAAAAAAGAAAATAAACAGAGGAAAGAAACAATGAACAAAGAAGTATGATATTAACTAGATGGAGAGTTTAAATCAAAAAAAAAAAACCAAGAGATGAATGAAGGGCATAGGAGATACCTCTACGCCTTGCAGATCCCTCCAGCATTTCCTTACAACAACTTGTCTCAGTTCTGTGAAATAAATGCCTGCTGTCCCATGGTGCAAAGGCTGAGCACTGTCTGCCCCCAGCCTGCCCAGCTCTGCCCTTCTAGAGCACCGGTAAATAATCCCACGCTTGCACATCTTGGGGCAAGTACCTTCTTCCTGGGTGAATATAGATTTTTCCAAGTGATCAAGACAAGGTAACCAGAAGTAAGAGGCCAGATTATACAGCAGGGCTCATGAATTTCCATGGAAGCCCAGGAATGCTGTGTCACAGGTAAGCACTGCTGTCACATCTGTTTTTTTCCAAGAGCAATTTCCAAAGGTAATTTTTGGTTTGCAATAAACAGCCTTGCAGCCTCTCTGGATTAATGCTCTGTAGATCACATCCATTAACTGTCTCCTTATCGGGACAGTCGGTGTCCTTATGACCCCAAGCCTGTAGCCCCTGAGGGATGCTGGCTGCAGCCGCAGCGAACACCCATCAAGTTTCCCATGTCCTATATGCAGTGGGTCTGGATGGGCTGCATACAAAAGCCCACCCCAAAACTGTGACTCCTTGCAAAGCACCAGGAGACATTTGGGTAGGGCAGAACTAGGGCCAACATAAGCATCACATCAACCCCAGGCAGGTGCAGAAGAGGGGACCTGACACCATCCACATCCTACCTCTCTCTTTGCCAGGCAAAAAGTGCTGCCGTTTGGGTTCCCATGCCATTTATTTTATATTCTTTTATCCTAAAGCTCTGGCTGTGTTCTTTAATATAATAAACAAATCACAGGTCTTGTTTTACATATCTCCACACATGAAATCTCTTTCCGGCACTTTGTCTTTATGCTTGTCTAAAAAGTGCCTAGCAAACCGCTGCATTAAACAAAAATGAAATCAAGCTTGGGGCTCCTGTACCCAGAGCCCTAGGGTTTTACAGAGCCTTCTTTGTGCAGCTTCTATTTCTGTCTGATTAAGCTATCTAATTCTCAAAGATTAAGCTATCTAAACTGACTGAGTACTGAAGCATTTAAAATGTAAACGCACTGAGCTTTAATGACAGCTTACAGACTACCCTTCTCTCTCTCTCTCCATTTGAATATACGTGGGGGCTGTTTCCTCGCCATCCCTTGATGTTGCATCTGCATCTAGTGGCACTTTCACAATTAAATAGAGTGTGCTGGGGTGAAGGACAAGGTGTCCAGGTGTATGGATGCAAGGCTGAGAGTGCAGGTAGAGCAGCTAACATGATCCTGGCTCCCCACTCTGTCCTGTTGCCCCCACAGCCTCGCATGCCCCGTGTCGGCACCCACACCGTTGGCTTTCCCAGTGGCTCGGCTCGCCCTTGGTCAGGCAGCACCACTGCCAGCATGAAGCCAGGGACTGGACAAAAGGTAAAAACACAGCTCCCCTCAAACGGGACCAATTCACGCTCCCACAGTAACACATCTCAGAGAAGTGAGACCTGACAAGGTCTTCTTCCTCCCAGTACCTCACTATGATATTCAGCAGTCCCTTGATTTTTTATAACTGAGAAAAATCCTTACAGAGGACTATTTCCAGTCTGGGGTGGCAAGCCCAGGGAGGAGAAGACACACAATGGCTGTTGTGCTCTGGCCCATAGGGATTATGGGGGAAGAGTGAGGCGAGCTTGGAGTGACCCTGCAAGCCCCAGCGCTCGGCAGCCCAGGGACTTCCCGAGCCACAGGCTGCATCTGCAGCAGCAGCTCTAAGAGGCCTCCATAAGCAGCTGTCCCATTAATTTGCCTAATTGCTTTTTGAACCAATGTATAGTTTTGGCACCTGAAGCATCCCGTGGCAATGAGTTCCACCAATTAATTATGGTTGTGTGAAAAAACAACTTCCTCCTCTATGCCTTAAAAAATATCTGCCTGATGATTTAACATCCTTCAGCTCTTGTCTTATGAGCAACTCCTGCCATTCCTCCTGCTATTCGTCACGTTGTAGACTTCTGCTGTAGCCCAGAGTCCTCCCTTTTCTAGGCTGAAGCTGATTCTGTCTCATCTCATACAGATAGCATTGCACATCTCTGATCTTTCCCGTCACACGTCTGCCTGCGCCTTCCCGTTCAAGCACAGCCTGAATTTCAGGAGCGCCGCACACCCACAACCCTGAGGTTGTTCGGTAGGAACCGAAGGCATTGGGTACCGTGTCCTTTAAAAAAAATCAAATTTGCTGCTGTGGGTTGTGCACTAAAACTGACTGCGGCCACCTCAGCTGATGTTCTGGAGGTGTTCGATGATAACCCTGCCTTCGGTGGAGGGGTGGTAGCACCATGCCTGGCTCCCAGGCAGGCATTGGCTCTGAAGTGCCACCTGTGGCTAGCTCTTGGCTCCCAGGGCTTCTGCAGTCATCGGCGCTGAAGTGCCACCCATGGCTAGCTCTGTCACTTGTTTATTGGTGCCTCTGTCACTAAGCCCACAAACAATAGGTGACTGCCACAACATTTGTATTTGAGATCACAGGGACAATAGAAGTAATATGTTCATTGAGCAATTGTAAGCATTACCTCAACGTAACAATTATAGGTGCCTGCAATAGAAATATTACAGATAGGAAAAGAAATGACCTCAGACAGGATCAAATATGCAAAGCTAACTGTGGCCGTGGACTTCTCCCACAAGATAAACAAGCGGCTCAGCTCTCGAGAGGAATGGCAGGAAGGGGGAATCCCAGAGAGCTATTCCTGTGCCAGGTTTGTGGTTTTTTTTTTCCAGGGTTTTAACAGGAACCACATCTGGGAGCCCAGGAATGGCTTCCCCCTGCCTGCCCACCCGCAGCAGCCTTGCTCATATGCCCCGGACCCCCGCTTCCCCAGAGCCCCTCACCCCCGGGGAGCAGCAGGCCTGTGCCTGCTCTGCCAGATGATGCTTTGAAACAGAGCAGGACAAAAACATAGGCACAGGTTTCCAAAGGAGGAGGGGAATATTTACAAGGGCTGGGCATGTAATGTGACTTTCTCTTGCCCCCGAGACGCAGAGGTGATTCCAACTTTCCACTCCCTCTGAGACAGTCACATGGAGGAAAGACAGAATGTGGGGCAGAGAGAAAGCCGTGATTCAAAGCACTGTGTCCACCTCCCTGTATCCCTCGGCTGTGGGATAACAACATGCCAGCCACTTCTCCCGGCGCCACAAAACCCGGGAGGGGGGCTGCAGTGTGCCAGCTGGGAGTTTATCCTTGCCCTCTCTGACTCTTTTCTAGCTCAGCATATAATCTGTCTTGTTAAGTACTCTGTTTTTCTTAAACAACGTTGCCATTCCCTTGAAAACATAGCTCTGTTTATTGAAAACAAGCAAGGGTTGGTATCGCACCACGCCAAATGGCAGCCGCGTTGCTGCTGGGTGGCGCTTGACAGCGGGTGACAACTCCTTTTTCCAGTGGGTGAAACCGGCAAGTGCCAGCAAGGATATGCCCATACTAAACCACCACTTATCTGTTGGGGCAGAGATTTTTCCTCTGATTGCCAACAGGGATTACAGCCTGAATCTTCCTTTTCTTTAGCAAAAGGCATTTACAGATGTTTCCACCGTTCCTTCTCTAAGGTTCTTCTGCAAAAGATGAGCAAAACAATGAAATTGTTGGCTTAGCAGGAGTGAGACAGCTCTTCTTTTAAACAGAGGATTTTGATCGTGCCCTGTTATTTCATCTCTTTAGAATATTCACTAGACAAAGTAATTTTCCTGTCTCTGAGCAGTGCTAAGCTGTCAGACTCCTTTTCTCTGAGCAATAGTGCAGCATCTTCTCCCCACACAAGTGCTTTTTTGGGAAAATAAAAAAGAAAATTAAAAAGGAAAAACACCCCCACCCCCAACTGGTCACTTAGAGGCATATGGTTTGCCAGAGATAGCAAGAAGAAGAAAACTGTGGCTGTTTGTGTAAAACCCCGGCACCCAGGAATCGCTCCTAGCAGGATTGCCACCCCAGGAAAGTCGGCCCCACCTGGTAGCATAATATCAGGAGGCTCATTTAGCAGCTAGAATAACCCACCCTGCAATACCCTTCCATTTAGTTTTGTGGGGCCGAAATTCAGCCTCAAGCAGGATGGGGAGGGGGGGATGAAGGATGGGGGCAGGGCAAAAAGATTACCCAGAGCTCTCCCTTGCAACTAGCACAGACACTGCCTGTGTTGTTGCTTTAGTTGGGGAAACAATGTGCTCTTTCAGGGGCTGCAGGTGGCTCGGGGCATTGCAGAAAAAGGACATTATGGCTTTCCATGATAGCGTGGTTGAAAGGTTTGGAGCCCTACGTACAAAAAAGCCTTTGCTGAGGGTATGGCTGCTGCATCAAGTATCAATGCAAGCTGCATATCTGCTGTTATGAATCCGATCGCCGCAGAAAATGAATGGGAAGCATTAAGAGTAGCAAAATAGTATTTCAAGCTGCAATGAACAGCATCCGATTCATCAGTGAATAGCAGGCCCGGGTCAGTGAAATAATAGCTCTGTTTGAAAGAAATGTGGAAGAGCCCTGAACAGTCTGCAGGAGCAGATGTGCAAAAGAAGTAACCAAAAGTGCAGGCGCTTCTGAGGTCTAATGGAGAGCCGGCGTCGAGCACGGCCACCTGGCTGGGCATAGGGCCTGCACTCCCCACGTGAACCCATTTATGGGGCCTGTAACAGCACCCCACTCCCCTGTCTTAGGAAATAAGCTTCACTGAAGAAGAAAAGCAACCCACATGTGCAATAGCACTACAGCTCAGCTTAGTTTACCTCCAAGTGTCATGGTCAACCCTTCAGAAACCAAAATGGCATGAAAAACATGAAGGCATCAACAGCATTTCTACAGGCAGGAAAAGTAAGGGTGTGTAGTAAAGCCAGGAGCAGAACTTGGATGTCCCAATTTCCCATCCAAAATCCCGACCCTGCTCCTCCACCAGCCCCCATTCCTCTGATTTCTGGGGTGCTGCAGGGATGAGAGCTGCAAAATCCAAAAGTAAGCCCTGCTCACGCTGCAGCAGCACAGCCCGGCCTCAGGTTGTTGCCGGGGGGTGCTGAGGACCACATGCCAGACCAAACACCTGTTTGCCCAGAGCCGCAGCCCAGCTTGCCCCCCCTCCCACTGGCCAGGGCTCATCAGGCTCTGCATGGTTTTTTTCCTGAGGTGTGTGGTCAGACCCCTCTAGTGGCACCCTGCCCACACCCCAAACTAAAGGGAGGACAGAGACGCCACATGCTTGGCAGGGGGTTATCTGGGACTTGGGTTCTTGGCCCGATGCCTGCTAGTCCCCAAGCTGCTGGGGGTGCCACAGGGCTGGGCCAACCCCAAGACACGTCCCCACGGTTCTGCACTGCATGGGGCTGCACACCGGGCTTTTACCCAGAGATTCTCTGCCTGACCTCTCCGTGGCAGATGCTGTCTTCAAGGGGCGGTGAGACAGGAATAGCAAGACAGCCGATAAGGTTTGATGGCTCTTTACTTAGGGGAAATCCTCTTGACTATTGCCCAGGGCAAATAAGACTCAGAGGCCTGAATTCCCAGGGGAGGCATCCATGCCCCAGATCAAAGTCAGTTCCCCAGCTGTCACCACAGAGGCATCACCTCCAGCCATAACAGGAGGTTATAAAAACAAGGTCTCTCCCTGACACATCCCAGGCTTCACAAAGAAACCGGCTCCAAAGGCGGGAAGGCGAGAGAGACCTGGCTGCGAGTGCACTGTGGACTGTGGGTCTGAGTGGCAGGCTCCCAAGAGCACTGCAGGACGGTGGCTCCAGCCCCAGGGATTTGCTGGAGCCATGCGGGAGCTGGGACAGGACAGCACACATTGCTTGGCTCTGCCTATTTCTTGCATTAGCTCTTGTAAGCAGGGATGCATCTGTTTGCTTCCACTGTTATGGTCTCACACGAGGGGACTTAAATCCAGAGTGCCGTGAGGCTCTAAAGTTATTAAAAGTTCTGGAGTATAGTCCTGAGTTTTTAAACCAGAGGAGGCATGGGGTCCTGCCGCTGGAAATGCGATTTCTCTCCGGTGGAGGCTTTCATTACAGGCTCACCGCTGCTGGCTCCTCATAAGGAGCCCGGCTACAGGTGGGCACAGGCTCTATCACCCCACTCGTCATAACAGCCACCACGTGCTCTCATGACAGCCGGGCTGCCGGCGCTGCTGGCACACATCATGCCATGCCGATGTCAGGAGCAGCCAGCAGCCCCACGGAAAGCTCGCCTGGCGCAGAAGAGGCCAAGGAGTTGAGCTGTGTTAGTTGATGTTGCTTTGATAATTTATATCACATTTTATAGCTGTTGATGTTACAACTCCTTCAAGGTACTTCAGCATGAAAGATGGCAAGGTCCCTGCCTTGGAGAGCCTACAGTCTAGTACAGACAGGTAAACATAACAAGTAGAAACATTAAACCTTAGGTAGGGAGTGGGGACAGGTTGAGGGAGTATGTACAGAAATTATCTTTGGCACATCAAAGAGCTGGAAGAAGTCCATCAGAGGAACCTTTAGGCTATTTATGTATTTCAGGTAGCAAGATAAAATCATGAATAATGAGTTCCTGCAACCTCTTTGCAGAACCAGTGCTGAAGCAATGCTTACAGAGGCACTTCCCTGCTAACGTACGTCCTTCAGATGGGGAATGACGAATCCTACCCAGATTTACATTGCTGTCTTTTAACCAGTAACGAGAAAAGAAATAACAAGCAGCCCAAGCACACCAGCATCCTTCCAGGTTTTGGTCCCTGTCCATGCCTATATGATCACAATGTCTATCTGCCCAGCACCATTCTCAGCATCTTTTTCTTCTCCTTTCTTTTCACCACAGACTGCTTTTTCTGAACTCCCAAGCTACCTCCCCTGCTAAAAACCCTATTTTGAAGTCAAAGTTCCTGATCCTTAACCCTGCGCTCCCTCGCCATACCCAATCCATGCTGTCTTCACTGAAACATCGCTGAGCGAGGAAAGTTGCACACCAAAGAGAGGAACAACTAGAGCCAGCTTCAGAGCTCGCTGTCACCTCAGCTCCTGTAAGGTGCAGCACAGGGCTCGTCCCACCAGCACCTCCATACGCAGCTTCTCTGGATGGGGGTAAAGGACTTGGACCCATCCCGTACAGGCTTTCACACCCTTTTGGTGCAGAACCCAGGGTTTCATTAGGGAAACAGAAATGCAGATAACGGGCGTGTGCTATGCTGCGGGGCAGTGGGATGCTCAGGCTCACAAGCGCCAGAGACAGCTCGGGTGCAGGAGTTGTCTCTAGGTTATTCTTCTCATTTGTGAGGGCTCCCTCCTGGATGCAAGTTGAGCAGACTGGCACAGGACATGAACTCTTTCCACTGCAACGCAAAAACATATCACCCAAAAAAAAGACAAATGTACGTGGCAGCACTGTTAGCTGTTTCACTGCCAAGCAGACCAAGCCAAGTTTGTTCATCAAATCACAAAGGCGTCCTGTGTGTACGGAGGCTGGAGACCCTTCACGCCAGGCTGGTGGAGTTACTGCCAGCCAAAGCCCCCACAGCGATGGTATGAAGCAGAACAGTTACAGGAAAAAAAAGCAGCTCTTGCTGCTCCCCTCTCCCGTCCCGCCTGCCCCAGCACTGGTGCAAAGAGCCGGGTGAAAAAAATGATACAGCTGAAAAAAAAACACCTGGCGGAAAGCATTATTTCTTAGCCAGATAAATTCTGCAATCCAGTTCATCCTATAGCAGCACCTATGGGCTCTATCAAGTTAAAAGCTAGTCAGGCTCCATCCCTAATCATCCCCTGGGCACCTGAGTTATGACTCTTCTACTTGGTGGGAAATAACTGCAAGAGATTGCTGCTGGTTTGGTGGTGGTGGGTTTTTTCTCTTGCTGTTTCAGCCCCAGTTTGCTGGTCGCCGTCTCTCTTTGGGCGCTGGCAGATCAAGGAGCTTGGTGGCATTATGGTATTTTCGACTGGAGAAGGCTCTCCCCAGGTAACTCGTGCTGCTTCCCTGCGGCCTGGTCTCAGGACATGCAGAGAAACCTGGGCAAATCCATGCAACCCAAAAGCAACAGCAGCTACAACATGGCTCATGTGGCGAAGGGGCTGGTAGGCCATTTCCCCATCGTATGGCTGGGGACACACAGGGCAAGAGAGAGGCTGCCTCTGCTGCCTGATAAACTCTGGGACAACTGTCAAATTTCTTTTTCCCTCCTTTTTCCACTGGTGTTCCCCCTGTCCAGCCCTGCTGGAGACCTGCCCTCCCGAATCGGCCAGGGGGGACCTCCCTGTTCTTGCAGCTCTCCTCACGCCTTTCCCCACCGCCAAACCACCCACCAGTTGCGCAAGCCAGGATACACCTCCCTCCCCATCCCTTCCCCTCACCTACAGCAAACACCCCCATGTTTCCCTTCTGTTTTGACGACTCTATCGAACTGCTGTGGAAAAGCAGAGGCAGATCTCCAACACCTCCTTCTCCTCGGGCTGGTGGGTAAACAGAGAGACAGAGGCAGGGAGGAGGCCCAGTCTCCTTCAACCCCTGCGAGCAATGGCTTACGTCTACAGAGGGCATACAGATTTCAAGACACAAAGTACTTCACAGTATATTGCATGAGGAGTTACAAAAGGCTTTTACATCTCCAGACATCCCCTTTCCCACCAGTTGGGCAGCGGACACTGTAAATCCATGGTAGGCTGCAGACCGCAGCTCTCTGAGGATGGGGTCATCTGCTTTCCCTACTGGGCACGGAGCCCAGCACTTAGCACACAGCCATCCCCGTCCCTTCCGGGCTCCCCTGCTATAAAATCCAAATTAAAAAAAAGCACCATGTAAGTGAGCGGAGTTACCAATCACTTAAAGGCAAAGTAAACAATCAGAAAGGAAAAAAAAAAAAAGGTTTGTAAGTGGGTTGGCTTAATCCACGCCAAGAGAAAAGGATGTTTGTTGCACAAATAGAGTGGGAGCAAGACTTTCCTGCCTGACTGGTGGAGAGGTCTGTAAATCAAGACTGGAACTCCTTGCCACGTATATGAATCAATTAAAGCACTCGATGAATCATTTATTTTCAACATAGGCAATCAGCAGCGATGGTTTGATGTTCAATTGATTTCTCATTTGTCTTGCTCCCCTGAGTAATGACGAACAGCTCACCGCTTACGTGGTGCGTGCCTCAACCCGACCGCTCCTGGAGCAGCTTCTTCTGCAAGGAATCACGCCGGGCACCTGCTCCTACCTGCTGACATTTCACACCTCTTGGTCACTACCCGCCGGTGCCTTTGGCTCTGCTTGTCTCACTCATCTCATGCCCCATGCTCTTCCCCCGGGTTCCTCCTCTTTTCCTTCCTTAAAAAAAAAATAAATTAATAAATAACAAAGCTTCATTTTCAATGTGTGGCAGTGGAGCCAGATCCCTCACTAGAAGGTATCAGCATCCTACTTCTCAAAAGCTCAGAATATCAAAAATTGCCAGAGAAACAGCACAGCTCTGTGCACCGCAGATGATGTAAAACACTCTAAAGGAAGGAGTCTTTAGAATATTTTCTGTTAGATACCAGATCCATACAGCACATTTCCTTCATCCAAAGTGCCTTATAAAGTGCTTTGTGTAGACCTCTCATTCATATTTTGGATGCCTCATGGTACGTTTCAGGCCCATTAATTAAACTGAGGCATATACTGAAAGGAAGCCCCCGTTCAGAAGCTGGACTACGCTGAAGTTGCAGCGATGAAGACATCACGCCGACAACGAAGAGTCCTGTACTTACACAGTTAATTTTAGGGTGTGCGATTCACACGGTCCCAGATATCTGTCCTGAAACAAGAAGGCTTGGCTGTGGCTGTTGGTTGTTCCTAGCGGATACAAGACACCCCTGGGATCGGGCCAAGATGAACATTAACATAATCCTATTATGACGAATAAACTGATAAAACACGGGAGAGAAAACAAAAATGTATTGGGGCACGCTGAACTTTCCCATTCATGAAAACAAGGTGCCTGTGCCCAGCTCGCGGGACTGAGCACTGATCGGGGGACAGAGGGGCCGAGTTTCCAGGGGGAATCCCAGCCCCTCCCCATGTTCCCCTCTGCGTAAAGCGGAGGCAGGAGATACTGTGCCTCCTACACCCATCGGAATGGTGGCCCCGGCTTGGTCACTGCCAGCACAACAGGCGGCACAGCGGCTACGGGTGAAATTCTGGTGTTGGTGAAGGATTAAGATCAGGCTCCTTTGCCTGTATTACGGTGAATATCAGGGATACACGAGCTGTGCTTCACCTCTGGCCACCTACGGTGCTCCCGGGAGCATCCCCTCCGCACAGCATCCCCTCCCCGGCATGAGGCCCCCGGGGCTCCTTTTCCCTGCTCCGGCAAGCAGGGCAACCGACCAACAGATTTCCTTGCTTCTTTGTCCTTCCCCATCACTATGTAGCTCTTCAAAAATCATTTTTGGCCATATTTGTGCATAAAGCAGGCCCGAGAGCACTGCGGGATAATAAACAACTTGCTTGCTCTGCACTCAGAACGTTTCCAGACACTTTTGCTTTTCAGCCACTTCACTAGAGAACATCTCAAAAACCCTCTTCCATTTATAGCCACGACTCAAAGATTTTAGCTCCTTTGCCCACCTCCTCGCCTCTAAAGCTTTCAAGAGAGCGAGGGCCACTGCGGGGAACCAGCTGCAGATGCTGCACTTCCAGCTCCCGCGGGAGAGAGACGTGGAAGAGCAGCGACCGCCCCATGCCCCTTCCCATGCACACCCGCTCCGACTTTTGAAAAGCTGCTCTGTAGGAAAATATCAGTATTTTCAAGATTTCCCAACCTGACGCACTGAAAGCTGTTGAGACACCTCTCTCTAAGCGCAAGCAAATGTGTCATTTGCTGCATTTGGGCAGCGCCGCACACGCTGCGGTTATGACTCAAAAGAGCGAGCGCAGCAGCTGAGGAAAGTCCTTTCAAAAGGCTCCAGATTCACCTCCAAGGAGCGGGCGCGTTCAGAGTTCACCCAGCCCAAATTCAGCATTAGCTGCCTGATGTCATCACGATTGCAGCTCATTTCCTTAAAACCCCTGCAAGCCGGAACGGAGCTGGTATTCACGGAGGCCATGCAAATAGTGCCCTTGGTGCTCGGGCTCTGGCCGCACTCGGATGCACGCTTGCACCAGCGAAGTGGCTGCGCTGGAAAAGGCAGAGAGCCTTTTATCTGATAGCCTCCCTTTTACCAGCAAAATCATTACAGAGCTTCCTGGGTCACACAGTGCATCCCGCAGGTGCAGAGGGATACTTTGCCCCAGTTTAGCAGCCCATCCCTTTTACCAGGGAAGAAATCAGGCTGCCCCGAGATGGACAAACGTTAAAACCAGACCGGGAAGCTGAACAGGAGGAGGAAAACATACCAGGCAAATTTTCCCAAGTACTTCAAATGTCAGGCTTGATACCTGTGGACTAACATGCTTCTGAGAACCACCATGTGCATCCTCAGTTGATATTTTCATGAGCCTTTTCTGTGACATACACCAACATTGAGCCTAGGGAAGGGAAAATTATCGGACGTGAGCAGAGCTGGGCTTGGTGGTTCGGTCTGATGGTCTATGGTGAGGAAGTCCCATCTGGGATCAGTTTCTTTGGTCCTCTCAGTGCTTAGCCCAACAATTTCATTATCTAACCTGCGCTGTTAAACATGGTTAGCCAGCAACATACACCTAACGGAGTCAAGGAATGGAAAGCAGCTGACAAAACATTATTTTGGGGGATGTCAGCACTATCCAATTTGCACCGGTGCGTGGGGATGCCTTGGCCAGGATGAGGGATGGTGGCCATCACGCTCACAGCTCGAGGAGCGAGCACGTATGGGAGTTGGTCCCCAGTGATGTCTCCTCGCTGCAGCCCACTGGCTTCCCACGGCCCAGGCACACGCATTGGAGCCAGCAGATGTGGCACCTCAAAACCCCGGGGATCTCTGGGATGAAGTTTCCTCCTTCTCCTGAGGTCTGAGTTCTGGCTGCCAGCAACAGAGGCAAGGAGCATCTTTGAGCTGCTTCACCATCACAGATGCAATTGGCAACTTCATCAAATCCACCCCACCAGCCTTTCTTGGCAAAACACGAGTTGATTTTTAATTTCTGTAAAATTCCTTGTGCAATTTCAAGACGATAAAATAACTTACCAATTTTTTGCACTGGTCTTGTTTTTGCAAGACCACATATTTTCAATAAATAACAACTAGGACTTTTCATAGCATTTCAAGATTTGTGTTATTATTTTTTATATTTGAAATCAGAAAAGACCATTTGATGCCTGGTCAGAAATTGACAGCCTCTTTGAAATAATGACAAATCAAATGGAAAAGGAAAACTGCCATGAATTAATGTTTTAGAAGAGGCAAAAGGATTTTATTTCATCTGGAGTTAAACTTCAGTAAATCCTTCAGCTGGGCTGGGCAAGTGAGTTTGAAGCAGTATCGCAGTAACTCAGCTCCGTGGGCAGGACACGATATGCAAAGATTACATCATCAGACTTCACGACGTGATCACCCAGGGTAGGCAACACCGCTTGGAGAATCATGAAAGTAAATGAAAACAGGCGATGACAAGAGAAATACTTAAAACCAAGTCCTTTGTGGACCCTGTGCCATATGGTTCGTCCTTGCCTTAACAGGTTTTGTTATGAAAGCCACCTCAAATTATTTGTACGCATCTTGCAGTCTCTTCCTTCCTTCCCTGCAAGAAGGATCTTTGCCCTGTTTGGTCCCATAACAGTGAATCACGTTCCCGCTTAGGTCACCTGCAAGCTCTTTGCTGGGATGGCATTTTCCCCGGCTCCGAGAGCAGAGCTCCACGTGACTTTATCCTTATTCCCCTCAGCCGGCAATGAGATCATCCTTCTGGTGGCCCAGGAATTGCTGCAAGTCTTCTCAGGCTGCAGTGATTCACGGGGAAGCTGCCGGAGGTGGCTTTGGTGGAGCATGGCACCCGTGACTCACCGCCGCCGTCCCGGATAAACACCCGCGCCGCAGCGAGCTGGCGGGGCGCCGGCGCCAGCCCAGCCATGGCTGCTCCCAAACAGCGACTCCAGAGTCCTTCCTCCTTCCGCCCCGTTCCGAAGAGCACAACTCCTCCGGTTGCCATAGCGCGGGGCTCCACAACAACATCAATAAAGAAAAACAACCCGGGATGAAGCCACCTGTTTTATAGTCCCTTCGAGGCTCTGCGGCAAAGGTACCGCGCTCGGCTGAGAGACGTTTCGCTTCCATGGCACAGCCAACAGGAGCCGTTGGGGAGCAGCATGGCTCACGCAGGCTCGAAAAAGGAAAAAGATTATGGAAAAAAGGAAAAGACATTAAAAAGGAATCCCCTCTTCCTAAAGCCTTAAAATAGAGAAAATGGTCAACACAGTCAAAAAATGGTCAACTGAGAAGCAGGTGGCACAGCCACCACTTAATCTGCAGAATCACTCCAGGCTCCTCGTCAGCCTAAGCATAAAGGAAGGAGGGGAGGAGGCCCAGGAGAAGAAGGGACAGAGTCAGAGCTCCCTTTTTAAAGGATATCAGTAAATGAATCATCAGATGTTATCACTGTCTCCTTAACCGCAGAACACACAACACAGTCCCAAGGAGGGAGGGAGAGAGGTTTACTGAAAAAAGCATATTCCTAGCTTAAGGGACAGCAGGACCAGGCCACAGAGCTGCAGGCCAGCTGCAGAAGACAAGAAAGCGGTAAGTCGATAGGGTTTATCAGTGTCCACATTGTCCCCATCAGGGAGAAGGGAACAGCAAGTACAATAGGTCTGGCAAAAGACAGCCCTGGTGATTTCTAGCAGCATTCAGGCTCTGTAACTGGCCAGATAGCGGATGCCTAGTTAAACATAAACATTTAAAGACAACCATCACGCAGTTCTGAAACAAGTCCCTTTTGTTAGTCATGTCTTTAATGTGACAGAGACTACACTTGGGTTACCAAGAGTGGTTTTGGGAAACCACTGCAGCCAAAGCAGGTCCGACCTTCCAGAGCTTCCACCCCGTGTTAAAATAAACTCCGCTGAACAGGTTTCTAAATAGCTCCCGTGGGTCTCTGCCGGGGCCAGTGGGCAGGCAGCATCCCGTCGGCCACAGCCACTCTCCCAGGGCAGCCTCCGGCTGCACAGAGTGGACCAGACGGAGGGCAAGAGCCAGCACCTGCAAGAAAACTGTCCCCGACGCCAAAATCCACCGTGCCCCGCCAAGAACAAGGTCCCCCCGCCCCAGCCCAGCGGTGGGAGCATGCTGGGACGCCCTCTCCCACGCGTTTCCGCACCCCACGCTGCTCCTACAGCGCAGGCTGGCCCCTGAGCCGCTGCGGGTCTTCTCTGGGGGAAATCACAGCTCCCTTCCTACAAAGGCTTAATCCAAGAAGCAGAAATCAGATAATAAGAGCTTGCCAGTTTGGCACACAGCATTGTAACAGATCCAGTTACCAGCAATTAGACACTCCACCCCGATCAATTTGTGCTAGAAATACTATGACAGTTTTAAACAGAGCTTGATTATCTGTTCGAACTGTTTACCAAAGGTTGGGGTGACTTCTCTGTCATTTAAAATCTTGTATATTAAGGCTGGACGTTTTCTTCAGAGCTATTTACTGTAGTTTAAAAGAGACTTATTCAGAGAAGTATTTTCATTAGACAAGAGGTTAGTCTCAATCGTACAATGGACCTCCGTGATTAGTCATGGACCCGCTTTGCCAATTCACGCTGAATTTTCAAGCTCCATATTCTCGCAAATCTCTGCTTTATAGTCTAATACTGTCGGTCGCTTTTACAACTACAAAATGCCTCCTGCTGTAATGCCACATGCCCTTCTCCCACAGGTTGCTTTGCCACATTTCACACTATTTCAGATACCGTCTTTGTGCGGGCTGCGGACACCACGGCCCTCGGGGCCGTGCCTAATGGCCTCACTCCTCTGGGTGCTGCGCAGGTGAATAGCAGCCCATGACTTCAGGGATATTTCTCACTAGTTTAGAGAGCTGCCCCTGCTATCACCCTACTCCCGACCACTCATCCCTGCCTCTGTGCTGTATCTTCAGCTGGAAGCTCATCTGTAAATCGCCTGGCAGGGCTCTGGCTTTGGCTGGTGATTTTGTTTAGTGTGTCCAAGTGGTCAGTGAGAATGGGTTACGCTCCTACCGCAAGGTACACACGGGGAGGGCAGGGGCCGAGATTTGGCTTGAGCATTCGTATTTTCCCTACAGCCACCTCCTTACTGCCTTACTCAATGTGAGGTCCTGCAGAGCATGATCTAGGACCACCTCCACTGAGGTCTGAACCAGTCTCATATACTGCAGGGGCCACTGGAAGCACCAGCAGGAGCTGCCACATGATCCAGCCCACGCTCCATCCAGTCGAGTTACAAGTCTCTGGCAACAGATTGCATCGAATCCTTCAGAGCAACCCAGGCAGCATTTTGCTGCAATGAAAAAAATATTTGCTAGATTTGTAGGCTTACCAGTTAGCTGATGCTTTACACACTCAATAGGAGCATTTGTATTACTTGGGGTGACCACAGCGGCTCTGCCGGAAGTGTTGGGGTGCTGATTTCATTAGTAAAGCCACGATGCAAGAAAAGAAGTGCATGAGAAGCATCACATTTATCAGGAGACTTGCTGTATACGCATAAACAGGCATCCCATCCTGCAGGACACAAGCTGCTCATTGGGAGTACTTACTTGAGCTATTGAGCTCACGAGGGTCATTCCTGTTTCCCACGGGTCGGTCACGGCGCTGCCAGCAGCTGCCCACATTCGCCTGTGCTCAGGTTAGCGGCGCTGGACCAATTCACTGCCTGGCTACAAACATCTCTCACCTCTCCTCCTCTGTCTTCATCCAGACTGCAGATGTCTACCCTTTCTCACAAGCCTCTGCAACTTTCAGTGGGTTTTTTTTCCTGTTTTCTCTTAGGCCACAAACTTCTTTCTTGCACCCAGTAGGTTCCCTTCTGCTTTCTGTTTTTTTCCTCAGATTTCTTTCCTGATTCCTGCCTTTGCTTGCTTTACTTATTTTACATCACCATCAGCCACCTAAGGCAGACTAGCATTAAAAATTGCAATATATTCCTCGGACTACGTGGCAAACATTTTTCAAGGCATAGCCTACAGAAGACCAGCACTTTGCCTAGTGTTTTCCTCATCTTCAGTATCCTTATTTCAGCAGCAAAATCATACGCCTCCCTCTTATTAACCACTTTGTGCTAAGAACACCCCCCTATAGCCCTCAGCAAAGTGACCTTCGTGTGAAGTTTGCCTTTCTTGGAGCAGGAGGCTGGGCTGGGTGACCTCCAGAGGTGCCTTCTCAGCTCAACTATTCAATGGCTTCGGCCATAACCTCCTGGGAGGAAAGGCAGCCTTGAAGAGGATTCAGTTCTTTTTAGAAAGAACACATGTGAATACGAAATACTCGCAGGGATAAACAGTGCATACCCTATATAAATACACTATGCATGCATTCCAAGTGCTCTCCATTTTCTGCAGTGATTAGTCACTTCCAGCAGAAGGAAAAATGAGTACATATTCTCCAAGAGCCAGCTCTGGGCTTCCGAGGGCCATCTCTTGTGAAAAGGTCTTGGTCCTCACCCTTTGAGAGAAAAGCAAAATCTACTGGGGCCTTAATCCATGCCGCGAAAAGCTACGTGCTAATTGAAGAAACAATAATACAATTATTTTGCTCCGATGCACAGTGAAACAGCACGGAACTGACTGCCCAAATCTATTTGCTTGTGGTACCAAGATTACGGGCGGGGTTAGGAGTCACTTCGCCAAACGGCTTTTTAAGCTGTCGTCGACAGTCTTTCATTAGGGCTTTTTAGGCTCCAACCGCAAAGCTAAATTACTCACACCTTTATTTGAACAAACTTTCCTCACCCACCTCTGCAAAATCACCCCATGCACTCAGCTCCCCCTCCTGCCCCCCCCACCGGCTGCGCGGCGTAGGGGGTGAGTGAATTTCATATGGAAAAGACGCAAAGATGCAGTTTTGCTCGGAAATAGCCTCCTCCAGCTACTCACTCGCAGTGACAAGGCAAAGCTGCAAAATCCAGACACGTAAACCTGCAAAAATTGAGTCCATTTTGTTGCTCTATTCCCCCATCTTACTGGAAGCTGGCGGCAAAAAGTCTCAGCTTGCAGATTTTGCAGACAGAGGTTTGGGGAAAGACTCGTGTTGGCAGAGAGAAGCAAGTGAGCGACGGAGCAAAACAGCCACTGGAGCCGAGAAACAGAGAGAAAGCAGGATGGAGCGAACGGCAGAGTACAGAAAGCCTGCCACGCAAAAAGGAGATAAAGAAGAGGGATGAGTTATTAGCGGAGGTTGGAAAATTTAATAGAGGAGGATGGAAAATTATAATAGAGGAAATAGGAGTGGGAGGAAGCGGCCATGGGATGTAAAGGGGCAAATACAGCTGTAAAAGGGTGGGGAAAAATCAAAACCACATTTACACCCATTTTTCATCCTAAAAAAGGAGATTAAAGATTTGCATAGGGAATACGTCTGAATCAGTTTAAAACGCTGTGTGAGAAAGACCAGAAACCAAAGCACAAAGCTAGCAACGTGTCATATTTTCGGCCCTAGAACTCAAGCAACTCCAGCAGTTCTCAGTCAAATGCTTTCAGCAGTGATTCCGTGGAGTCAGGCACAGGGGAGCCCCGATTTCTCCTGGAGACTGTGGCTGAAACCTGGACCTGCCAGAAAGAGCAGACAGGGAAGCATGAGGATGCTGATGACAGAGAGAAAAGGAGCCCTATGGTTTTTGAAAACTTGTCTCCGGTTGTGCCTATCCATTTGTCGTCATCACAATTTTCCCTTATGCACTTTTCCCTGATTTCCATCGGGAGCACATCAGTCACGGGGCTTCAGTAATTCATAACACCTATTGCGCGTGTATCCACCTTAGAAATATAGTCAGTTCCTTCCCAGAACTTGTGCCAGCCCACCGTAAAGATGTAAATATCTTACTCTTTTGAAGAAACTATCAAATGCGCAAATAGGCAGTCAATTTGTTTCCCTAACCCCACAGAAAAGGACCCTGAGGAGTAAGCACCAGGGAGACGATGCAGCCGTGGGTGGTGGGTTTGCACCCGTCAGCCCTGCTTGACTGCTCTCGGTTGCTTTTGTACTTCTGATGACGACGAAACAGAGGAGTGATGGGAAATAAAATTCATTGTAAACAATTATTTAGAAGTGGGATCAGGTATGTTCTAGCCAGCTCCTTTTGGGTGCCCAAATGAACCTCGTCTGTGTTCAGTTGCTAGGATTTGTATTTCAGCGTAAAGAGGAAACAGTCACTTGGATGTGCTCTGCAGCCCAGCAGAGTTCTTGCTTTTATGCCGATTTTGCTGCTGTCACTGAAAATACCTGGCGTCCCTGTGCAGCAGAGGGTTATTTGAAGCTACCAGCTCTACTTATCAAAGTCCTATTGTTAAAAAAAAAAAGTAGGTAAAGTTCATCTCTTTCCTCTACTTGACCCAAGAGGAGGCATCAAAGTTTTTTGCTTTTTTTTTTTCCCCCTCTTCCCAACAAATAAGGACGGAATAGGATAAAAAGGGAGCTATTGTTCAGACCTGATCAAAAGCAGGAGAGACACATTTCTGTTCAAAGGGAGTCTGTCCAGAGCCTCTGCTTCAGATGGGGTGAAGGCTCTCAGAAGGGCGTGTAGCGCTCTCCCCCCGGCGCAGACAAGGCCACCCTCGCCGAGGGTTTGCTCAGCCACTGCAAACCTCACCCTAAACACCACCACTAAAGTCAACGTGCTGATGTCCCCTCCCTGCTCCCCAGTGGTTCAGTGCTAAAAGGAAGGACATCAGCAGCTGGAGGTTAACGAGGATTTTCCTTTTCTTTTCTTTTTAATCAGAGCAAGTTGCTCACTGAGGCAGCGCACACCCTGCAACCTCGGCCTTCACCTGAAAAGACACAGAAACCAACCATACAGCAAGGAACAACTGCCGGCTGGAAACAATTTTCTCTAAGTGGAAGTGGTGGGTGCTGGTGGTGGTGACCACACGTTGGGAAGAGAAACATGCTTTCCTGCAACAAGAACCTTCACACGTCCTTCGCCTCAATGTCACTTTCTTTTAGGGTTGCGAGGATGTTTGCCCAGCCACCAGCTTTAGCAGCACGCCAGATTTCCAGAATGCATCTTTCAGCCAGGAGAACAAAACAGATTTTTTAATATTGGCTTACGAGTAATAAAAAAGCAATGTATTTCTGGCTATTTAGATAGTGACGTGGCTAAAACAAACTCCTTTGTTTTCAGCAGCTGTTAACAATACCTGTAGGGAGCTGTTCCCAAGGCAGTTATCTCTGGCACTGGCGGCAGTAGGATGTAAACAGCATGTATCAAGTTAATGGAAAACATCGAGCAGCCAAATCTGAAAGAAGCTGTGTTTAGCTGGGCCTCTCTCGCAGGGATCACGTTCTCACGTGTGGCAGCGATGGCTTTCAGAGGGCAGCTCTTGCTGGGCATGGACAGCCAGGACTCTGCTGCAGTGCTGCCGAAGCAGCACAGGCTGTGAGGGTTTGCAATTACACCCGGGGTATAACGAGCTCGGGGTCAGCGCCGAGCTAACGTGCCATCCGCCTCCAGCCTGGAGCTGGCTCGTGTCTGGTTAGGTCGGAGCCAACATGTGGCTGTCTGCATCCGTCCACACAGACATACCCTAAGATGAGAAAGATACCGATGGGTTATTTTGAATGACATAGTCCGGACTTGTACACTGTGGGAGGCGTGATGGGAACTCTTTCTGTCTTTCTTGATAATTTAATAAGCTGTTGTAATGAGGGATGCACTGAGCCCCTCATTTGTATGCAGTTCCCACATGAGATGTGAATATTAAATTCCTCTAAGTATGAATCAGCACCTCTTACTCCCACAGCTCTTTCCCCTATCTCTCAATCTCCACCAGCTCCACCGCTCCAGATCTCCTCATGGTCCCCTGGTCTCCCCCCACTTCACTGCCACCTCAACACCCACCAAAGGAGAGAGATGCGCCCCTGGTCGCAGGCAGAAGCGGCAGCCATTCAGCAGAACAAAGCTGGAGGAAAGGTCTCGGTACTTGCTTGAACACCAACTGCAACCGGGTTGGCCCTGTGGCCTCTCAGCGTTTGGGAAAATTGCATGACATGGGAAATTAAACCTACAGGGCATCGCTGTCTCTGACAGCTGGTAGTTTAAATAATGAATTGGTAATTATAAGCCCTTTTGAAATAAAAATGAAGTTTAAAAAAAAAAACATAAACTTTTGAGACACACCTTTTGATGGTGAAGGGCTTTCCCACGTAGATTCCACCAGCGGCCATCACTCAGCGCTGGCAGACAGCAGGTGCTTGCCACTCCGAACAGGGAGAGACGCACTCACCAAACGAGAAAAGTCAGGGGCTAAACAAGTTTGCAAATAGCAGCAATTCCAGTCCAAAAATCATTTCCATAGCAGAGGGGAGGAAGTGCTCCCTGAGGACAAGGAGGCTGGCTGGCTTTCGCTTTTTTCTGCTGAATAGATGTTCTTTTGTATGCAGTAAAGAAGGAAAAATAATAGGAGAATGGGACGAAATGTAAAAATTCAGAATTGCAGCGTAAATGTCACCACCTGCTCCTGCAAAACAGGCTATTCTTTATTTCCAAAGTCCTGGGAGCTGTAAACCAGGATTTCTCAATAAAGTGTGCTAAGCTAGAAGGCATGAAGATAGCGACAGATCCAGACTTGTTAGTGCCATGAACATTTGTCTTGGCCACAACACACAACGTGTACACAAAGTGCTGCATCTACCCGTCTCATGCCTTCATGCTATACCCAGACCTGTGCAGAAAGTTCTGCCTCAGAAACGTTCAGAAACTGAGGTTAAATCGCGTGTCTTAGTAGAAAAACAAACCTAGCATTTTAAACACCAGGATTTCTGCTGTAAAGTCCTCCCTTTTGGCACTTTCCCAGAGTCACCTACACCCAGACTCCAGTTGCTCGAGATCTCCAGGACCAAAGCCAAGCATGTAACAGGAAGGAGAAAGTACAAACCTCATACCCAGTAAATGGGAACTTTATTAAACTACTGAGTTACTCCGAAATGTATAAATGTTCCATTAAATACGTTCAGTTTTCTTTTACACAGATTTATAGAAATTTATTTACATATTCCAAACACATTTAAATTATTTTTCAAGCTTGCTACCAATAAGGTTTTTTGTTGGTTTTTTTTTTTAAAAAAGGAATAAAGTCAATCATCCGCTCTTGCAGATGCGCATACATACACACAGATACAAATAAGAAGGGAGATGCTTTCGTATCTAACCCACAAGGGAGGCAGTATCCAAAAAGCTTATAGGGTTCCCAGCAAAAATTTGCCCTTGCCGAAAAGCGGGCTATATAAATTCTCCCTGTGGGACAGACTCAAACAAGAGGCCCTGTGCAATACTTTATGGTGTTTGGGTATAATGTCTGCATCAAGATTTGCTGGTACGTGGGAAGAGCTAAAGGCCCTTTGCCAAATTCAAAACACAAAGCTAGCTGTCCCTGATACTAGCCCATGAGAAGCACGCGAGCAATTAAATAGCTCATTCTCATTGCATTACGCTCTCCCAGCGTTGAGAGACAGAGCAGACAAACAGACCGACCGCTAGGAAGTCAATGCCACTTGTCCGAAGAGATTTTCCTTTTATTTTATTCTTAAATGAGGCTTCATTCGTAAGTGTATAAAAAGGCAACTCTTTAAATAAGATGCTTAGGAGAATAGCAATCAGTTTCCCCACCTACATACATTTCTCTTGGGAAGATGCACAGCATGCTGAACAAGTTTTCCCTCATTCTCTGTACCTTAATCTGAAAGGAGTTAAAATTTGTATCTGCAGGAAAAACCAGGTGGTTTTATTTTGTAAAAAGCTTATCAAATACTAGCTTAATTTATCCTTTAGAGTCTTTAAACGTTAAAAACCACATTTGAAGCGACCAAGGAAATCTACAAAAACATTGTCATGCGTAAGCTCTGTGTTTCATGCTAAATATTCATGTTGACAAGGAGAGGGAGAGGAGGAGGAGGAGGCAGGGAAACAACTTAATGGCTCAATCAGAGCCATTGCAACATTCAAGTAATTTCGTAGTAGATAAACCAGTGGAAACATGGAATGGTAAGAAAGTGCTCAGCACTACATCGCAGCCTTCAAGAGCTGAACTGCAAACATCCTTGATATGTATTCATAAATATATGGCACTTCTGTACGACCAAAAGCTGGCAAGTTTGCTTGTGACCGAAACAAGTGAGGAGTAGTCATCATCCCAATGGTTACTGATGGCCCTTCCAACAGGCATGGCCTCCAGCCGTGCTACTCGATGCAGCACTCGCTGTATCTACTTGTGCATGCAAGACAATGCTGCCACATTCTTGGAGAATAAGCCTCCTGCCCAGCAGAAAGCCTTCTCCAGACACACATACACATTCATAAAACATGCTAGAAATTCTTCAGTGAGTTTAAAGACAGCCACAAACAGCAAATGTCTCGTTTTACTAGTTTTTGGCCAGCAGTTCCCAGTCTGTCCAATTGCCAGCAACGGACTTCACAACAGGCAAAAAGAGTTCCTGAATCCAAGGAATTGGAAGTAACGGAAAGCACAATCACCAAAGTTTGTTTTCAGTACTGCTCCACAGGATTCACTTTGACATCAAAGAAGGAACCAACCAGCACAAAGGCTTGAGTCTTAGGAAGATTCTTATGTACACAAAAACTGGCCTTTATCCATGTTTTCTGTCACAAAGCATTCCATCTTGTAGTTCAACTTCTTAAAACTTTTTGGCTTTTGGTGACCTTCTGTATAACAAATATGCAAAGATTTGCTGTTACGCTTGCATTCCATCACAGTAGCTTCAAATACATTCAAATTCATAAAAAAGGATTTAGACCAGAGCACAACTACTTGCCCTTTTCCACAGTGCGCCGTACTTTAATGAGCACATGATGGTGCTTATCGGCAAGTTCCTGTTTTAAGGAATTTCACGGCACAGACATCCAGTGCTTGAACAAGTGTTCACATTCCCATATTTGAAAAAACCTCTCCCTTATTTCAGTAACGGCTTCAGTATTTTACCAATTGTGGTCCGGTTTGCATCTTTCAGTTTAAGTGAGGCCTTTTCTACTGTTTCCTGCTCCTTTGGTGCAGGCTCCACTTTAGTGCTGACAGCTTCTCCCTGCAGGATGCTTCTTCCAACCACTCTGGCACTATTTGCTCTCTTCAAGGTACTCACACTGTTCTCCTTTGGACCTGGATCATCAGAGGTCGCTGCTGGCTTCCCTTTAGGCAGCCTCTGGGACACAGACCTTGTGATGGTTGGAGGTCTGGAAGAGCTGGATAGATCCACTTTTGCACGCTTTGAAGAAGAAGCCACTGTATTCCTCGCAAAGTTTGGGACAGCGGATGGTGTTTTGGGAACACTGACTGTGGCAACCTTGGTGTCATCTGTAGGGGTCTGGGGTTTTACACTGGAGCGACACATCTTCATTTCGTCTGCCTTTGATTTGACATTACTCCTAACAGGTTTAGAGCTTGGCTTCTTGAGAGAGACTCTGTCCCTTTCAAAATGAGCACTGCTCGAGGTGACAGTGCCCCTTTGTAACTTTGGCTCTTCTACTGACATGCTATGCCTGTAAGGACTTCTTGGCAGCGTGTCTGTTGTGCCTCGGACAGAGCTGCGACGGGACAGCCGACTTTCCACTGTACTAGTTTCACGAAATGCCGGCTTGGCTTCTGGCTTTTTCACGCTGCTTGGTGCTCTGTTTGACCGAGAAATAGGCACCACTTTCCTCATACTTTCATTCTCAGAGGCGTTCAAAGTTCTTACAGGTCTGGAAGGAGCTGTGTGGCTAGGGCGAGTGCCACTGGATTTTGAGGAGCTTGGAGATCTATCTTTTAGAGAGTTTCTCTTTGGTCCTGGTGGGTCTTTATTTTTTACAGGCTTTTCTTTAGGAAGGGCATGCTTGCTATTGGCATCATCCTTATCATTTGCAGAAGTGTGAAGAGACAGATCCTTGGCAGAAGAAGAATTCAGGTTTGAGAAGAATGTTCTAGCCCTGTATTGACCATCATTTCCAGAAGAGCGTGCTTTGCCAGCCTCACTTCTTATGTCATTGCCTGCTGATTTAAAATCATTTCCCTCTTCAGAGTCCAATGTCAAAGAACAATCAGTCGTCGTATCTGACACATAGAACATCGGCCCCTCTTCCCTACTTCCCGAAACACTTGTATCCATAGACATGGGGCTGCTGGTGCTGGGCTCTGAAGCTTCACTCTTGCAACCCACTGCCTTGGCTTTATGGTCATGAGCCTCTCTGGAATTTCTGCAAGCTGGAGGCAGGTCATCATCGGCAGTGCTAAGGGAATGAAAGCTTAGATCATCTAAAGTCTCCAAGTCTGTTCCACCAGCATCCTCTAAATATATTAAAGGTGTATCCTCCACAGGCTTTGCTCCTTGAATATCAAACTTACGTAATCCTTTAACAAGTTCACGCTCCTCAATTGCAAGGGCCAGAGCATTTATATCTGTGGACTCCTCACAGGACACGTTGGAAGCGTGCATGTTGTAGTCAGTGCTTCTCTGTGAGTAACGGGCACCAGGACCTGTTGAGCCACTGAAATGACCGGGCTGAGCTGGAGGCACCTGCAGTAGGCCACCACTTTTCACTTTGGTTTCAGACTGTTGGTGTAAGTGCAAGGTATTTAAGTTGAGATCTCTCGTTTCTTTGGATTCAGTCCAGGCTACGTTGGGTCTTGCTTGTCGGGTGTTTGCACGGGGAAGGCTGTTAAACTTGTTTGGATCCTCATCTTTTGAGATTTCCAGGAAACTCTGCAACTCTCTGTCTGCAGTAATCCCCAGAGAAAGTCGGGAGCGTCTAGAATTCGGGTTTCTGTATGAAGGGCTTTGAGGTCTCTGCTGCAAGAAGGGAAGAAATTCTTCAAGTCCTTTTTTGGCCAACATCTCCACATCGTTTTCACTGCTGCTCCGCCCAAAGCTCCCAAGCTCTCCAGCTGCCCAGGATCGACGCTTCTCCTCCAGCTCCTTTCGCCTTTGCAGACTATGAAGTTCCTGGATCTCTCGTTCCCTATTTTCCTAAGGAGGAAAAGCATAAATACATGTCTCAGAGGACAGTGTCCTATGCATGAGAACAAGTCACCCTCCTTTATCTTTCCCATCTAAGTTAGCTCCTACTGATATTGCCCACCCCCAACATATACAACACAAAATCACCACGGTAACCACAGCCTGCAACCATTAACTGTATGAAGAGCGGTTCCCTGCATAACTAATGCTGGCGACACATCAGTCTGGTCAGCATAAAAACAATAAATGCACAAGTCCCTGCAGAGAGCAAGAACATGACCTATCAAGCCCAAGCAGATGTCAAGTCCAGCCAAAGAGTTTCTGCTATAGGATGGAGAGCTTCACGTCCCCACAAAGTTTAAAGTTGGCAGTTCTATCAGGTGCGCAAACCTCTACCTCATCATTACATTCATATTTTAAGACAAACTTGTCTGATGAGTACACAGTCAATGTGTTCCTTCCATCCTCCCTTACTACAATTGCAATTGTTCCTCAGCAAGTGCAGTTTCCATGGGGTGCTACTTACCTTTGACTCGAACATTACCAATTTGAAATTCTGCAAAAAGACATTAATTGTATATCAAAGCAAATAGAAAAGTTTACATAATGCCTCACAATCATTACTTAGACATCAACTAACACCACTCAAGGATCATCAATCAATGCCTCATTCCAATTTTGAATCTCGTATTCACTGTTGGCTTCCAAAACTGGCAACTATAGTACAGAAGTTGCCCAGGGCAGGCTAGAGATTTTGGCAGCTAGGCTGAGGGGTTTTGGTTCAGGAAGCCATAGAAAGAAGTAGTTTGTGTTTGAAAGACAACACAGTAACACCTTTTTACTGAAATCATTAGCAGTGGATTACTGCGAAAATCAACATTTTAACTGCCACTTCTAGGCTTCAGATTTAATCTAGCTGAACCTTCAGTTGAACTTTCCAGGTTATTTTCTGAAATGGAGAACCTGGTTTTCTAGAGCCAGTACAGCTCTAACAAAGGAAAGAAAGGGAGTCTAGTCTTGACAGAGGATTCAAAAGTTACATAATTTTCCAGCATGTTGTTAAATCTGTTCTGAGTAATGACGTGCTGTTTAAAAAAACCACACCTATGTTTGTCTGAAGCTCTGTCTAGTTTGATGTTTCCATTGTTGTGACAACAGAAGAGCTGCACAACTAGAAAAAGTCACCTGAAAGCTTTCAGTAAACAAAGGCCTAATGCTGAAGCTCTTTTTGATGAATGGGTTAATCTCCAGCTCTTAAAATGGATTTGAGACTACACTGGGCTGCGAAAGATAAGACGCATTAGAGACCTAAGAAACCTGAACAGCTAAGAAAAAAGAAAAAAAACTTGCATTTCAGGAAAAATGTCTGTGGCAGGAAGCTTTCTTTCACAGGTATGGAATTACAGAATGAATTACTGCCAAATGCTAAAGCTCAACTTTAAATATCCCATTGTAAAGAGAAATGGTTAAAAATAATTGTAGATATTATTATAATATTCCATATTAGACACAGAACATGTTAACATCACCCAAAACATGTTTCAGGAGATTTTATTCAAATGAAAAACATTTTAAGCACACGTAGGCTTGTTAAAAAATTGCAAAACATGTTTAAACATTTAAAATATGTGCACATGGCCATTATGGTATGAGCCATCTTTTCAGACTGCTGGTTGTGCTGTCCACACATCACATTCATTTGTCAGAACTGCAATCTTTATTCTGACTTGTTCTGTTAATTTTGTAGGGACCGAGGTTAATCCCCACAAAATATCTAGTAAGCAAATCTCCTCAATATTTCCAAATAAGAGACTAATTTGTAATTTTTTGAGTGTAACTACTTACTACAGAGAGAGGAAGGAAGATCCCCATTGGACCTTGAAGTAATAGCGATCTAATAACTACTTGTAATGAATTAAATTCCCACCCCCAAATAATTGAACATATATGAAGTCACCTCTCACTAAAATGTCTGCAATAGTTACCACCATTTGGTTTTATAAATTTGTATAATGTTCACGCACATGCATAACTACATGATCTCTTGGGTGGTAAAGGGCAGGTAAACTAATGGTACAACAGGTATGTTAGCTGTACATCCTGTCAGCTAACAAGATCGTTCTCTCTTTTCTGAATTCAAGCTCTTATACAAAGGGCTGTCAAACGCAGATTGCATAAGGCAGAAAAATAAAGAAATGTGTGGATCCATCTAATTCATGCTATTTATAGAGGCCTAAAAAAATATTTGTAACAATAGGCAGACTTTGCTGAACGAAAACTGTAACCAATGCCAATACTGCTCCTTCATCTTAGTATACTTCTTGAATTCCTTGGGACCAGTTCAGGGTACTTAGCAAATAAATGGTCACACTGGGGATGAGGTATCTTTGTAGTGTAGGCCTGTTTAATTTCTTGAGTTTTCACCCACAAAAAGCATTTGAAAGAACAAAGTAGAAGACACAGTCCTTACTTTACTTTGCAAAGTGTGTCTAGTCATGTAAAGAAGAGCAGTGGAGAGCCTGAGCTAGTGCTGATTCAGGCTGGTATGTCCATGTAACGTGGTGCCACATCTCAAGGCCTTTCCAGTGATCGAACGTTACCAGTCAAGGGCCTGAACAGTGAGCACTAGTAAGGAAGTCTGTGCAGTCTGTTTCACTGCTCAGCCTAGCAATCACCAACCTCCTCACCAAAACAGAAGGAAGGAGCCCATTTAGAAGCAGGTCAATAGGCTATCCTGGCGTAGCATCTCAACGGTCTAGTCAGCCTGCAGCAGAAGATGCAGGGCAGCGGGACTGCACATAGGGCTAGGCAGAGTGACCATTTCCCACCTGGCTTCTGGAAAGGAATGCCTACAAGAGGGAAGTCTGCTGTAACCATTTGAGCAAATATATCAAATACCACAAGAGGTAAAATGTCCCTTAAGCAGAAAAAACAATTTAATTCATGGGAGCCAATATCTGTTTCCAGTGAGCGAGAATGTCATTCAGTGCTCTTACCTTAACAGCCTTGTCAAATCTTATGCAGAAATCCCTAAATATCTGGAAACATTCATCCAACTTCATAGTTTCTTTGTCTTCACAGAAAAAGTCAATGAGAGCATTTCCCTCCTTTTGTAATTCTCGTTTCTGGTGTTCAAGCTCCTTTAGATGTCTTATAGCAAACTGTAGCAAAACACATACATGGCATCAACCGGACAGAAAAATAAAAGTCACAAAAGGTTATGTACGTAATGGGAACTTAGGAAATTCAAGTTTCAACCTAGGAGCCATTACAGAGCCCAGGACAGTGACAGACCACTTTGGAGCCCCTTGAAAGCTCTACATGCCTTATTTTCCCATTTTCCCTGACACTTTCAACTAAGGATAAATGGATTAATTCCTCCTCCCTACTTTCATGGATATACGTCACAGAATGAACTCCTTCCTAAGTTGAACCTAGACCACAATAAAAAAGGTTTTCATGCCAGAAAGGTAAGGAAATGCAGGAAATATGTATATTTTAGGACATCCAGAAAACATGCCCATAAAGTAGCACTTTGAATCATAAGTGCAGAGCCAGACAGACAGGATTGGAGTAGATTAGTGGATTTCTCAGGAGGAAGAGAATAAGGCAGTAGTTAGACTTCGAGCAGCAGAACTGCTTAAAACACATTCAGCAGTTGCCCCTGTCTCCCCTATCTGCATCACCAGCCATTCACTCCCATCCTTGCACAATCATAGATCTGAGACCACATGTGGCAAAAAGTAACCCAGGGAGAAAAGTTAATTTTCAGACAAATCTGTTCTCTGACACTAACTCGTAGAATCATAGAATCATTTTGGTTGGAAGAGACCTTTAAGATCATCAAGTCCAACTGTTAACCCAGCACTGCCAAGTTACCACTAAACCATGTCCCTCAGCAATACACTACACATCTTTTAAATAGCTTCACGGATGGCGGTTCAACCACTTTCCTGGGCCCCATGATCACCTAAGTTCTTTTGATACTGCAGCACCGGGGTGGGAATAGGCAGCTGGAGGCACTGGTGACCATTTAAGCTAACCCTGCTGCCACAAAGTTACTTGGTAAATTATGCCAGTAGGGTAGGATCAAATCTTACTTGCTAATCTTTTTTTTTTTTTTTTTTTTTTTTTTTAAAAACAGAGCCCAATAAAAAGCATACATAAAAAATTAGTTCCTCCCACATATTTCACTAATTTATTCATGAGGATGAGATAACGAAAGCTGACTTTTAAATCAGCTTGGTTATCACTTGTGATTTAGAAACAAAAACCGGAAGTGTTTATGTAAGGTATGCATTTGTAAAATGATTTTTTTTCCCAACATTTCTTTTGGAATGTGGCCTAAACAAGGTTGTAGTGTTACATAAAACCAGCTATTAAATTAAAAAAAAATCCCAAACGTGTCAGAACATAACATTAAAGAGTCTGGGTGCAATGGATAAAAGCCAGTAATTCAGAGTGAATGAGGACAAATATTTCAATCTTAACCCGCCCCTTTCTTCATCAACTTCTCATCTCCTGAAAAACTGCAGGGACTATTAACTACATTTGCAAGTTGAAAATCAGGGCGGGTTAAGTTCCAGATCAACACCTGCTTTCTTGCTTTTAATAATTATCTATAGTGTGAAACATAAAAATCATTTAATTGAAGTATAATACGTATTTCTCCAGGCATCACCACGTACTCGGAAAATATCAAGAACTCTGCTTCAAAGTTAGGTGCTATGCACATTCATGTCTATAAAGTCACTGCAGTACTAAAAAAGAAAAGGAGAACCCACCCAGAAGTAATGGTATGACTCAGAATAATACACTCTGTGCTAAGGGTAAATTAGTAGAGAAAACAGTTCCTTAACCTTCCAGCTTCTAACAATACCTCTTCAGTCACCCAACAATCAGGATTCGTATGCATAGCACAACCTCAGCTAAAACTGACATGCTCCAGTATCACATTAACATGCAGATACTATATTTTGGGCAGCTGTGAAGCACAAAACCAGAGACCAATCCAAATTGTCTTATAGTTTAACTACTGATCTTCATCAGTCATTTACAGGCATTAAACATGCTTGCCTAACAAGCCCCAGGCAATGTACACTCAATATCCCTCCCTGTAAAAATACAGTCCTTCCAACACTCTTCCTTGACAAGCAGCATGCAGTTGGAACATCTTTGTACAACTGACAGGGTAGACATATTAAAACAACGCTTCTGTTTATTACAAGTCCACACAAATTACATTGAGCTGAGGCATGCTCCTGTATTTAGGCGACAGTAACACACTAACACAGATATCCTACAAACCTGGAGAAAGCTTTCCATCTGGTGAAAGAGTTTTGGGTCACGCCGAATGCTGTCTTTAACGGATCTTGCCTTGAAAGACAGTGAGTGGAGCTCTGTTTCTATATTATCAATGGATAACCTAAAAATAGCACATACAAAGAACATTTACTGAGGGGGAAGGAGTCACCCAAAGGTTGTCCATAATATGCTTCAAAAATGGATGTGTAACATGAGGTGCAACCTGGCTATCAAACAAGACCTGCCTATCCAGGAAATCTTTCCAGAGCAGACACTGAAAGTTAGGAGAGAGATAAGCACATTTTTTCTTATTTACAACCTGAAAAGATTCCCACGAGGTGTGGTTTCACAATTAATTCCAGCCAGTCCTACCCAACCTTACCACGAAAACGGGTAATGCTGCCCTGCCTCTGACCAGGTGTTCCTTTTCTCTCCCTGGTGCCTGTGCTAGCACTCATTTTCTAGATGGCCAGCCATATCTGTGTACTGAAAATTAACCTAGGAAAAGGAAGAACCCAATCTGCTTCCCGGTGGATCATTTGCTTGGTACAGCTGATTACATGACTGTTTGAGTGCAATAGCTGGCACAAAAAGGGGGTCACAAGGGATCATCAGCCAGGACTACCCATTTTGGCAGTAGCATTTGGCACCGTGAAATTGCATGTTACTTTCTTCCAAGCACTCACAGCAATGCAGTCTACAGAGTCTCAACCCAGTGGTTATAAGATTTCATCCTTCTACCACATACCAGCAGCAGAGCTGCTCCTGTGGAGAGGTAATTCAGAAACTGAAGACAACAGGAAAGAGCTCAGATCAGATGTAATCTAAGCTTTATCCTGGGAGACCTACGTTCCATACAATGGGAGCTCCCACCCAAACCTCTCAATGACTTTGAGGGTAAATGAATGCTTCTAAATCTATGGGATCTCCTTCACAAGAGAACTGAGCTTTGCCTAGGAACTGAAGCACTACATTTTCCAACATGATAAATATTTGTCAGTGCACACACGAATTACTATTTTTATAATTTGTGCTGTTTTTCCTCTGCTTCCTTCATCTGCAAAGGTTAGTTCCCTGTTCTGGGCAGATCATGGGTGTTTTTGCAAACAAGAAAAGCAGTAGAAGATACAGGATATATTTTTCTGCCTGTGAAGGAGGAAGAGGATAGCCAACAAGTAAAGAAGGTAAGACAATAAAAAATAAAGAACATAATGGTAGCTGTTTTAATGTGCTCTAATTGTGAGGATTTATGAGCAACTTGTACATGACAGTTGTCTCTAAAAAAGATATTCCTCGTGCCCAATGGTGAGACATGTATTTCATTTTGTTTCGTTTTCCTGTACAGAGTGCATTCCCTGAATAGATTTCAGCATGAGTTACAAAAAAAGATTTTCAGCATTAACAACTGTGATCAAAGAACAAAGCGGTTATAAAAAAATATCACCAGGTTTGTGATTCTGCCTGTTCCCCTGCTGTTTGCCAGGGGGGCTTGGATGCCGAGGGAAGCTACATTCCCCAGCAGGCCACATGGCAGACCGCCAAGAAGGTGTGTGGGTTGGATGGCACAGAGCCACACAGGTGGTCCCTCAAAAAATTTCTGATTAACTCCATGGCCACTCCTTTCCTCAGAATATTTCAGAGTCCTCTGCAAACATTACTTAACCCTGCATCAGATCTAAGAGACTGATCCATTTTACAGCTGGTAAAAGGATGTAAATACATTGCCCAAAGCTCAAGAGTAAGGAAGTAGCAAAACTGAATAGAACTGCAGCATTGCTAGCTTCCAGTTTTGGGCTTTAGATCACAGTCTCGCAAAAGCAAGTACAGTTATCAAGGTACAAATCAGGTTCAGTTTAAAATTATGCAGCTAGACACTTTAAGATGAAAACAATACGGAGCCCTAAACCATTCAGATTTTCCATTCAAGACAGAAATGGAGAAGCAAGCAAAATATTAAAAAGCATCTAACAGAAGCCAGGGCCAGTACCTGTACCTGGTACCAGATTTGGAGAAGTACTGTATCCTGCTCAGACACAGATGAAAATTGGTTTAAGGAAAAACAGTAACATGCTTTAGTTCAATCTCTTAAAAGTAACATACATACACATGTATTTGACAGAGACAAAACAACCAAAAACCTGTGGCGATCACGTAATAAAAAAAACCTGATACCTGAAGGCACATTGCAGGCATACTTCTGCTAGCAAATGGAAATGAAGCCCTCAAAGCTATAGTAAACATTTGTAAAGATCTCAGTTTTTGTGCCAAGACTTCTCTGAATAAGCCTCACTGCTTCACAAATAAGAAAATTCCACCTCACAGTCTAACCATAAGTTCTCTCTCTTCTTTTTGACTTACCTGGCAGCATCATGAACATCCCTAATTTTTTCTGAAAAGTTGAGAAGAGCAGCATCTTTCTTTTGGGCTTCCTGAAACAAACAGAACAAAACCAAAACACACACAATCCATTAACATTCCACCACCATGCCAAAGTCCCTAAGTCCAACAGTTCTAAAGCCTCTGGGAGGGCACTTAAAGGTTTCTCTCCTGCCCTGTTTTTCTTCCCGTTCAGTCCTAACACAATTGAGCGGAGGACACTCCTCAATGAAATGCAGGTATCAGGATTGGAAACTTTAAACAGCAGCTTCAGTTTTGCAATTCACAATAATAGCTGCTTCTGGCAGTGAACACATATGTATTAATAGGGAATGTCAGGGAAAGAACAATTTACTGATGTCCATTGTTTGAGCAGATACGATGTTTCCTGCACAAACATCAATTAATACCCCATTGTTAGCTGACTGGAAATGTTAAGCCAGTTTGTACAGAGATAACCAAAGTCACATATGGAACCATTGAAATTCTCTCCCTCCTAAAATCAAGAAGTCTGAAAGGAAGAAAAAAGTAACTTCAAAAAAAGTCTGCAGCAGCTTTAAAAATACATGTCAGTCACTGAGGGAGAAAAAAACCCCAACCTCTACCAAAAACACTACTCAAAAGATTCAAGGGGAAGACTGAAAGAATATTTATCAAAATAAGTCACTGCCACAGTTTAAGAATTCAGGATGATAAGAAAAAAGCTACAATGAAGAAGTTAGATGAAGGCAAGCTTTTACATAATATAAAAAACTTAAGTTTTCCGTGCATTTCTGGATAGGATGAACAGACATAGGTAAACTCGTGAATTCTGTGGCAGCAGAAGAAAGGTGAAGATTAGGATCAAAGCTGTAAAATAGCTACTTCTTCTGAGGTCCATGGCCCCTTCTATATCTATGGCTCTACATGTGTAGCAGTTGCTTATATCAGCAAAACAGTTTTTCTATACCAGAGCAACAAAATGCAGCAGACTCATCCCAGGTTTGTTTGCTTTTGTGTCCGCCAGCTTAAGCAGCGACGACAGTTTAAATCCAACAGCATTGCCAGCATAACCTCCCTAAAAAGAAATGAGGCATGACATCAATGGACTGCAATACTAACAAGGAAGTTTGGTCAATCAGCCATCTCCACTTTGTATGTCACTTACCGCATTCATAATATTCCCAGCCTGAAGGACCAAGTGCAATATGGAATGCAGTTCCTCACAAGTCATTAACTCTGTAAGGAACAAGAAAATTTCTGTCTAATAATCTTTTATTTAGAAATATACACAGCCAGTTACCAAACTCCTCTTCATCTCAAGCTTTTAAAGGTGAAAATTTTTATTTTAACAGGAAAATACAACAATCTGAAAGGGTTGTGGGAAACAAATGGTACTATGTAATTCAAATTCACAAGCATAGTTGACAACCTCAAGTATATGTTCAGACTTTAGCTTCTCTTGCGTAGTTTTTGCAAGGCACCCCCAGCAGCTAACAAAACATTTTGGGCCTACCCTGCAACGTGCAAAGTATCTCAGCAAGCGGTTAAGTACCCTCACCACCTACTAATTCCAGTGCGAGGTAAGCGTTCTGCACCCTGCAGGATCCGTTTGCCATCTGCCAGGATTGGGTTTTTGAACAATTATTCTTTTTTTGGCAGACTTAGCCATAAGGCCTGAAAAGATAACAGGCAATGTTTAAATTTTCCTTGCTTATCCCACTCCCACTATGAATCATCATTTTATTTTTGTATGATCACCAACTCAGAGCAGCATTTATTTTACTTCAGTTACATCAAAGATGATTTAGCACAAAGTTATATTCAGTGAGATGCAGAGTCAAATGGAATAAAACTGCCTTTTTTCCATCACAGAAGCTTGTTTTGTACATATTTCCATTTTTTGCAAAATGCACAGTAGTGCTTTATCTGAATTAATACACCTTTTCACCCAGCCACATATGAACACAAAACAATACATGTGCTTAAGAGTCACCAGAGGGACTGCCTTAGAAATAAGATACAGAAATTCGGAACAGTAAAGAGTTAATAAATTAGCATCACACAAGTCACACAGCAATCCACACAACTCCAAATTTGCAAGTGTCCATATGGAAAGAAAAATAACATGAGCTGGTTTTAATGTAAGGTACTACATTTTACACTGAAGAGCATAATAAAAGGTGGAATCAATTTGATTGCAGTGTAAATACTTTTAAAAACTATTTTGCTTGGAAGTGCACATTCTATAATTTACCCTGCATTTATCTGCTCAACACAATACACTAATCTATCATTTTGGAAGCAGACAGCCCTGTATCTTTGATTTCAGTATTAGCAGACTGAAAACATTGAACTAATTAAATAACCTTTAATCTAACAAGCTATAGGTGAGGAAGCAAGGAAGAAGAAAGAGGAGAGAATACAAAAGAGAATACCAAATTTCATAAGGCCAAGAGGAGAAGGCAACTTTTAAAGATTTTGCATAGTAAGAGCCTGTTCAGCATCACTATGAGATACACCCACTTGCAGGCTAGATGACAATCCGTCAGGCTATTTAGACCATCCTAACCCTTAGTGATTATCAGCGTTAGTAAGTAAATATTCCCTCATCTTAATTACAAGGAAAGAAACATAGGAGATAGGAACAGAAAAGTAGACGTAACTCCTAAACAACTTCAGGCTATCAACAAACCCTGAAGTGAAAAGACCAAATGGAGAAGAGCACATGACACAAGTGGACTGAAAACAGGGACGCTCAGTCTGATTTGCATGACTGGCCTGATGCAGGAGCTGGAGACCAAAGAGTCTCCTCTGGAGGGAATGCATTCATCAATTCACAGATGTCCTGGGTGAAGGACATGAAGGACAACAGGGCGCGGCTGCTTTTATGCATAACATATTCCTTCACATACATCTGTTGCTCAAAACACAAAGAACAATGGTTTGAAAGAGATTCCAATAAAAGGCCGAACTCAAACCTCAGCCTAAGCTAAGGCACATTTTTCTGAGTCAAGGAGGACTGGTGAGAAAAAACACACCAGGTTTTTCTCCCTTCCCTTTCACTAAAAATGACTATCCTAAGCACTGGGGCTCACAGTTGAATATTTTTACTACTGTGCCTTTTTATACCACTAGAAGCAGTCTAAACAGTACTCTAGTAGTCTGTCAAAATTCTACCAGCATGAAATAGGAATTTCATATTGAGGAACAGGACAAATAGGCACTCAAGGCATTTGTAAAGGTCAGCAATTCATGTTTAACTGAAATCAGTAAATTAACTATTTTCCTGCAGAGTAGAAGACACCAGATTATCTTACAAATAACCAGCTGCAGCATTTCAAAACTTGTGAAATGTAGAGAAACACAGAGAACAAAAACAGAAAGCAAGGAAATTGCAATAGTATTAAGGCTCTTCAATAAAGATTTTAGCCCATCAATACTGCCACCTCAAAAGGCAACAGCACACAGAGAAATTTGGAAACTATTCAGTGATTTTCTCTATGGATCTCTGAAAGAGTGAGCAGAGAGCTCTAAGAACTGCATTCAGGGAGACAGAGATACATGAATGAGCAAACTGTACTCAAAAGACAATTTATCCTCATTTGGCCACGGACACCTTTGCTTCTGTCAGTTTCAGATACACTGCTTGTAGGCTTTGGTCATGAACTTATTGCTAACGTCTCCAAAGTCTCCAGATTTCTGATTTTGGAAGAAAAGATTCATTCGACACACCTTGATGGCATTTGTCAGAGGGGAGTTAGCTGCCTTTTAATAGCTAAGGTACCTGAAATTCAAGCTCTAGTCTTCATAATGCAGACTAATTAACATGGTAACAAAAACAAGAGTACTATGCATGTCCCAACATGCTTAATTACCTTTTGTTGCCCGTCTTATAATTTTCATGTCATCCTGTAGAGAAGCACAGGAGGGTGAGAACTCCCTCTCTAACACCATGGCTTCAATCCTAAGAGCATAGCTGGAGCACACAAACAAACAGGTTTAGAATTGACAGCCAAAAGAGAACACTTATCATGAACAGAATAAACCTACTATCTCCTTACTTTGGCACCTGGATTAGTAAATACATGAAGGAATCAGCTTGAGACAGTTTTGATACATCTCCATCAAAGGCTTTTAATTTCTTTACCTAGAAAAGAGAAAAAAAACACTAGCAAAGAATTTTATCAAAGATCAAGATTAACTTGACTTTGGAAGGAAACACCTTGAAAAACAGTAAATTTAACAGGAATCATTAGAGAGTCCACTCGGTGACTGACTGAATGGCTTCACTGTCCAAGCTCCTGTAACTTGCACGCACCCCAATCACAAAATAATAAAGCCAGTAACATCACTCTTCTCCCAAAAAACTAGCTACACAGTCCAGCAGAAAAAATACAATGCCATCATTCTGATTGATGATTCTGATTTCTGATCAGTGATTGCTGATTTCCAATTCATCGTTCTGATTTCTGATCAATTTCATAGTGATGCTGTCATCACTATGTTTAGGACACTGCTGCTCCAGTTTCCCCAGGAGAATGTTCTCTTTTCTCTCTGACTGGTGCATTTGCTATTCTCTAGCTGTTTGACCAGAAAAGCACTGCTTAAGTGATGATCTGAAAAACGATCCTTGACTCCTCCACATCTGGGATATATATTTGGGCATAGCTGAAAGTTAACTGTGTTCAGCATTTCCAGCATAGGACTGCCTAGATCTCTTTGGCACAATGCAGTTAAGGTTTAAGTTATGGGGCTTTTTTTCCTGATGCTTGCTTCAACCATTTTCTCTAAAATTCTCTTAAGGGGTAAACTTCATACTCTTGAGTTTGTATTTTTTTTTTCCATCCATACAAAATATTTTAAAGATAAATGCAATCTTGCATTTTAAGTTTTTTTGTTGTCAGTACTTTGAGAACACCATTTACATGCAAAGGAAATATCACTGCATTAATTTTGCCGATCTTCCTTCCCAGCTCCACCAAAATCCATATATTTGCATGATCTGGAAGCCACTGATCTGCCCACATACTTACTATTTGTTTATATAGAAGAACTGGAAAATACATGCACATATGTTTAAGTGTAACTGGAATTTCTTCCACATCTTCCAACACAGCAACTGTGTCCAAAAGCAGAGCTCACTCTCAGTTACACTATTTCTTCATTCAACTAACAGGTTCACACCCAGTATCAGTTGTATGTTTCCACTGATTTACACACCAGTCCATCATCCTTCCTTTTTATAACATTACACTAAAAACCCATTCATGACCAGATTTACAGAGATGGTCTTCAGATTTAGAAAGCATACTAAACTATCCTGGAGAGAGGCACACTACCATCAGGGCACCAACAATTATAAGGTTGCCATGATTTAGCAAGAAATCCACAGGATTTTTAAAGCATCAGGCTCCAAATTAATCACTTAAGTTATTTTTTTGCTTTCACTGTAAAAAAAGTGACTGATTTGTAGCAGAAGACAAAATACACTATGCTAAATCAGGGATTTAAAATAAATTCTGGACTAGCAGAAGAAAAGGATTCCTTTAACAGCTTGTTCTGCTTTATTCCCATTCTTTTTCCATGTCATAAAAAAATAGAAGCGTTGAGAGCACATTAAGAACGAGTAAACAAAAATTACAAATTAAAACCAGAATAGAAAAAACTTCATTTTCAAAATAAAAAAATAAAAAAACCCCAAACCAACAAAGACTTATGACCAAGAAAGAGAATTCTAGTCAAAGAGCAATTTTTACTCAGGCTAGCTAACTCCATTTCCTAACAGCCCCCCACCCCTTTAACTCAAGACATTCAGACAAAAGCTCCTTCTAAAGATAAACAGCATACCTATTTTTTTGAGGCCTGAGAAAACCCCTAATTTACAGAGTCATTCAAGAAGTCTGCCAACAAAAAACAGGAAAGACCAGACTTGACATTCCTGATATTTCTAAGGTGTTAAATAAGCAAGAAACAAAACCAAAATAAACACTTTTTCCTGCATCATGAAGTGGGGAGTAGGAGACATCTACTATCTCATGTTAGTCTTTGCAAGAGTTCTTTAACCTAGCTTCCAAAAAATAGTGGTCTGCAACCAAAAGAACAAAAATTGCAAATTCTCAAATTGCAAAACCTCATTTTAGTATGTTGCAAATACCAAAGTTTGCCTGAAAAGGATACAGGCATTCAGATTTGGGGTGGGGGGATGGGGAGAAAAAAAAAGAAAAGCAGCCCACCAAAAAATTCACTCCAAATCACCACAATCGAGATCATATAAACCAGAGGCAATTACAGGAAGTTGCAATTATAAGATTTAATAGCACAAAAAGTGAACAACAAGAGATCTTGAAATGCTCACAGGAATATTAACTTATTCATGCTACCTGTACTACATTTAAATATACTTTTGACAGTAAGTAGCAGCCAATGTTATCTATGTGGAATGTTAGTTTTACAGACACTGGAAGAAGTCCTCTTTCTACCCTGTTATATTAGGAAAAATGCCTGGAGTGGTACAAGGGAATAAATCCTAGAATTCATCTGAGAAGGAACTCTCCTATACATGCACAACAGAAGACATTGACAAGGTTGCCTTCTGATGGGTAGGATGGGATGTGAATGTCACACTGCAAAAAGCCTTGGGCAGTAGTCAACCTAAAAGACAGTCTGTGTAATAAGCCTTAAAACAAAGATGTGCTCACCACCTGGTTACACTTTTTCCAGCCCACATCAGCCATCTTAACCCCCACTGTCTTTGCCTTAGGTGTCCAAAACTACCTTTATATAAAGCAGCAAAGCAGCTCACCTGACAAGCCCAAAACCCAAGCAAGGTGAAGGATAGTGACCCATTCCACAAGCAGACAAAACAGAAACACAACAGAATTATAAATTCCTTTTCATCCTGAAATTCAGCACAGCATAGCCTGGTTCTCCATACGTGTGTAAGTTTTTGACACAGGAGACTAGATCCTCTGTTAACTTGGTCTTAAAACAGTAAATAGTCTGGGGAATAGCTAACATTAGGGTAACAATTTCTTTTGTGTTCCTTCTTTATTACAAATTTCATAATTGAAAAAGACTAATTGTCTCACCATGAAGCAGGAAAAAACAAAAAAAAGGTTAATTTGACTTAATTGACACTACCTATCAAATAAAAAAAACAGCTCCTGAACCCCAAAGTTAAAATTTACTGAAACACATTTTTGGATGTCTGCCCCTACATGTTCCAAGGGAGGCTCCTCAAAAGCCCATGGTATTGGCCTCTTCACTCTGCGGCCATTCTGTCCAAGTCCTTCCAAAGAGAACTGAGATTCTCTGATGGCTCCTAGAAGTGGTGGTCAAATTCAAATATCAAATGCTGCCAGGAACTGCAAAGAAGCTATGGGGATTGACAACAATTTTCACTATTAATCATGTTAACAGGTATAGCAGATAGGTTTATAACTAGTCTGAGAACACAAAAGAACTAAAAAACTGTGTTTTATTTTAAAATCACAATGAATACCTCTATCAGTTCTGGCCTGGACCTCCTCCCTTCAGGCACAACAAAATCTTTTCCACAACAGTATGCAGCCACGTACCAAGATATGGCATGTAATGCATACATGCAAGAGAGCATAATTACGTTGTATACCCAGTTCTGTATTACTCAAATTGGGCGCAGAGCTACTAATTTAATTTTTCATTATATTTGTATATGGAATATGTATTTGCACTGTCCATGCATGCCCATGCACACTAAATCAGATTTTAGATACAGAAGGTTCTCACATATGTAATTTGCTTCATTTTAAAAACAGTTATGAAAGACAAAGCCTGATCTTTGGTTTGATTTGTGAACAATTTGAGTAGATCTGCCTATTGCAAGTACCTCATTATTCCTCACAGACAGGAAAGCTACTGCATTCCTGCCACTCAAGTTTTCAGTCATTTTGAGCTACCAGTAGCACTTATTTATAACTAGTGGGATTTTACTTTATGGCTTAAACAAGGTATGTTGCACTCTTATGCAGGATCTTTGAAGAACAGGGTAAACAGTACACCATTCATCCTCAAATATGCTTGTAACAAAGTATTTCCCCACATTCCGATCAAGTAAGTCAAATCTTCCCCACAAATATTCACAAATAAATAAGTAAAGCCAAGTGCAATAGTCCAGAGCATTAAATATTTCCTCTGGTTTTTTTGGGGGGTTTTTTTTTGGTTTTTTTGTTGGGTTTGGTTGTTTTTTTGTTTTTTTTTTTAATATTTCCATACCATTGCAAACATTCAGGGCAGTAAAGAAAAACAGAGCTAAAAAATACCAAAACTCCAAAAGGCATCACACTGGAATCCAACTACAAGGGCACGTGGGAAAGCAGCTCATCTATTAGGTGGGGAGGTGCCATTGGGCACATGCCTGGGCAGCACCAAACCTCTATCAGCAAATGATACAAAGAAAAGAAGAAAAACCTGCAGCTATCATCAGCGGCAAAAAAGGAAGCAGGAGATGAAAGCTATGAAGGATGGTCAGCCATATACAGCACTCACTGAGGAAGGGAAGGGGCAGTTAACTACACAAACATGGTTTGAAAAGGGTAGAGCTGACAGACAGAAACAATTCCAGTAAAGCAGGTGACAGATGACTAGGGTTTTAAAACAGAGTGTAGGAGCAAAGGACAGGCTCGAGACATTATAAAGGAAGTTAAGACATTGTGTTGATAACATGGGTGTGCATGTGTGTAGGTGAGCTGATCAGCAGTATGATATGCTCTCTTCTGTATATATTTAAAGTACAAATTCTGGCTATTCTAGCTTGTTAAACACTGGACTCTCTAAACTTTTACCAGTCTGGACCTGCTGAAGAGTGCAATGACACGCACATAAAAGCAGCTAAAAGTTTCTCCTTTGCTTTGCTCAGGATGCCAGTAAATGACAGCTGTCAGCCATTTTAACAGGATATTGTTAATAAACAGCTAGAAATTCTTTTAGAAGTGACATAGCAGGCCATTGCTTCAGTCAAGACAAAGGCTTCATGGAAAAAACCATGAGCTGCAAAAGGGATGAAGCAGAGGAGATTCCAAATAGGCACTTCTTCCTCTTACAAAACTGCTAACCACAGTAAGGTACACACAGCAGGACTTCTAACAAGGCTTATACAAAATCATTACTCATTAATGTATTGAGAATTTTTATACCTTTTCTTGGTCTTTTTTTTTTTAGCCACTGTGTGATGGCTTGGCTGGTGCCACACCCACAGCCCTGAACAAAAGATTGCTTGCAGCAAGCTCTAGGTTTGCGAGCTTCATGAACTTGTCAAGTTTTTCAAATTAAACATTTGAAAATACCCAAATGTTTTCAGTTTGACAAAAGACTTCACGGCAGTGCCAATATTTCAATAATGGTCTTACTCAGTTTGACAAAAAAATTCAGCAAAGAGACAGTATTTGCCGTTTATACACAAAAGTCCCAACAGCTTTCACAGCTGTTGAGATTTTTCATAGAAAACAGCTAGAAAATGACTGCTACTGACACCTATTTCTGTATGTAGACAGAGTTGCTACAATACTGCAAAAAGAAAGAATAGTTTTAAAGAAAACAGATGTTAAATGTATTTGTTAGCCCGAGTACTTTCCCTCCATTGTTAAAAAGCTGTTCTATCTCAAAGACGCTGGAACATCCATCAGGTGCCTGAGATAATATGGACTGAAATGATGTAAAATATGTCACATACGTCAAACTAGTGACCAGGGAACATTCAGGTCATGTGACTATATATCACAATGCTTCTAGATAAGATAAGATTGGAGTATAAAGCCAGTGTTTATTCACACTAGATAAACCGTAAAAGTTGTTGGTAAAAAAGAAGAAACGTGACGGTCCAGAGTTGCACTTCCTATAGCTATGACCAGGAACAGTGTTCCTCTCTCCCTCCTTTCACTTTTACAGACTAAGGGTTTATGGCACCATGTAAAAAAAAGAAGTACAAGACATTTCCAAATACAGCTATTGCGGTGGAGCACATGCCTGGCAGGGGATACTTGGCTCTCATTCCAACCTGCAAGACAAGTGTGCTACTAGGAAATGTGACTGTAGAGAGCTGAGCTGCTGAAAAGAGTATACAAAGGGGAACTGCAGAAGCCCACCCATGTTTACACCAAGATAGTTAGCGCTGATAACAGAATAACAACTAACCTTTTAGGATGTGACTGCTTAAATCTCTGCTCAGAGTAATTCTCAACCCCTACAACAACAAAGCAGGTTCTTCAGGAGAATGGGAAGTATCTAAGGGTAATCCCAGGCAACTCTTGCTGAGGATGGGTGCAACATTCTGCAGGGACAGGCTATTATCATGACAGCTTGCCAAAGCTATCTCATGTGACATGACCGCCAGATTAAAAAGAAATTAAGGACAATTAAACAGAATAGGGAACAGCAGAACAAATAACACCACTTCATCTGATAGCTTTTGTGATTTTGGATTATTTGTATGTGAGGAGGGACTGTATTGTTCCAATGGCTTCCCCTTAGCAAACAGTGAAGCAGTATTCCAGGAGAAGGGTATTCAGACTAGGTGGACCATAAACTAACAAAAAAGGTGGAGACATACAAGGAGAACAGTGAACATATATTTAGGGAGAAAAATGTGCTGAGAAAGATGAGCAATAAAAGCTCTGAGACTCCTAAAGAGAACAAATTTTTCAACTGACTACACTAAAATTTTAGGAGCCACAATAGTAAACAAGTTATTAGGTCCACTCGTTCTTTGAAAACTTGAAGCATGAGGACATGAAGGCACTGAAACATTTTTCCATACCAGCAGAAGCATCAGTCCCTCGCACTCAGGATCTTCCATCCGTCCTGTGCCCCCACCACAGCTCTTGTTGTGGTACTTCCCAGGAAGCAGGGGAACCTCCCAAGAAGTGAAACAATTACGGGGAGAATAACAAAGGGAAAGGGGTCCTTCCTTTTCCTGATGGTGAGCAATGAGATCTCCAAAGCGTGGAACTAATTAAATACATACAAACACCTGCACACTGAGAACAAGCCTCTTTCCAGCTTTCCCTTGGGAATAGCAACAAATCTAACATCTAATGCCCCTGAATTTCTAATACTCCTCTGGACCATAAAGTCTCCCCTATTAATTTCTCAAGCGCCTCCTTAAAAGCACTTCTTAAGTGCTCTGGACCCACTATCTTGAGGTGCAGGCCTGTTGTCAAATAATCTACTAGGAGATAAATATACCTCTTCACTCTTAGCAGCACCTACAGGATATCTAAAGCCTCTGGCTGAGTATTGCCGACAATCTCCTGCAGATGCAGAAACCATGCACCACCTACCAACAGTTAGCAGAAGGGCACATTTTCACTACTGTCATGCACCAAAAGATAAAATTCAACAACTTACATTACAATTCTAGCTGAATTACAACATTTATATCACATAGGAGTATACTACTTCAAAGATTCTCTACTTGTGGTAAAATAACAACCAAGATCTAAACCAGAAAGAGAAAAAGAAGAAAAAATACCCTTCTTTCAGTCTAATCTGTTGAATATATACAAAGTTAAGTTAACTAGGAGTCACTTTAACTTAGTGCTTCACTGTTCTCCTCTGTCTGACTCTTTCAGAGGAAGGAGATAAATTCTGTTTAAATACAGGAATATGTACTGAAGTTGAAACAAAGACAGAACGAGGAATAGTTTTGAGCTCCCAAAACTAGCCACCTCTTTCACACTAATTACATTTCAACTTGTTGATATCCCCCAACTCTAAGAAACACATTAATCAACTATAATAATGTAACACAGTTCTTACAAAATTCCCTACAAAAGCAGACCACTTTAGGGTTATATATTTGATAGCAAAATAATACAATGTGTTTTGCTGTTGACTAGATCTGAGATTTGCTGCTGCACAGAGGAAACAGAGTGCTTTGACAGTATGACCTTGAAGTGGTAAAGCATGTGAGTTGAGGTTGATCTATATGTGGACATTAACCAGCAATTTCCCAAGTTTCAGCCATGGCTTTGATGTGAAGCACTCAAGCAATTCTAATGCTAATTTTGTCAAGTTTGTGGTATACATTTCTCTCAAGTACATACAAATGGGTCAGTGCAAATACATGAGCAGACAAGGAACTGTGCATCATTAAGCAGGGCTCCCAGGTCAGCCAATGAAGCCTCACTCCTTTAATCATGTGAATGGACTTGAAAGTTTAAGAGCAGGAGGGGAGAAAGCAACACTTGCATGTTGGTCATATGGTGAGCACAGGGACATTGCAGAAGGTGCTGCTGGTAATTCTGTGCCTTTCAATATGTCTCCTTTGGAGCACTAAACCATGTTAGCAAATTCTATAGGTGCTGCACAGCAGAGCAGCCTTTCTGCCCTGTTGGAACCCAACGACCCAGGCCCAAGAGCAGGCAGATCCCAGATGCACCAAGCAGGTAGCAAACAAGAAGGGAGAAGAAACAGTAGCATAAGGCTACAAATATCCAACTCACAGGCAATGCAACGGGAAAGCATGAGGCAGGTGCCAAAGAAGTGAACCTTAATTTGTTTGCATTAGGATATACTTTGATTCTGAGTTTTCTGAACCCCAGAGCAGAGTTTTCTACACTGCACGCAGCAGGGTTCCAGGTCTTGGTAAAATGTTTATGGGACAAAAGGGACATCACAATGGACATTAGAGAAACAAAAATACCTTATCACTTCTTTCATTAAGAAGCACCTTAAAAGTAGGTGAAATTACGTGATGTGAAGGGAACAACTATACTACCACCTGAACACCACAGGTCAAATGAAGATTAAACCTTTGCATTTGATGGTTTCCTATCCCCTGACCTCAGGAAAACTTTGGGATTCCTCGTTTGCAAACCTTCATGTTGGAATCCCAGGCAGTAGTACTCTATAAAACAATAAGTTACATGTCAAACCATTTTTTACCTCCTCTGCCTCTGGTAATAATTTAAGAAATTCATGCAGCAGTTCAGAACCATAGGGCTCACTTCTTCCATGATAAATATCTTCAATGATGGATTCAGCAGACCTTGAAAAAACAATTGAGCATACACATTTCTAACACTTGCAGGGTGAATAGTCACACAAATTGAAAAAAATAAACCAAACATGCTTGGGCTACTCAAAGGAATTATAATGAGGGTATGTATCAGTGTTCACAGCAGCACCGTTCTAACACCACTTTCAGTGATGCCTTTACTAAAGGGCAACATTATCAGTGAATAAAGACAGCACTGAATCAGCTTGCTCTTAGAAAAAAAATCCTCACCTCACCCCTTTCTACTAATTCTTTATAAAAAGACAGTCAGACAACAGCTTTCATGCAGTATTACATGATACACAAGGGTTTCCCTTAACTATATCTGAAAAGTCACTTCAAATGATTTAACAGTAGCAAACTCTGAATGTTTAGTGCTAAGTCATAATGGCACTCAAAACTAAACATATTAGAAAACAAATTAGGAAATGTAGTTACTTATGACAAACTTGTATGGAAATGTAAACTACACAAGGAACAGAGCATAATATACACCACATTTGATGAGAACTACAAGGAATTTCACACATCTGTAGCTTGCACTAGCTGCATGGAAAAATCAAATCTTACTTTTTGAATTGTTTGAGAAATATCCCAATGTTCATGCTTCTTTTTGCATCCAAAATGGAAACCTGAAACAGAAAACAAGAGAGATTAATCTACTAATACCTGAGAAAATAGCATGTAACGAATGTAGATACCATTCCTTAAATTGCTACAGATACTTGTTTGCAGTTGCTACCAAATCATGAACCAATTGAATATAGAGTCACTTCTTATCAACAAAGATCATATATTACAGAGCTAGTTTTTACCAAGGCAATACACAGCACACCCACCACACCTTTTTTCAAGTGAAACAAAAAAAGCCATACCAATTTATAGAAGGAAGGAATCAAGATTTCATTACAAAGTAAAAGCATTCTTCTTGCTTATTTCATAACCCTGCATCTGCAAACTGTTGCTTATCAAGTAATACATTGTATCACATTTGGAGGCCCGCCCCCCCCCCCGGGTTAGGGAGCACCACACTTCAAAACCCACATATTTCAGGGGTTTTGTAACAAATGTGAGGATGGACTTTCCAAGCAGAGGTCAGTCTGCACTACTGATGTCATTTACCGAACTAACAGCCAGGCTGATCCACTGAAAGATATGAAAGTCAATCTTGAATCAAAACCTGAGACAGATAATGCTCAAATCTTTTTGCTTTATCTAGAAGCAAACAGAAACCCATAATAAAATAACAGTCTTCCCCCGCTTTATATTTTAAAATTGATTTGCTGTATCATCTTACATGTACAATTCTGGAGATTAAGCAGAGAAAAAAAAACCCAAACACTTTTTCCACTAATTAATTTCAAAAAATTTTTGAAATAAAAGCGTTAATTCTTTTTATATTAGTTTTTCTCCCTGTAACTGCATACACCTTCAAATCTGAGATGTTTGAGCTATTTTAACAAATCATGTTCTTAAGGTTAAAATTTTACCACAGCTATTTTGGTGATAACAGCTACAAAAGTCATGAGATTTACAAGGACAAGAGAGTTGTTCACGTTAACAGTGCCACCCGACTGCTACAATAAAACAGCTTAGTACACACAGATGTTCAAGACTGCTGTTGGACTCACACAATGTTTGAGGTTTTCACAATTGGAAAGGTGTCTTGACCTCTGTGACAGCACACAAATTAGAAATACATATATAAATGCAACGTTGGCATTGTCACGAAATTGAATTAGCCTGCAGTCAGCTGGTGACAGTGAAAATACAGGTATGATTAATGTGCTATCCTCAACATACACCTGGGAGACAGCCTCCTCATCTGCGGAAAAGAGTGAATCAAATTAATAAGTTTTCTGAAATTTTGGAATTTTCTCTCTTCTGAAACCAGCAAAGACTGGAAAACACAGGAAATATCATCGTTATTAGTTTTAATTAGATGATTGCTAGCCTGAAGCCCTTCAGTTTTAACATATGCAAAGATAAGAGGACAGATTGTGGTTTATTCTCCTGTTATCTTGGGAGTTGAGAGGCCCCTAACAGATCATTAAGGGAAAGCCCCTTAGCATAGGACAGGTTCAACTATCTCTCCCCCTGCAGTATCTAATCTTTTTCAAATGTTTTACTGCAGGGACCTCTCAATGACCTCTCAAAACTGCAGCTCCAGTCTCCAATTGCTTTGCTCACTCCTAATTCTCTGATTTCTCTGTACTAGTTTAAGCCTATAAGCTTTGCCATCATGATTTGACTTTTGGTTTGCTGTTTTTTGGGTTTTTTTTTTTTGTTTGTTTTTAAAGCATATTACAGTTAACCTTCTGTACATATTATTTTCAGTCATAGTTGATAACTGTTACAGTAAGACTGACCATCAGCTGGGTAAACCTTTGGTTTCCATGGCACAACTTGGATTTACAGTGCAACCTCAAACAAAACTAGAGATATTTTTTTAACACCTTCCCTTGAAGAAAAACAACAGATGGCAACATATACAGATGCATTTGCCTTATCCACACAACATAAAACCAATGTCATAACTCTTTTTCTCTTTTAAGTGCAAGGATCTTACACACTTATTGCTCTGTATATGATTGTACTCTGTTTTTTCCCATTTTCTTTTCCAAGCACACAGTCAAAACACATGGCTCATTTTTTTGTCATTCTTTGCTCGGTGTCCACTTCAAGATTATCAGAAGTGATTGAAAAAGCTGTCATCGCTCAACTACCTTCAAGGAGCTTCCAGATGGGAGTGTGAGAGGAAAGAAAGGGGAACCTGGCAGATACTCCATAAATACAAGTTCCTATTCCTTGCACACAAATATGGTATCTTCCATCTCACATTCACTACCATGTTGCATGTTCCTAATGTCTACTCTTCTTCCCAACTGAGCTTTGATTCGATTTTGTCCTTGCAGAAAATTGCATATGACTTCCTACCAAGCTGTTGCTTTTTACCCTTTAAACGTTATGCCAGCTTTTTATAAAGTCTGCTCCTATCTTCTGTTCATACACACCTTCAGCACTGGTGTCAGCACAGCATGTTCCAAATCTCTGTTGACACCTAAAGAGATTTTAAAGTGCTGCCAGTGACATCCTTTGACTTCTTGTCTCAAGAAGTTACACTGGACTATAAGAATTGAGAACAGACTTTCCTAGTCTCACTGGGATCCTCTATACTCATATAGTTTCTTATGATTTACTTTAGATAAATTCAGGAGAGCTTTCTCCATTCACATGCTCTTCAATTCTTCTGCCAGAGAAAACTATTAAATTTTTGTTTATCCTACTCTTTAAATATGACAGTTCCCTCATATACTTTGCACCATCTCAACACCTGCACTTTGCACCATCTCAACATCTGTCAGCCAATGCCAAGTGCCACTGCCTCACACAACTGACACCTCTCCTTCATAAACAGTGCAATCTTGGGAGCAAGAAGAGCTGATTCACTCCTGAATCTGCTTCTCATTACCACAGTACTCAACTCAGCCTATTTCTGAAATCTGCAGCAGGCACAGATCATGTGGGGTAATAACAGCATCGATCTGACAAATGTTAATCCACCGATATGGAAATATCTACTCCTGAACTCTGACAGAAATTTGTAATCAACAGGAAAGATTCAAAGGAGTGTTCTGGGAGACACAAAAAGCCCCACTTCAATACCGACTTTGTAGTGGCTGCAAAAATGTAATAGGAGTTTCTTGCCATAAGATTGTCAATGAGGAACAGGAACATGGCAAAGTGGATTTATAACAGATTAGTGAAAGCAAAAGATTATATGTATTCTTTGGATAAGAACAATGGGGTTTCACATGGTGAAATATAGTTTACAAATTAGAGCAAACATGGAACAGCCTGGTGGCACAGGCTTGGTGCTGGAGGTTAGGAAGGATATGAACAGCTTCCTGCTTTAGCTTCCACTTTACAACACACTAACCATCACTGTTGAGTTTAATATTTTGGCCTCTATTCTGCGAGCTACACGCACTGCCTGGAGTGGCTGAGGAAAGGTACGCTTCCACAGTGCAACGGAGTGAACTAACAGCTTACTACAGGGCTGTCCCACTCCACGTCACCCTCCCTGTCACGTTCTTAGCCTGCTCTTTCCCTTAGGCAGGCACTGGTACTCATCTCATTGGTTTCTTGTTGTGTTAGTCCTCTGCTGGATTAACAGGTTGAATCAGCTCTCAAGAAGGTGGAGTGAGCATCACAGCCAGTACAGGGAAAACACAGAGATGGCATGGCGAGGAGAGGGGAGAAGAGACATCCTGTTTGCCCCTTCCATCTTCCTTCTCTCCTCTCACTAGACCCTTGCACAGCCTCTGGAATTCACTGCACCCTTTTGCAAGCCATCAAAACTCACTAAAATAGCAGAAAACTACTCCAGTAGAAAAAAAACAAACAAACAAAACCAAACCAAACAGTATTCTGCTAAGCTACTGACTTAAATCTGTTTACAGAGGGTCCAATGTCTGCCAGAGCCAGCATGCAGACAGGGGGAGGTGAGGGACAGGAGCTGAGGGACAGATCTAAAGATCTAAGGAGAAAGCAAGACCAGCTCCCTTAGCTGGCAACAAGCTGTTCTGCCCGCTCCGCTGCCAGGTTAGCTATAACCTAGGTGAGTGTATGTTGTGCCATATTGTGACACCACTAAAGGATGGAGAAAGTAAATTGGTGTGTAAACTTTACTCTACATCCCCTATTTTTCAGAAGCTCAAATTACATGAAACCACAGGGCAAATTAAGCCTTTAGTCAAGGAAACATGTTAATTAATCTCCTAAGGGTTTGGTGAGGGATTGTTTATGAAAAGGAAAGCATTCACTGTAGGAGTTTGACTCAAGTCTCAAAAGGGACTTCTGTTATAATGATGATGTTTAGTGCTGAGCCTCCAGAACGGGGATTCAGTACCCTGAGTTGGGCATTTAAATTCCCTGTACAAAACACTGGCAAGTGAGGAATTAAAAGGACGTCCAGTTCTGTAAGAGAAGTTTTTCCAAAACTGATCATGATTTCATAATTAACAGCGATCTCTGGAGAAGGTATGAAAACTGTATCTCCACCACAGTCTCTGGAGGAGTGCCCTCAACTCTGGCTGAAGAGTCACTCTTCACTGCTCCCACCGAAGCTATGCCACTGCATTGAAAGGAACCCCACGGAGCCAAAAGAGCAGACTCTCTGGCCATGCACTTTTGTACAGCACTTTGGACACATGCTCTTTTTTCAGATTTTAATCAAAGCAATACTTCAATTTAGGCACTTGAAATTATCTTGAAATTACACTGTTAACACACTACAGCAATTAGACTAATTCCACTATTTAAACTCCAAAGAACGTTTTCTACTGTCAGACCGTAAAGCACTTTCTAAAACAAATTGTGTTTTACTTAACGCAAAAGGAATAGAGATACTGAAACACAAAATGTCTTGTCCACCTTCCCCTGTCAGGCCAGTGTTGCAGCCAGGAATAGAACTACTGCTTCCTCAGGCCCACGCTAACGTGCTCTCCACAAGGTCACACAGACGCTGCGTACCTCAGCCTGCCCCCAACTCCTTTCAAGCTCCTTAGGTTTTACTACAGTGAACTGAGGACAACCTCATACCATTAAAGTAAGTGAGCAGCAGCTGACAGCACCGATGACAGAAATCACAAACATCGTCTATGCCTCAAATCTCCATACTCCTGCTGAATGATGCCTGTAGTAACGTTAAGCATGTGAGCTGTTGCGTGTCTCTGCTTCCGCACTTCCAATAACACATAGCTCCTCAGGATTATCTCCTTCCCTCCTTACTAAGCAGCTGGTACTGCAAAGTCCATTAACACACATGAACTTGCTCATCACTGTCTGACACACTGCTGCAGCATGCCTGACACAGCTTAGCAACGGAGTTGAACATTTTGTCACTTAAGTAGCACAACTCAGAGGCAACAGAGTCCTGTTTCCTCACTGCCTGCCATGTGCAAAGGCACCGCGTGGGAGCCCTGAACCAGGATGGACAGGTGTCAAGCAGTAGAGACACACTGGACCACCTTATCAGCTCCAGATGGATGCACAAAAACATTAACTTGTAGCAAGGCAGGTTTCTGTTTCCAAGGCACTGTATCTTGGGGAAAGCCATGTTTTGCAGGCCTGTAATTTTAATCTCTAACGCTGCTCTTAACCTCCCCAGGATGCCTCGAGTTTCAAGCTGTACATGAAAACATGCGAGTTCTGGAGCATGCTGGGGTTTTCTCTGCCCTGGCTACCGTACACTAGGGGCCACATTCCATTTATGAAACTCATCTTCATTTTTACTATATCTTCACTACACGGCAGTCCTGAAAGGGGGAGCTCCTAAGGAAACACACGGGGCTGGAGTTGTGTACATCTGTATGCAGTACAGGAAGTCCACTCACTGCAATCCTGATTTAAAGATGAACATAGCCTGAAAACAGCGCAGAGGTTAATGACTACCTCTGATGACGGCCCCAATTACTCCTTCCCGATGTCAGGGTTTCAGAGTCTGCAATACACATGCCTGTTTTAAACCCCTTATTTTAGTCTATGTACCACACGCACGCTATCAGTACCTTGGTTTCTCACCTTGTCCCTGCTGATCTTATTCAGGCACCTTCTGAATCCTGCACGATTCCACTAACTTCAAGTCCCTATTTTCTCACTAAAAACTGCTATGTTGTTACATCTCTTAACCCCATGCCCTCTGTATTTTGTTTAGAAGCTCACATGTATATAGACACACACCAGTGATTAAATCTGCATTTCAACCCTCCAATTACTTCACAGAAAGATCACTTGAGACAATTAGTTCAGGCTTCACAGAGACGCTGTCTACAAATCAGGATCTAAGAACTAGAAAAGCTACTTATCAGTTCACCAGAGAGTGTCTGAACCTGAAATTGCTTGGCATATACCTTCTCACCACCAGAATAGAAATCAGTACCAATGTTCCGACCTTACTGGAAGGTTATTTTAGTGTCCAGAAAAGGCAGGGTAGATAAAATAAAGTTTTAATTAGCAGGAAAGCAACGCTTATGGAAGCTGCAACTTTAAACCTATCTCAATTAAATAACAAATTATCTTAATCACTATATTATATTTTATTTCCTTGCTGTCATATTGGGACTTCCCTTCCCGCTGTCTCTAGGACATCGAGAGTATATATAGTGTTAACCCGTGCAATAGGATTCTCTTCCCTCCTGCCTGGTGCATGTTTGCACATACAACATTTTCTTTCCACAAGTGACGTAGTGGAAGAGATGAAGAGAAAAAGTTACAATAAACCTACGTTTCACACTGAAAACTCAAGGGCTATCCAGCATGAGTAAATACAGATGCTCCCTCCACTTATTTATATTTATTTTAACAGGTGATCAAATCACAGCATTTGCCAAGTTAAAATAATAAAACACTGTTAGTTCTCTGAAAAACAAATATGTGTCACTAAGAACAAAGAGTTTATCCTCCCCACCGCTCCCCTCCCCTTCAAATCAAGAAAAATTTGCCATAAGGATATAACATGACAGAGACAAAGGTGAGTCAGAATGACACTAATTCCTACAGCGCTATGTAAAAGACAGGGTTTACTTCAATTCTTACCTCCTCTTTAGTCTCTTTGAATGAGGACTTTAAAGATCGACTTCTGGGGTCCTGAGGCTTGGTTTCTTCCTGCTGCCCAAAAAGTTCCTCAATTTTCTTTGTATCAATCTGATACTGCGGTCTTGCAGCAATCGTCCAGATATTGGTTTTACCGCGGACTTGTTCTTCAGGGATAGTTTTCCAGAAAAAGCTCCGCATTCGTTTTTTTTTGCTGTGGTTGTCATGCCCATTTATCAGTTGAGGAGGCAGAGGTATGTTTGGCCCAGGCAGTGGCGGAGGGGGTGGTGGTGGGGGCGGCATCCCCGGGGGGAGCGGAGGGGCTGGGGGTGCCCCTGCGAGGGGACATGGCGGAGGGGGTGGTGGTGCTGCAGACTGAGAAAGTTGAGATGCTGTTGTCGTATCCTCGTTCATTAATCCTGTTGCAACTGGAATAGCCCCATTTTCTTTATCATTGACCAAGGAGAGACAATTCATAACATGCATTTTATGGTCTCTCCAAAGAGGAGAGTTACTTCCTTAGATCGGTTTGAAACATTGAATAGTGAGTGCAGCAGCAACCGATATCACACTCTCTCAAACTCTGGTCTGCCAGCAGTAGCAACACAGAGGGGACTGTACCATCTTCGCAACCTACAACAAAGGACAATAGGGAGACTCAGATCAGAGAGACTGGATATCGTCCCTCACACTGAAAAGACACCAAAATTAGGGTGTAACAGCTATCAAGTTTTTAATCCAGAAAGGAAATTTAGTGAATCAAAAGTCTTTCCCACGGCAATTGTATAAAGTTTATCCACACCAACATCTCAAATAGCTTTGGATATCTAGATTTCAAAAAGATACAAAAATAAGAATACTTCTTAAATCGCCCATAGTACATATCAAATCTATCTATTAATCTCAGTTAAGTGCAATTTTGTAAAATAATATATCAAAATATTAAAACAAACAATTACTATCCCACTGCTAATTTTAGAATTTTTTAAAGGTGATTACACACAGTTAGAAAATATAAGTATCAACTATGGTACTGGATTAACTGGATCAAACAGACCCTGTTTGAATCTTTTAAATTCATGGCTTAAATCCAAGACGCATTAAAGTAGCAAACAATACGTCAGTGATTTAACAATTTGGCCTAATGTACTGCTTTTTTTGCCTTTGTATTTTTCACACAATCGTCAATGAGGAAAAAACAGCATGCAGTCCCTAAACTCTCTACGTTCCCTAAGCATAAACTTATAGTACTTGCATTTTACCATTAATGGTCTGGTTACACCACCTACCAAAATGCACTAAAAGAAGACAGACCACAGTTTGATTAAGCTGCCCCTAATAATTTCAGTATCTAGGTTAATATAGCCAGTTCAATAAGGGGGGGAGGGGGGGGAAGGAGACAGAGAGGGAGGAGACAATAGGAACAGTAACCTACACATCCTAAGCACTGTACATATGCAAAACTTTAAATTGTTAGCAAAGCTTTTACATCTAAATTACCTCATGAAGCAGCTTAACAGGAATCACAATAGTTTCAAGCAATTTTTCTTACGCTGTCACCTACTAAATGAAGCTTCTGTTATTGACAGTAAACCTTCAAGTAAGAATATGACTTCCATAAAAAGCACAATTTTGACAAGCCACATCTATTAGAACAGATTTACTTCACAGTCTCAGAGAAAACAAATTAAGGTATTTCAAATACAGACCAATGAAGAATTCCATGATTTTATGGAAATTTGTAAGTTATCTCAAAAAAAAATTTGGGAATTTACAAAAAAAAAATCAAAGATAATGCACAATAAAAATTTAGATAGAGGAAAGACAGCCTCTGAGCAAAGATCAGTCACCGGAAAACTCAACAGAAAAAGCTGAAGTAATGCACTAGCACCAGAACAATATAAAACCAGAAATTTGGCACTGATTTACCTGTATGCCTCTTCAGCAGGGTTCACATAGAGCTAATAGCAATCCAGATCAATTTGACATTGTATAATAGTGATGAAAAACCTTCACTTTTTTGCCAGAGATCCATCATCAGAGTGTACACGAACAAACAGACCCAAGTCATAGAAACAAGCCTTAGGGCAAATTCTCCCTTGGTCTGCAAGGACTCAGTCACTCACTGCTTTGCTGAAGTTAATGGAAACAAATAAAAAATAATCCACTGTACCTTTTCTTCTCAAAAGCTTGCATAGGTAGATAGCAAGAAACTCCTCTTTCCTGCTTCAGATTTTCTAGCCTTATACCTCACGTTATAAAGGTATTTCCAAGAATAGAAAACACATATAAAAATCTGTATGAGCTTTAAGTTATAGCAAAGATGGAAAATATTTTACTGGCAGGGTAAAAAGGAGAAGAGCTACAAAGAAAGTGGATCAGGATAGAGGGTTTCAAATTTAAATCAGCATTAATACCGAGCTGCTATTACAGAGCTGTGTATGTTCATGCCTCTCCTCCCAGGTTCATGATCATAGACTCAGAGAGGCATAAAAAAGCAGGTGCAAGGTGGTGGAAAGAGATTAACCACTCAAAGCAATTAAGTGTTGCATTAATTTAAAGAAATACTCAACTAGGAAAAAAAATCTTTTCCTCCCTACCACTTATACAAAAATGAAAAAAGTATTAGCTAGTTTTCCACCATCACAAAGCAGTATTCAACAGTTATTATTTTCTAACTTGAGTTCCCACAGATTTAAAAAAAAAAAAAAAAAAGACAGAAGAGACAGACAGACCAACCGACCATACCCCTGGGCAATGTGCAAGAACCTCATTTTGAAGCTTCCAATAAGTCTAGATGCTTTAAGAAAAACAGGATCAAATCCTAATGAAACCAAGTTATAGGCGATGTTTCATCAGAGTCCCAGTGCTAACACACAAGAGTGGAAAACGACTGATCTCAGACCTGAATGCTTCTGCATTAGACAAGGGACACTCCTAGTGAAAGGAGTGGAGAACGCAAGGGGAAGAAAACATCCCAACCTAGATGTAAAGATAGATAGAACAGGAAAAACTGTTCTCAAGCCAACAAGCCCTGTACTGCTTTAGATGAGGTAACCGTCACCCAGAAGCAGGAAAGGGGAAGAATCAGCATTAAGAAGGAAGGCATGAAAGGAGAGGCACAGCATAAGGGCTGGCCATTCAGCTTTGTCTTCTGACAGATAAGCACAACTCAGGTGACAGAGGTCACTTGCTTGCAAGAGGACGGCGGTCTCAAGTTACCAGATACCAGGAGACTGGTCAAAATCCCCTTCTCCTGAGCAGCTCTGGGAGGAGCGGCTCGAAGACATTCCCAGCGCCCGCACCATTACATGGGTTGGAGAGGAGAGAAGCTGGCAGCCGGGACAGGCTCTGGGGCTGCTTGTTGGTATCAGCAGGTGCCTCCAAGCAGGAAGTATAGCAAGAGGAGGTGGGGAACAGCGCAGCCACTCCGACTGTGAACTACAGATTACCGAGACACAAGACATGCAGCCGGGATGGGGATGCGTAATAGAACCCAAGCAAAATTTAACTCCTAAGGAGCCTCTCTGCATTTTTCAAAGGATCAAAGGGAAAAAAAAAAGAATGGGACCCAAGAACAAACATTTAAGATGTCTCAATTACACTTCATTATTGCATGTTTGTTATCCAAAACAGCCCAAGAAGTGCAAGAGCTCTAAAGTAACATCTTTACTGCACGTTTTAATTGTGTCCATATTTGGCATAAAAGAAATATTTTATTTCTTTGTCTCATTCATTGTTCTAGCCAACCTAATCTAACTTGAAAATGTATTTCAAAGTTAGAGGGTGGGACAACTTTCTCCCCAGGTAGGGAGACAAACGCTCTACAGTAATTTGTTTCTTGCAAAAAAGGCAGTTGCCAGAGACGGACATACATTATATTTGCATACACAAATTAACAGGTGAAATGCACGATGTGCTGAAGGGCATCTCATAATTCATACTGCAAGATATTACTCCCTTTAACTCACGCCTTATGTTCTCTGCTGCCCACGTTTCTGTGTCAGGCATCCTCCAAATTCTCATGAGAACAACGCCGATTTTGACACCAAAGCCCGACCGCAGCATTTGGGTGTCTGGGTTTCAGCAACGGCTACGCGAAAAGGTAAACGGAGCAATCAGTTGCTCACCGCAGATAAAGAGGCTGCGGACGCAGCCTTGCACGACCAGCCACCGACCTTGCCGAGACGTGCAGGTTACAGAGAAGGCGCAGCTCGCGCTATCGCAGCAACTTCACGCTTAACCACTTCACGCATCCAACAAAAATCCCTTGTATGCCCAACCTCCCTCCCTCCCTGCCAGCCAGGCCGGGAAGGGAACCCCTCATGGGTTCACCACACAAGCGAGACGGGGGGTGGACAGAGGGCCCCCCAGACCAGGCGGGGGGATGATCAGGGTTTTGTCAGGGGGCTCAATTCCAGCTATTTTTTGTTCGGGGCTCACCCCGCCGCCGCAGGGAAGGGGGGACGCCAGGGGAACAGTCCCTGTGCCTTACCTTCCGTCCGCAGCGGGTGTCGGGCCGGGGCGCCCACGAAAGGCAGGCAAGCGGCACAGGGCACCCGCCACCGGGACCACCCGGGGGGCCCGGGGAGAGCTCTGTACTCCGGGACTCCCTCCGACCGACGCCGGGACAGCACCGAGGGCTTTTCAAGGCGGGGGGAGAAGCCGCCCCGAGGAACCACCGCGACCCTCTTCGCCTCAGCCTCCCGCCGGCTCCCGGGCACCCTGAGGCGCCTCGCGCCCGCCGCTCCCTCGCGCCCCGCCCCAGCGGCCCGGCTCGGCCCCGCCCCGCCGCCAGGGGGCGCCCTGGCGCCCGCCGCCTTCCCGGCCGCAGCTGCCCGAACCCCCGCAACGGCGGAACGGCGGCGGACCCGCTGGGGACAGCCGGGGGTCGTCCCGCTCCGCCGCACACGGGGAGCAGCGGCAGCGGCGGCTCCCGCCCGTTGACAGGGGGAGGCGGAGAGGGCGGAGGGGGGAGGGCGCGCCGAACCCCCGCGGTCCCGCAGGGAAGCGAGCCCCTTTTCCCCGGGAGCGCTCGGCGAGGTGAAGGACCCAACGCGGGCTGCGGAGACCCCCTCCTCCGCTCCCCGGCAGCGCGCAGCCCCCCGCCCAGCCGGGGAAGACCCACGGTGAGACCCCTACCGCGCCCCTCCCGCCGCCGCCGCTCACCTCCGCGCCCGCGGGAGCAGGCGGCGCCGCGCGCAGCAGAGCCCGGTGCCGCCACGGCTGCCGCCTCCTCCCATCGCGCCGCGGCCGCGCCGGCGGAGCGGGCGGGGGCGGGGCAGCGCGCAGGCGCGGCGCGGGCGGGGCCGCGGCAGGTGACAGCGGTGGCGGCGGTCCCCGGGAGCGGGGCAGGGGCCGGCGCTGCCCAACGGCCTGTGCCGGCCGGGGGTGGCCTGATGCCCAGCGCCGGCTGCTGCTGCTGCCAGGGCGTGCGGAGGTGGGGAGTGGTGTCCGCGGTGGGTATCGGTCTAAGCAAGCTCTTGATAAGCTGTCTGATGGGTATATATAGAGATAGATATATCATTTTCCACATGTTGTCAGCGAAGTCGCAGGAACTATTTCTACAGAAACAGGACAGCAGCACCACCACCCACGCTCCCCGTTGAAGCCTTTCACCCTCTGCCCTTGCTCCCAGCCCCACATCCTCTTTTCCATCCCGCTCCCAGGTGCTCATCCCCTTTTCCAGCCCCTTTCCCATCCCCTTGTGCCCAGGTCCTCACCCCGGGCAGGTCGGCAAGATGGGGGCATGCAAACTCACCTTCAGAGCCCAGGGCTGGGAGTCAGTCTCCAAAGGGGACAGCGTGAGGGAACCTCAGAGCGATTTAAGCTGTGATGGCAGCCCTGGGTTATGTCACACGAGGCAGTTCACGTGACTTGTGGACACCTGAAAGCCAAAGTACCATCCACAGATGATACGGGGAAACAAATACATTGTTCTAAAATATTTTGCCAAGAGGGTCAATCACATTTCAAAAATAAAACCATTTTCCCCAAACGAGGACAGGTGAAGAACTTCACTCAAGTAAATAAATAGTCCCAGCCATAAGGAATAAACACATCCCAAACACCCCAACACTCCTTTTTACAGGAGGTCAGTTCCGAAGCAGAATCAGAAATGTTTCCTTGCCTGAGAACGGAGGGAGGGAGACAAAACCCTCACCTCCAGCCTTGCACAACCAGCTGCCACAGCTTCTGAACACAGCACATGAGAGAGGAAACACGTTGGCAGGGCAGGCCGGGGGTGGGAAGGCAGGAGCAGGAGGACAAAAGCATGTCATGTCAGTGTTGAGTGCCTAACCTGCACCCGGCTGCCTCTGCCTGGGGTCAGGAGGCAGGAACTGGAGGAAAAGCGGGAGGCCAGGCAGCCTCCCACAGCGCCAGAGCCCAGCTTACAGTTCTGAGGTTATACCATCCCAGCTTACAGTTCTGCAGCCAGAGATCTGACCTACTGGTCTGGCAAGACAGCCTGTTTGAGTCACTCAATTTATAAAAATAAAATAAAATGAGAACAAGAATTATGGAATGCGATGTCAGAACCTGGTCACTTGAGCTCAAAATTCACTGAGTGAAAACAGTTCAGCCACAGTAAAGGGCAATTCCTATCACAGCACACATCTCCGCTTGGCAGGGTTTGCGGCAGCCAGGGAGGACACGCTCAGGTTTGAGCCAGCGCGGACATTCCTCGAGAGTGTCGGGTCACCCCCGAGGTCGTCAGTGAGGAAGCGTGTTGCCGCTTGGACTGTAGCTGCTTGTGTTGGAACCAAAAAGAGACTTGTTTTCATTGCTGCCAGTCATGAGCACAAATGTTCGCTCGAAAAGACGGAAAGAGCAAGCCAAACACGAGACTTGCATAATGGCATTGTATTAAAAAAAAAAAAAAAACACAAAACCAAAACCGAACAGGGCAGCAGAGGACCTGGCAGTCAGTCCGGATGTGAAGTTAAATTCTTAACTTTTCTTCACCCTGTGGGTTGTTTTTTTTTTCCCCCCAGAACTTTTCCAAAACACAATGTTAGCAAATTAATTTTAAGTTTTCAGCTGATTTTTTTCCCCCTAAAATGTGAACACTCAGCAGGCAAAAATTTTGCCCACATGGCTAAACTTCATCCAAGTTACAAACAACTGAAAACAGGTCTTCACAGTAGGAAGTATTAAGCAACTTTAATAATAGGTAGATCGAGCAGCCCCACCTATAATAAGCAACAAATGCACCTCCCTAGAACAGATAGCATTTAGGTGGGTTGGTATACTACAAAAACAAATCCTATTGTTAATATTTTAAGATTTCTAGTTAATGAAATGCTCAGGACAGTTTTCAAGATGACTACTTCTTTTAAGGCATTACTTTTTTTTTCTCATGAAAGAAAAAAAATGTCTTGTAAACTCTGCTTCTCTTTAGAGCACAAAGCACTTCTGGTGCTTCAGGCTGAACACAAATTTAACAATGGAACAGATCTAATAGGAACAAAGGAATTTATACCACCTGAACAAAAGCTGTCGTCATCTTCCTTACAAACCCTCATTTCTAGTGTTGGGACAAAGGCAGGAGAGAAAGTTAATGGTGACACTTTAGACACATTAAAACCAAGTTCTATTTGGTTTCAAAATTAAGCACTGTGGTAGTTAACCTCTTGAAACAAACCCCTGCAATTAATTACCACTATCACATAAAACTAGCATGATGCATATACATATGTAAGAAAGGCAAATCAAGACTGAACAGGCAACACTAGTTTTTAGCATTATTTATCTCTTCAAGTGCTTAAATTTACAGCCTTCAGTATTCTTTAAAAGGTAGCAAGGTGTATAATTATTTTTTTTTTAATTAGCACAGCAAGACATGCCATTTGTTAAGTACCATTTACTAGGAACACATTGCTGGTAGCTGAACTGTTCCTGACTGAACCAATGGATTTATGCTGGCATAAACTGTAATAACAGGGCAAACCCGAACTAAAAATTAGTTTCGGGTTTACTCTGTTCTCTATCTGATCTCTGCACTTAATTAAGAAATGTTATCATACAGCCACACTGTATGATGGTACCCATCTAAGTTCTACCACCCGGTGGTGCAAGGGAATTCTGGAAAGGTACTCTTGATCTCTTTTTCTGCTTGTCCTGGAATATCAAATATTTCCACTCCTCCAATAGCTATTATCTTCAAAATGGGTTCTCAAAGAGATGAGATACAGTGTATTTGCTCAGAAAACAAACTTTTTCTCACCCACAGCGATTAAAAAAAGTTGAATATACATTTTGCCGGGCTAAGTACTTAACAGAAATACACTACCAATAGTGGACAGCACAGAATTGTTGCTGCTCCTGCCTCCCTCCTTAATTTTTTTTCTTCAAAAGGCAGCTGAAGTTTAAAAAGTAATGCTTTTGTGCCAGCACTCTCAGCCATAGGAAACCACAGATCTGCAAACTATGGATCAAACTTTTATGTCCATGGCCGTTGCTCTGCAAGGTTCATATGCTCCTCTGCATTTCAGTATAGGGACTCTGATGAAACAGCAACACATCACTTTTCCTTTCCACTGCTGCTCTATCAAATTTATGCCATCCTTTTCCAATGCAGGCACAAGCCATCCTGCTTGCTACTCTAACACTACAGGTCCTTCCTTAATTCACATCAGACTATTACCACAGTGACACATCCCACCTACCCGGCCACTTCATTCCCATATAAGACTGACAAAAATTAAGAGAAAGGACCTTGTTGAGAATAGGTGCAGCGAGATGAATGAGAGCACCATCACAGAGACAGCAATGTGCTTTCTATGCACCACTAGCTTTAATATCAAAACACCTGGAAGAACACAAAGATGTCAAAGAGCTACTAACAACGACAAGTAACAAAGAGAACAAAGAAATATAAACCAAGGAACAGTCAGGTCCTCTGTGGATCCTCTCATAAAAAAAAATAACAAAAATCAGCTTTCAGTTTGACACAACTTAGCTGCCAGTAGTTGCATAAGTTTGGGGTGGGGGCAACCAGAAAATATGAAAAGATTAATGACTAATTAAAAAAAAATCTCTGACTAGTACAACCTCCACATCAAGAATGCAGCATGGGAAAGATAGCCAGACTTAAAAAAACCCCACCAACCCACAGATAATTGCAGATGAGGAATGCTAAGTAATTATAATACCTTATTATTCTTGTAACACCACAATAAGGAACAAGAGCAGATAAGCAGAGAATACAAACTGAACATGCCCCTAGTTCAGTTCAAAACAGAGTTGAGGGGAACGTTTAGTTTTCCTTTTATATTACTTTGATCATTTTTCGAAGCAGAGACAGAACAGAGATAAGGTTGCTGGGAAAACCAGTTGCCAGAAGATTGGTATCAAGCTGTTAACTTTAACGATACTGGCGTGTTACTGTACTCTACTTGCATAGACCTCTCTTCAATATAACTATAGATACACTTATAACCCAAAATGTTCTTTGTAAGGGCTTGACAAAGCATGAAGTACGCCAAAGAGCATTTTTAGAGCAGAAGAGCTGTTCGTAGAACTCACACAAACAAAAATAACAGGAGCTACAAGTTTCAAAGAAGCCAGGAGTGCAGATAACTTACAGGATGGTCACTGAGAAACAAAACAGCTCCCTGGATCTCAGTTTGGTAGAGCAAATACAACAGCATATCTGAAACTCTATTAACCACTTTAAATTCTTCTTTCTGAGAAACCTGACACAAGACTAGAAGCACTAATGTGGTAACTTGCAACAGAGATGAAATCTTTCACAGACAAGACTCCACTAGGTGGGTATGGCCCCCTAAAACAAATGAAAAAAATCCACCCTGACAACTGCCTATCCAGATAAATGCCAGCATTACAATCTTAAGGTTAATACAGCTTTTTGTTAGTATAGTTTTTTGTTAGAAAAACTGACAACCCTAATTACTTTCCATTAGAAACTTCAGAAGTGTCTTCCTTTTATGATCTCCAGAAGCAAAAGTTTCTAAATTTGGTTAGATCTGAAGAGCTAACTTTGAATACAAGACATGAGCTCGACTTATTTCATAGGCACATATATTTGAATGGGGGCAAAAAAAGAAAGTTAAAGTACTACAAAAGGCAATCAGTTTAACATCCTATCGATCAGCTGAAGACAGAACCCTCCTCATTGAGGCTATCAATTAGAACAATTGCTTCGGTGAGCAAAATGGAAGTCATTCTTCCTTCTCCCTGGTATTAAACAATACTCAGGTTTTAGAAAGCAATCTCTCTTGTCCAACCTTTTCTTCCAGGTGAAGAGACTCCAGCTGGAGAAGCCATTGCAAAAGTTTGAGGGTTACACAATGCCACATGGGCCATTCCTGCATAAAGTAATTTCAGATTCAAGTTCACTCTTACCGTTTCTGACAGATCAGTTCCTTCGGGGCAGGGACTATCCTCAGCAGGAGACACACGAATCTGAGAAAGAAACCAATGACACGTGTTCCATATGTATCCTTTTCCTATAGCGGTCCGAAAGCTGGTATTTCAACTGGAGTCCATAGGTTTGCATTCTTCATCCCTGCTACAATGCTCCTATCTGCATTTCCTAGCTCAACTGCAGTGACACAGCTAACTGCTTTCTTGCACCATCACACCATACGTGTGCCAAGATTCAGACAGTGGAAGTCCATGGCTTCATAAAAGTTGTAAATGTAAACTTCCTTCAAAACTTTAAGTCAAGAATTATATATACTGAAAGATTTGTTTCACAATGAGTTTACATTCATGTTGAACTTGCACAATATTAAATCATCCTGAAATAGAACAGCAATGTTACCACCTACTACTGCTTTACCAGAAATTCTTGGGCAGGGGTGGGAACTCGGAAAAACAGGACTAAGCTTTCAGTGCAGAAGCTGGGTTCTACCCTTAACCATCACAAGTCAAGGAAGTTTGACTGCAAACACCTTTAATATGAATACAAAATTCACATAGGATATACATTCTGGGGAACATAAATGAACTATTACAAGAGATTCTGACAGAACAAAAACATAAAAGAAAGCTCTGTCAGGCCAAGAATTTAATGAGGAATGATTAAAAAGTTTGATTTACAGTTACATTACAGTTGTGTTAAGCACTGAAAACTTTAAGAACGTCAGCTGAAAGGCAACTGAACATACAGTACATAAATCATACAATCCACACTGTTGTAAATAACATTTGATGTATTTCATTTTACTTAACAGAACACAAAGCAATTTAACACGTGCAAATGAGGACTCCAATACATTGAATTTAAAATGTCTATGATAAAATTGACACAGAACTTTACATTTAAGGACTACACGATTGATGGAGAAATTAAAAAAGCATCCTCCATGTTACTCTCATTACCGAAGTATGCTTTTCAATTAAATAGAAAAACCATACTGGCCCGGTTTCCTCACTTAAAACCATACCTATCCATGGAGGTTAACTAAAGCTTTAACTTGCTCTAAGTGTAAAACGAAACAGAATTTACACAGTCTCCTTCCCCTTGTTGGGAATTGACAAACCATTATGTGAAAGGGTTCTTGGATTATGTACACTGGTGGAAAATATTATCTTATAAAAAGGCACATACCTGTGATTTAAGGCTAGTACGGTATTTGTTTCATAGAGAAAGTAAAATTTTAAATGAAATTAGTACATTGCATGGTTGGCCTCATTCAGCAAACCACTTGGTGCAAAGCAAAAATGTGTGCTTAGAAGCCTCAGACTGACAGTGATTCTCGCTTTAGTGTTTTTCTTTTTTTGAACCTATGATGGAAAGGTACATCTTTTAAAAAGGCATTTGCTGCAATTCCACTAGTCAATGATCCATCTGCTACTGTTGCCTTATACGCAGATATCGCACATAGGCCTTATATTATTAATCTGCAAAATAGTCTTTTAACTCTCTCCTTTTTAAAAGTCATATGAAAATTACTAAAGATGTTTTCTATATTCATCTATAAAATACCAGATGTTGGTACAAATCATGTAAACCTCCTTTTGGAAATATTTTGACTAGCCACCAAAATGACCAGAAATCACAAACATCATTTGTCAGTGCAAATCTATAATAAGTTCTCTTTCCCCTCCCTCCCCCATCCCAGTTACAGAAATAACCACCAACCTTCACATACAAAACGAGTGCTCTATATATTTGAAATGACAGAAAGTATGTTTGGTTACCTTAAAGTCACCCACTTTCCCACCAAATTCAGTTTTACAGTATTACAAAAAGGGGGAAAAAAAAAAGTTAAAGCTGTCTTGTGCAAGAATCACTACAACAGTCCTTCAACCCCAACCTGTAATTATAATCTGATTTAAAGATTTTAGGTTAACATTGGGTCCTCTTCTCTGATCCGATTACTGTTCTTCAAGCCAGGATGGGGCATCTGCTCCAGGAGTTTTCAATTTGATGTGGAACTGTTTAAGTGTCTGTTCAAGCTGCTTTTGATTCCCAGCAAAGTATGCCGCAATGGCATTGTGGAACAGAACAAGCTGATTGTGCAATACTTTAACCTGCAGGCAAGAATAGAGATAGGTTAAGAGGAGGAGGCAGATGTTAAAAACATCACAAGCCAGTTATAAAAAAAAAAATAGGTATATTTGAGATGCTCAGACTTCATACAGGTATATTTAATAAAAATTTAAAAATACAAATACAAAATGCAAATACAAAATTCTTTAACATTAAAGTGATTTAGATCTTTCATAAAGTATGTTTAACAGTCAATGCCAACTCAGTACGCAGGGACCAAAAGCAATTCACTAAACAGCATAATGTTATCAAATATCAAACACTTGATTATGAGTACTTGATTCCTTGAAATTAGATGCCAAACCTCTGTTTAAGACAACTACCTACAGGCTAAACGGACTTCCCTGAGACAGTACATGACAAATGCATTATTTAAGTATACAGTTCATTTAATTGCCTCTCCCCCCGAACCCTCCTTGCAGAGAGTTGCTTTTTTCCAGCTCACATATACTTAAGTCAAATGAAACTGATGTTCTTTTCCCAGCAATATTTCTTGCCCATCTCCTGTAACACAGGATTATTTACAGCACTTGGTCAATATCTTGACTATAACATTTGTGCAAAGTAGTCATGAAACACACAGGTCATACCAGTATCAAAACCTGGGGAGAAGAGCACAAGAGCAGGCTAGAGAGCATCACTGTTTTTCTCTTCTAGTCTAGTGTATGATGACAAGCCATAGTGCTGATGAAGTTAAACAAATGTAATATTTTCATCCTAGCACACCAGTAAACCTGAAGTTGTGAATGTTGAACAGTAGCATGCAGGAAAAGGTATCTGCCCAGTTTCTCCCGCAGCCAAAACCTGTCCTTTTTGTTCTTCAGTGTACTCGCAGCCCAGAACAACCTTAACTCTTGTGTCAGAGCCCAAACCCCTAAGGTGGTGGCCCTGTGCCTGCTTTCAGCCTACGAGACCTTGAGTCCAATAGCATTTAGCCAACACAGACGAGAACAGAGGAACAGGACGGCTGACTGAGCCCAAAGGAAAGATGTGGCAGGCAGCAGATTTAGCTTTCTCTATTCAAATTTTGGATCATCGCCCCGTCTGTCAGCACAATCCACAAGGGAAAGGCTGCTCCTGCCATGCTAGGAAGCAAAACTGTCCTTGGGCCAGGTTTGGCCTATGCCTACCAGTTGGCCATGCCTGTTTTAACAGGTTATTTGGCTAACATGCTTTTCTGAAATGCATGCAACTCAATACAGAGATACTTTATTGCCTTCATTTAAGAAAGGATCTCAAAATAAAAAACCAAGATCTAATAGATGTGCTACTACACTAGAAGAGTAACATTTACACTATTACACAGAAATGTAATAATATACTTTTAAAATAAAATACTCTGAGAATCAAAGAACTGACCATGTGCGCATGTGCATGCAAGCACACAGGTGTATATAAAAGTTTCAGCACTAAAAGTTGAAATTTCTTTTGAGTATACAATTTATTTTTTTTCTACTGAATAGTGTCATTTCACTAATTAAGTTTTGCCCATAAACTGATGGCTGTACAGACCTTAATATCCTACTGTTGTGGTTTAACCCCAGCCTGCAACTAGAACCATACTTGCTCACTTCTCCCCATTCCCAATGGAATGGGGAGAAGAATCAGAAAAATAAGGAAAACTCACCTATTTAAGTGATAACCCCTCTTTGGTAACCCAAATTTTGGTCTAAGTCACTCTGACAATTTGAAAACTGGTATTCCTGTGTTTTCTCCCCTAATAATTCAGGCTAATTTAAACTTAATACATGTGAAATAATAGGCCTTTTGCCTCATTAACAGTGTAAAATGGTAGGTTTTTCCATCAAAAGGCTCTCCAAGAAGAAGGATGAGAGAGGCAGATATAGTTAGAAAGGAGTCTGCAGCGCACAGTTGGGTTTTTTTCATTTACAATAGAAGACTTCACTAAATTAACAACGTACAGACATTTTATATTTAGGAGATTAGAATATAACTAACCACACTTGTTCAACAAATATATAGTTCAGCTTCTCAGAGTCACAAAAGATGGCCTCTTTCAGATGGCCTCTTACAGTCCAAGCTAGTTCTAGCACACTGTTAAAGTGCTACAGGAGTTCTATTCTGTTTATAGGAACTCAAATAAAACAAGGGTAATTAATCCACCCTCCCAACCCAAGTTCATCAATTTGAGGCCAAATTTGGCATTTTCTTAGGGCAGCTTTTAACACAAAGCTTTTGTGAACTGCCCTGAAGTCTTCTAATAATTCTATAAATTCAGTAAGGCCTAGGGTTTAATATGTGTGCACACACACAGAGGCAGGAATTGACAATGTAGAGGCAGATGATTTGGACTGAAAGAATATGCTTTGTTTTGGTGGGGTTTTTTGAACTACCAGAGCTACCTCATTGTATGAGGTTCTATCCCCAAGCCAGAGCTACCTCATTGTGGTGTAAATTTCATGATCGCTATCAAACTGGTTGCAGAGGTTCAAGGTATTGCAACTTCTGCTCTCCTCCTTCAGAAACCGATTGCTAAATGAATCCCAAAAGTGATAGTGGGATCTTCTTATCCATAGCTTCATTCAGGTAACTTTAAATTTCTAGAAAAAGACCACTTAAACTGTCTGACACTATACAAGGAAGCTGTACTGTGAGCTCTACTATGAAGCAGCAGCCAGCTAAGGGAAGAGAAAAAGCTGTAACATCTCACATCACCTTATGTCCACTGCAAAAACACCTGCAATCACAGCTAAGAACTGGTCAATGAGTATTCACTTAAAGCCAAGCGCAAACCTCACCAGTTTTCCCATGAAAGAATCTCAGCTTTGCCCACTCCCATATCCAGCCATTGATTCCTACTTCCACACTATGTTTCACCTTAGCCCTCTGTTGGCAAAGCATTCACACAGTTATGTAGTCAGTTGGATCAGGGAACAGATCTAGATTAAAACTAACCAGACAACAACATATTTGCTTTAACCTGGATCAGTTCCCCAATCTGATTCTCTGCACAGCTGCAAAAACACTTTAGTAAGCACACAGAGAAGGCAATGTGGAGGAAGGGGGAGAGAGGATGAAGGGACCACTTTTTTTTTTTTCAGTAAAGCCTTGAAGTCACTGTCAGACTACAGCACTAAAGGCCAACTCTTGAGCACTAAGCTGTAGCACCTATTCCAGTAAAGGAGCATTTGAAGATTTACCTTTCAACCAAAGAACGTTAATGGTATGCTGCTAAAATACAGGTTCCAGTGTATGACTAGCATGCCTGTCAAAAAGCCATCATGTTTTACAGCTGAGCATCATTTAAAATCATTGTTCCTTGTTAACTAGCTACATACACCTATTTGTTTCTAATTACAAGCAGAATAAGCACTCTGTAATAGACCTGGCAAACTTAAGTCTCAAAACAAAACTGAACTTTGTGTATGAGCATAAAAAAATGGGCATGCCCTAAACAGATGGCTTGAGTGTCGTATAGAGAAGATACCGTAGGTTGGATTTGTCATATTTCCTCTGGACACTCTTAACATTTCATTTCTTTTTAAATATTGTCTTCTTCCCCCCACCTGCCTCTGAACACCATATTTTCCATGGTGGAGTAAGTACGGACTTTACATCCTCCTCATTCAGATTGTTTCAGCCATCTCAACAACCAAAAAGACGACCTCCATTCTAATGTTTCTGTCAGTTTGTACCTCCTCACAACCATAATAATCCTTTCCCCTAGCTATCTTTACTTGAAGTTATTTGATTTAAACACTTATGTCATACAGGTTTCCATTAGATTGCACACTGCATTCATTTGTAGAAGCAAGCATTTAAACATCAAACTCCTGAAGTACAACTTGCAGAAGTGCATTCAGTTCCTTTTTTTACACAGAAAGATTTGACATTTTTCAAGTGCATACATGAAAAACAGTTTTTTCCTTTCTCAAAAAGACAACACCTTTTCAAATATTTTTCAGTGGCAGAAATCTTAAAGCTAAGAACAAGCCATCTTTATAGAAAAAAAAAGATTAACTATTTGTAAGCTACAGATTTTGATTGCAGCTATTCTTATACTCGTTACCCAATGCCACAAACTTCTGAAGAACTCCACCACCTGGGGATAGCACCAATATAATTTTGCAGCAACATTAAAAAAAAAATCAGTTCTAACTTCAAGACCAAATGCTATAATGAAAGTGCATAGAAATATTGTATATCTTGGTTTAACAGAGAGAAACTTGCAATCCCAGCTTTACTGTAATTCAGCTCTCTGCACCTTTGGGGGCTTTAAACTGAAATATTAACATTAGAACCCAGGAGAACAGGCACAAAAGGACTGCACCCACGTGATGCCTTTCCCTCCCCTAAACGTAGGGCCAGCTAGATTATGGTCGTTTGGTGACATTTGCAGTAACACAGACCAACTAGAGCCCACCAGACAGTTAAACTGGCTTTATAGTTCCTTTGCAGTGACAGCTTGAATCACCTCCCGATTGCCCCTGTTCTCCTCATATGTCATACTTAACCAAATACGGGACAAAACTTTTGAGTGGCAATATAACTGAGTTCATCTAGTGGAGGCACAATTACAAAATAATATCCATGATTCTGTTTTGACATTAATTTGTCAGGCAAAAAATATACAATTTATTGTTTTTAAATGTTTAATACTGGTTAGACTGTAAAAGCATATCTATTAGGAGATAATGATGAACTGCTTTATCTAATCTAAAATTAAACCCTACATTGCTTAATTGCTTTGCTATGGCCAGGTTTCATTACACAATTCTGTTTTCAACACAGAAGTGATAATAACAACTAAGCTCAAGACTACACTGTACTACATCCTGTATCAATATATACAGGATGAAGACCAAAGGTTTACAATCTATGATAAAAAAGTAATATGGCTACCATACAATTTTCTTACCTAAAAAGGCTTCTCTAATTAGACTCAGAACAAATATTAATCCACATCTGGATTCGGCACCATGTCAATACCTATTAATAAAGTTGATGATTAGAGATTTGCATGTTCTAGTACACTGTAACGTGAGTCTGGCAAGGCCATGCCTTGTTATAGCTGCTCAAATATAACCCTCATTTGCCTTGTATGCAATAGCCTGTGCTGTTGCAGGCTTTTCTAAAACCTGCTACAGAAAGGCCCTTTGTGAAATGCTGAGTAAAACCAGTATCTTGTCCATCTGATCTTCCTTTATTTTGATCTCCCATCCTATTAAATCAGCACCAGTGCTGTCCTGCGGACAGACACACAAAATAGCAAGTTCCTGTTACTAGGGATATAGTATCAGTATAACCAGTATAATTCCCTCCCCTGGACTACTGTAACAGCCTAACAATATCAAAATCACCCTTCCACTTGGGAGTTCAACATCATATAAGGTCTTCAGTTTAAGCCTCCTCCTGCACAGTGCACTACTCCCACAGATGAATCAGCTGTGTTACAGACACACTCGTACAGCTGTACCCACTGTGCTCTGCCTCCTGCCCTTCTCCTTCACATTAGGCACATGCTATATTTACAGATGCTTAAATTATGGTGGATCACAGCAATTATCATCATGTACCTTTGGAAAAAGTAGAACATCTGACATTATTAAATCTAACTAAAATTAAAGTCTAGATCCTATACTTACTAATCCTATACTTATTGAGTTAATAATCCTTTAAAATATAAGTAGTAATTGACTTAAGAGCAGTCACTTACACTTTGTATGCGGCTAAAAATTAAAAGTAATGTTTATAATGGTTATACAGTTGTCTAGCAAATCAATTGTGCATTCCAATTTCTTAATACTAGCTGCAGGACAAGAACGAGGTCTCACAGGAGCTTCCCTCCATTGACATTAATTAAAAAAAATAAAAATGGTTGACACCACAAAAAGGAATAAAGATGTCAGATTGGCAAGAACATCATCTCTCAGGTAACCACTGCCTCCCACTACACCCCGGTAAGTATTCTGGGCAACAGAAGAACAAAAACTATCAGAGACAGATGCAAGATGGAAAAAAAAAGTGCTTCTGAAATGAAGCTTTAGGATTAAGATTACATATTGTTTACTATGGAGAATCCTATACAACAAATAGAAAACACCAAAGTAAATCTTATCTGAGTAAAGCTCTCAGTAGATAATTATATTTAAGCCAATATTTGACTGTAAAGGAAGTCCTTTCTATGGCTTTTGGGAACAAAACTACATACACCCTTGAGTAAGTATTTTGACATCTCCAGTGTCAAAACTGAGAAATGTCAACCAGTGATAAAAAGGCTTAAACATGTAAAAAAGTCTCCTCTGTATAATCTAAAAGAAAAGGCAGGAAGGAAAAAACAATCTCTTTCAGAAAACAAAATTTGTAGGCTGTGACTGCTAACAGGATGCTTGATCTAATTCAAGACCGTCACTAGGAAGACAGCTTCATTCGTGTTCCATAAATTATCTAATTTTTAAAAAAATATGGAAACTTTTTTTTTTTACACAATGGAAATAAAATTCTTTCACTCTAAAACTTTCCTATCTGTATAAATATAAATTGATCAGTCTGATATATAGTTAATGCAAACCAAGAGGAAGCAGGTTTTCAACCAATTTGAACTTAAGCATCAGAATTCCTGTACAGATATGAGCTGGAAGGATCAAACAATTTCAACAGAAGTACATTATATTAGTGGCAAACAATTTACTAGAAGATAAAAACAAAGCGGGGGGGGAGGAGACACCTTCAGCATACCCGTTTTCAATCTAGCATAGTTTTAAACTCAGTTCTTAAGAGCATTTTCTAATTTAAGCATAAGTATCAGCATTTGCATTAGACTTCAGTGTATTCCAGAAAATTAATTTCATGGGGATTTTTTACATTTGAAAGTTAATGGGCTACAAGTTCAGCAAGAAATGAAAGTCAGGGCAATACCAGTTTTTAATCATCTGATGATCTGGCTCATTAGCTTTTAATGGCCATGTGACTCCAGACCCCTGATGCAAATGCCTGTATGAAGTAACAGTGCTTAGCAGCTACATTTTTAACATATATTGTTTTGGAAAACAAAAGGTTTTATTTTCTGCACTTTTTTTCTTCTCATCTGTTGACAGTTCATGTTTCTTCCCTGCCTTTCATCTTAAATAGCTGATGCAACTGCATATCTGATAATATATTCAAGAATTCATAATAGTAATCAGTTTCAATTGATTTGGCTTGTACCCACGATTTTCCCTTAAAGTTTCCTCCTTCCATGCAAGGAGCCTAGTTTGCTACTGTTGTCATTTGGGGCCGCTCCCGTATTCTCTGACAGGCAGTTGTTACCTACATTCAGATCTTTAAAATATATTAACCCATACTGAAAATGTTAATCCACTGCTAGACACGGACAAACTGACAAACTACTACCTTTTATGTAAGTTTTGATAATATCTTCCTCCCTCTGAAGTCACAGGAAATAGAGTAATAGCTGATTATAACCATTTCATTTACTATGAGTACGAACAAAAATCATATCTTGAAGGACCATCATTTTTACATCTAATTAGAAATAATTTAGCATGACTTGTTTATCAAAAAAACACAGTTTAATAGTGTGTTCTGTATGGCTATTCTAGTTTTGCCTGGTAGACAGAATAAGAGGGTTAGGAATCCCATCCTTAAGAGGGTATAGATGAAATTGTATGGTTGGAATAAACACATATGGGGAAAAAGAAACAATTTCAAACCAACAGTACAAGGAGCTCTGTTTAGAATTAAGAAACTATATAGGCATTAATTATAGAGTTATATTTCTCAGTTCAAGTTATTAAAGAAAGCTTAATTTTGAAGAAGCCTCTTCACAGTTCTCCCACTTTCTTTGTGCATATCCTCCATGACAGTGTTGTCAAACATTTACTTTAAATCAGTAGTTATATGACTCATTTAACCATTAGATGTGGTAAACTGGAAAAGTAATGCTTTTCCAAACTTGAAACCTCCCATATCAACATGAAACTTACTGCCATAGTATTTGCCATTTGTAGCTGCAGCAGCTTGATTAGGAACTTTTCAGGCTGCCCACTATAAAAGTCTGTCCTCTGGTGATACAGCAAGAACTCAAAAAATTCAACTTATTTTTTTTGCTCGCTCTACTTTTAAATTAAGATATATTTTAAGATCTAACAACTGAAGTATTTCTATCAAAGCAGAAACTTACAGGACAAAACTCCTAAACACAACATCAGAAGCTGTAGCTTACCTTATTTTCTTCCAAAAATTTCAATTTGATAGATACATCATTACGCATTTTGTCATATTTCTCTTTATGCACTTGGAACAATTGTTGTGATTGCTCAATCTTTGGCAGAGTATTTGCATCACGAGGGCCAAGATTCAGCTCTTCTAGGTCTGTTCGATAAGCATCATATTCAATCCTGAGAAGGAAGAGGAGGAAAAAAATTCTAAAGGCAAAGTGTCTCAAAACAGACCTCACATACAGGGCCAAGTAGATGAACAAAACAGTCAAGTATAGAAAAAATAAAAGGCAAGTTTTTTCCCCCCTCCTCCTACTCATCAAGCAAAATCACCCATAAGCACACTGTATAAAGCTGCCTCAACAAGTAGCCCCCACTTCTGTTCCTGTCTCAGCCACATGCTCCCAACCCTCTGTTTTGTGCTGGCTTTGGTAGTCAGAACCTCTCCTGGGACATCTCAGCTTACTAACCCAGATATAGCTAGTAAATTTATTTTCAGGTGATTCTTCTACTTTTGAATCATTTCAGTGAAGAGTTTGTGTTGAGAGCAAGAGAAGCACCAAGAGCAGGATGTCCCCTTTAAGCAGATGTTTGAGCAATGGCTCACTTTTACTAAACTCTGTCCTATGGCTTTTTCAGCATGCTCTAGGCTTCTCTGTATGCATTAATTGGAACAGTTTTACAGTTCTTCCACAAGTAGTTTTACAAGAACTTGTCTGTCCTATGGATAAACAGACTGAAAAAAAAAGATGATGCATTATTTATAGTCTGTTGAGGGCCTATCTTATTTTCCTAGGGAAGTCAGACTCTCTGGATCAATACCACCACTGAAGGAGAAAAGGGAAGAGAAAGACAGAAGGTTAAGACTAACAGATACATAAGTATTTAAACTAACTCTGCACCAAAGATATCTATCCCATGACTAGATATGACAGACGAAAACTACTTTTTAATTTACTCTTGTTCTCTCCAAATTATCTATCATGGATACTGCTAGCAGAAAGAGAATTTATGTTATGGTATAGGCTCTTGCCTGCAGATACCTGACAACATTTTAATTGAACCAGCTAGTCTTCATATACCACTATTTATTAAAAAAAGTTATAAACCTCCTTGATATCCTTCTATATTAGACTGTACCATTTTATTACATGAATAGAGATGATCTAGTCATACCTTCTTACTTGTTTTAATGGAATAAATCAAAATGTCTTAAAATTATTTTTAATACAGAATTAAGTTTGAATATTCAGTTTTGTCTTCAAAAACATTACTGGTTGATTGTTGTTGGTTTGGTTTTTTTTTTTTCCAAGAGAGTTTAAGTTAAGCTTTCTATTCATCAGCGTATAACATAAGTTGGAAAAGCACCTATGGAATGTTAGTAGTTTAAAGATTATATCACTAAATTAATCTTCTGCTTTCCAGTGTTACATACAAGTCTACTGAACACTGGATCCTTGCCAGATAAACTATTTTTATATTTAAAAACATTATTGCAAGTGGATAAGACAAATGTTGTAACAACCTCTAACTTTTTTCTTCCTCCTCTTACACAAGATGTGCTCTGCTCCTTTGTTCACAGCCACCTAGCACTTGACCAGGTAAAGCAAGAGACAATAGCCAGAAATCACTGCAGGGTCACAGGCAGACCTGCCCAAAGCCTCACTCTTCCTTCCACACCTCTTTGTAGTTTTCAAATAATGGAACTTAGCATCTCAGCATGCGATAGCCGCCAATTTTAATGGAGCAAACCAACCTATTCCTGGCTTTTCGAAAATACTGCCTCAGACATTTCTAAAATTGGGGAGAAAAAAAAAAAATCAGGATTAAAACCTGGTTATAAAGACAATTTTTCAGTTGGTGGTATGACTGCCCCAAAATAAAATATAACATTTTCAGAAGTAAAAGGATAGTATTCACAGGGCACTTCCTGATTCGTGTTGTCACTATGATTCAGGCTTTATTTAAATAATTTATGACTTAATTCCAAAAAGGAAACAAACCAATACATAGTTGATAGAAGAGGGGAATGTTGGAGTGCAACTGGGGACAGGGAAGAAGAGGCACAGGAATAAATGTGACCTACTTTCACATTCCAAAATGACAGACTGGCTATGTAAGCAAAGAACCTTTGTAATTTATTTGCCTTATTGAAATGGCAAAATACTTGATGTCTGTAAAGAACAAAAAGGGAAAATAATTAAGGTATTTTAGGAGGGAAGAGCCATAAATTGAAAGTGACTGGCAAGAACGATGTTAGCTGATGTATTTTGTATGAATTTTCAAGGGGATACCTGGAAAATGTATAAACCGTTTTGGGTTTGTTTTTTTTTTTTAATACTTTAAAATAAAAAAAAGCAATCCAGATTAATTCTGCCTTTCATGCCTTTTGAAAGTTTACCTAAATATAAAAACAATAGCTTACTATTTGCTTACAGATAAAGCATTAGAACAGAACAACAGGGAAAAAAAGGGGAGGAAAGAACTTCAAAACTCAAGCATTTTGCAATTTTTGATTAAAATCACAAAAAAATAACATGCATAAACTACATCCTTTGGCAAATTAAAAGAAACACACTTTATCCTATTAAGTGAAAGAAAGTCAGAATGGAACAAAGCATCAGAAAGGACCAAAAGTCCAAACCCTAGCAGGAGAAGGGAACCTGGCTTTAGAGTACTATGCCATATCCAAAAGTAATCTTCTCCAGGGCAGGAAACCCATTATCTACTGCTAGATTTTATTCACTCAAAGACATTTCTTTTTCTATTTTCCCCCTTCTGACCATGCCTGCAACTTCTGCATAAAAACTGAGTGTGAAGTACACATGGTACATCAACATAAGCACATGATTAAACATTTTTCAATCAAAAATTATTTCACCTATTACAATGTAGCTAAATTAAAGGGTTAATCTTGCACTGTCACATTACTTAGAAAGCCACCTTAATCCAGCACACAGGAAAAAAATAGCTATAATTACTCTTAGACATAGAACTAACAAGTAAAATTGAGTCTACAACAGAGCATTTATAAAACATGTGAAGATACATGCAATAAGGCAGTTAACTGTAAATCCTAATTATACCGGAGTTGTGTTATACTTGACAGATTAGTCACGCAAATACAAGGACTAGCGTACAAAAGTCTGGTACAAAGCCTGTTTCCTGAACATTAGTTTGTAATGAAAATAGCTAGACATAGAATAGCTACCTGGCACTTTCATACTGTTTCACAGTCAATAGTGTATCCTCAATTGTTTTATTCACCAGTGTATTCACACTGGCAATAAAAAAGTTAATAGCCCCAAGAAGAGTTTCTCCATTTTTAGCTAAAAGTTTCTGCGTCTCTGCATTGTAGCCAAACTCCTCCTACAAAGACAAAGCAGAGAAAACAAAACTGTAGATCATTTAAAATCATAACATTCATCAGCAACTATTAAAAAAAATACAAACACACAGATGTGGAAGTTCTGTCACTTCTGTTTGGGTATGCTTGTGGTTAAACAGACATGATTTCAATACAATATTCAGTTCACAGTTTTTATGAAATCTAACATCAGTAAAACATGTTTTACAATTGTTACCACACATCTTAAGTCCTACTTTATAATGTGATCTTTTTTTGCAGTTGAAGTCTTGAATGTTACTTAAAAGTAAGTGCTAATGTAATCTTTACATTGTCATTCAGCAGGGTTTTAATCCAGCATCTCTCATGTGGTTGTCTAGGTAATGCTTTAATACCAACAGACACCACTACATTAAATACAGTAATATAACTGAATTCACAAGGGCATACAACATTAATTAGCTATTAAGTTTTATTCTCACATTCTGGAAAACAGCACTGCAAAAAACCTCCAACATCTACCATAGTTTGATAGATTGTAAATAACTGAAAAGCGGAACACTATAATGGATAGCAAATAAAAATGATAATGCAGCTCAGCTATAAATTTTAAAGGGAGAAGGGCAAAATTATTTCCAAGGCATTTCAGTCACATTTGGATATATGTTTTTTCATGTATTTATTAAGAGCAGTGTAAACCCTGACCAAGGCTGCAAAGATTTTCCTAACACATAGATGCCAAACAAGTCCAATTATTATATTTATGTCATCCATATGGCATCTTCATGTTTTGCAGATGGGAGTTCTCACAAAAGAGTACAATCTCTGGTTGTAATGGCTGTAAAACACAGTAGATTCATATTTGGAACTTGGTCTTTAGGCTTGCACCCTGCCAACAGCTGACTCAGAAGTGCTGTATTCTCCCAGTTTCCTTTCATCTGTCTAGAACACAAACACCAAAGCCAAATGATATTTCACATTAACAAGTTCATGAGAGTAAGGGTAATGGGCAATGGTAAGGGAAGAAGCCCCTAGAAAAGGAGGTGCAGTGGAAATTAGCAATTTGAGGGAGAAGAAAAGAAGGAAGAGAACTTCAGGCAAGTTTTATGAGTAAACCCTCTAAACACCACTAAAGATCTGTCACCTTTGCTTTGCACAGCTGCTTGCGTGGCAAAAGCAACCAGAAAAATCACTACAGATCTTGCTGAAATCAAAAAATAAAGTCTTTTTCAGGTTGTTTTGCTCTAACATTGCCGGTAACAGAAGCACTAGTACAGGGAAGAAGCAGGAGCATACAGGCAGAGACAACAGCAGTAGGACTGCCCTTTTCAGCAGTGTTTAGTCCCATCTTTTCCCTCCTGCAGGCAAGACTGCAATTAGTTTTCCATCTGGTCCTCTGACCCAGATCACCACAGACTCAAATGAGCAATACCACCAGCTCCAAAGGAAGAGGGTAAGAAGGATGGGACTGCAGGGGCCTGTAGTACTAAGAAGCATGCTAGCCGCCAAAACTGTCCTTCTACTGGTTCATGCAGTTTCATATAAAAACTTTTGAGTTTTGTCCATGACCTCTGCAGATACCTCTTAAGAAACAGCCAGGAAATCCTTCCTCTATCAAGAGTTTACACTCAGTTCATACTCTACGCACAGGTCAATTAAAATTGGAATTCATCTCTCTATATAATTAGAGGCACATGAGCCTGGAACCAGGAGTTATCTTTGTATCCAAGAGAGAAACAGCAAAACATTCACATTAAGTAATACCTCTGCAGATACCACATTAAGATCTCATCTTGTTAACACGTATAAAATAGGAAATATTACCTTAAGAAGTGGTGTTGGTTTTGTTTTTGGGTTTTTTAAATTTATATACTGTTATCATATTAAACATTAAAGACTAACTGTCCAGGAATTTTACTTTTAGTCTTGCACAAGTTTTAGAGGCAACAATGCTAACCAAACATCCAAGAATAGGCCAGGCTACAGACGGTAATACAGTACAGATTAAACAAAGGGAAAACACAAAGAGGAAAGAGACAAACATCAGGCAAGTCTCCAAGAGGCAAAGGTTAGATAACTTTTATTACAGCAGCAGAAACCTTTATTTGATTTGCATCAAGAGCCCCATTCAATAATCTACACAAGAGATGAATGACTGAAAACAAATTCCAAGACCAGTACAAGATGCTGAAAGAACCTGGAAGAACAGTATTCCCATTAGAAGTTACAAGCTATTCATGGAAAAAACCCCAGCATTCATTAGACAAGAGCATGATGCCAGATTTAATCCAAGTTTCAGAAGAAACATCCAGCTTCAGCACATACTTCATAACCATCACTAAGTTCTGACACAAACCACATGCCCATATTTGTGTCAGAGTAAGCTGATCATCAAAACAGACTCCTTTTAGCAGATTACTTAATTCTTTATCTGCTAGAAATGCTCTACTTCCACAGATTTTCATCTGTCACGCTGTAATATTAAGAATTCCTGTACTCCAGTGCAGGAGTCTCAAATTTTTTCAGCTAGCTATCAGTTAGGTTTCCTCCATGCAAGCATGAACTCCACCTCCTCCCTTAAAACTCAATGGGAATAGAAAATCATGAAAAGGGAAAAATAAACAGAGGTTTAAAGTTTAATACTCGCAAAGGTAATTTGGGCTGTTTCAGCTGCTATGTTTTAAGGAATCATTAAGCCCCTTAGTACTGTTTTTCTAAAAGAACAGTAGCAGTATCAAATTGCTTTAACTTTGGAAGTACAGAACAACCAGTGTAGGAACAAGCCAGCTCCTGTGTTCTGTAAGCAACATTTACCTTCTCTCTCTTTACTGCAGACAGATTTATTATCAGCAACAAAAAGTGCCAGTGTTACATAAACTTCTAAACCAAGGAATCATAGCAACCCAAACGCAGGTATCTAAAGATTGCCTCTTTTGCTCAGAAACTCTAAACAACACAAGAATACAGATTAGTCCTACTAGTAGCAAAATTCTGATTAAAAAAGGACTTTGGGATGAAATCTCAATGCTTAAATATCCTACAGAAAAATAATTTACTCACGTTCAATGTGCACAAGTGAAGTAATGTGCCCTATTCTACCTACTCCCAGGCTTATTCCCCAAAGACATCCTGTAATTGAAATGACGTAACACTCTGGAACACTTTGATGACATTTCATTAGAAGCATAATGGATAGTAAAATGTATCTTCTACACAAAGGAAAGTTGTCAGTTCTTGAGTCCAACCATTAACTAAAAGCAAACATTTAAGAAACAACAAGAACTACAGTAATTTCAATAATTTCCTATAGTTTTAAGTGAATTACATAAGCTTTTAACACAAAGAACATTTTAATATGTTGTTAACTACAATGTTTAGAAAAATAGCTGCTAACTACTATATACCCTGCATGAGTCAATTAGGCTTATCTTCATCTCTGCCATTTTATTTTTTAACACTATAAAAGTCTTACATGAAGTTCCAATGATTTCAAACTCAGGTCAGCAAATGCATCTCCAAGTTGCCTTTGGGTATGTACCATCTGGAAGAGTTGTGTGGACAGCGTCTGTGCCAGTTTCAAGATATTTTCGTACTTTTTTTTGTTATCTCTCAATATATCTATCTGAGCTTCTAGTTCCAGATCTACTGTTCTTGAGCCACGACCCAATTTTTCAGAGATGATCTGACGTGTACACTGGGGAAAAAAAATTTAAATTATAAAGAATCAAGTATATTCAAGACAACACAGCATACACCCATTTTCAGCTTCAAGGGACATATAATTACATACAATTCTTTCACAATCACCCCTCCCAATATAAGTTTGCACAACAAACTGAAAAAACAACACACTCTTTAGAAGTTTATCAGGACTCAGCAAGAACAGTTGGACAAGTCTCAACTCCTACTAAGATGAATATTCAAGTTAGCAAATCAAGAGCATAACTAATTGTTTCTCAAGTAAAAGAACTCTTATCTCTTTTTAGGTTTGGTGAATCTCATTAAGTTAAAAGAAGCAATTTAGCCCACTGCATTGAAGTCAGTTAATGGGAGTATCACTAGTTCTGCATAAAAATATCTAGTTAGTAATCTTTTGGGCTTTGTCTACCAACCTTTCAATTCCAGATCATCTATGTTACGTTTTCCAAAAATGTTGTTTTAGGAGTTTATTTAAGGGTGGACGGTAAAGAGCATGGTTTTTTTCAGCATGTTTTTTAAAGCTGACTAGGAAACTGGGAACTCCTACTGAGAAATCCATAAAGCTATTAAAACACGTTTCTCATTATTTACACATCTATAAAATGGAGATGATTGTCTCAGAAAGACTTAATATTTCTTTTCTCTTACAAGACAAATTTTTGACAAATTTGCATTAACACAGTGAGCAGAAAATGTGCTCTTCTTACAAGGCTGTAGACACTTTCACCCAGCCAATGGCTGTGACAGCTGAGGCTGCTAACACATTCCCCTTATATCTGTGACACCTTTTCTGCCAGAGATTTGAGCCCAACTTGTCAGTGAGCCTCCCAAGACACACATTTGGGTTTCCCCTCACTGAGACACAGGAGAAGCCATTTGTAAACCAGATGTGTGGCAAAAGCCATACAGTTTCTCTATGGAAAGCAGGAATTATTTACTGTTACAGTAAATTACTTGAAGTTCATCTGTGATCCCACAAGGTGAAGCGATAACCAAGTTACACATATGAAGAATTACTGCTAGAAACAGAATTACAAGGAAACTAAGTTAGTTGTCAAGGCCACAACTACTCTGAAGGGACTTAAACTAAGTTCAAAGCTGCTATTTTGTTAGGTGAAATAATGCCCAAGCCTATCTTATATCACATTCCCCAAATACATTACATCACTGGATTTCCCAGGGTTTCCAAATTCAAGGACTTCAGTTTAATCCAGTCTTAAAATGTCCAAAGGACATACACATTTAAGATGCTAGAACTTTTATTTCCTTTCTAAATTTAATAGACAAACACAGGAAAGACTCAAGAATGATCAGGTCATAACTCATAAGCTTTAGATTGGAAGGTACAGACTATTTGGACTACTTCATTAGATTCAACCAGTTAATAAGAAAGACCACAGCTAATCGGGGAGACATTTGTCAAGAATCAGAAATTTGGGAGAGCATAACAAATCATATCAACACAGAATACAACTTTACTACCAAAGTCTGCAACAGAAATTGCAACATACAGCTTAGCAATGAGTGTGATCAGAGCATGAATAAGCATTTCACTAGGAACTATGGAACTGATGGACAAATTTTGGATATTTTCCAAAAAAGGTGAGACACGCAACTATGGAAATGCAGGAGAAAAATCTGAATTGTGGAAGGCAAAGTTTTTGGAATCAAGAATAAATTACAGAAGAATGAATTATTTGCAACCAAGGAGTTTTTTGTCACCTAAAAAAATCCAGGAGTGACAAGTGAGTAAAAACTAGTAATTTGAAAGACTTACGTTGCACACTTTGTTAAATGAGATGTAACTAAAGTTGAACACTGGGACTGAACAAGAATAATTGAGAAAGAAGATGCACTTTCTATTTCTATCTAACTTTCTGGTTAAGTGGACTAGCACGCACAAGTTGCTGTATATTCTCACTAGCAAACAGAGAATTCCACACATTAATTCCATTTTGCTTCATTCTAAAAGACTACCTGTAAAGAACACTGTCCTGAATAAGGCCACATTCCTCAAGAAGTTGTGCAAGGCGAAGTTCAAGAAAAGCAAGTCTCAATGGAAAAAACCCACCAAAAATACATTTAAGCAAAATCTATTTCAAATGGCATATTTTAAAAGATGAACAGAGACATTACTGGACATGTCTCAGAAATAAAAGTCCTACTAGTAGCCTGGTATTAAAGACAGGCTTGTAAAACAGGTATATTGGGGTTTTTTTCCCCTCAAAGTTTAAGAAGTTGAATGTAAACGAAAAAGATAAGCTTTTTATTATAATTGCTGAAAGTCAAGAGGAGTCATGACTTTCTTGTGCCTATGTCTTCTTGCTAAACTAAAAATGCCTTTCTCATGCAAAGGCAGGGGAGGCAAGGGAAGGGGAAAGAACAGAAAAAGCTCTTGCCACTAGATATGGAGAGACAGGTAAATTATTTTTTTTTTTTTTTTACACTAACTCATGATTACTAGGGAGCATAAGACTGGAGAGAGAAGAGTGACAGTAGTTGCAAAGGCAACAGAACAATCTTATTGAATTCGAAGTTACAGAGAAAAGTTAAACAGTCTACAGAAATTCATGGTTAGGCTAGAAAGAAGAACAGCTTCCTGTGATTTTTCAATTGGAAACGGTTTCTTAAAACACAAATAAAAGTGGGGGATAACAACAGCAATTGTCTTATTCACAAAAATGCATACAAGACAAAAAGCGAGGTACTTGAACTACATGAAGGCATACTTCATCATCTCTTCACAGATGGGTATGACTTCTGAACACATCCAATAATTTGGATTTGACAACTCCTGATACAGACACAGTGACAGAGGAACAACTCGTGTGAGATTCCTAAACAACTCCCTAACAGCAAGTTTCACCACCAACTCCACTTGCACATCAATGTCCGGTACATTGAAGAGCATGGCTTTCAGCTTAGATGGATTCAACTGTTGACTTGCCTCCACTAACCATTTACTCCTGCCCTTTTTTTTTCCCCCCTCCATCTTCTAACCTATGATCAGTTAGCTATTACAAGGAGGAGGCCTCTTCCCACGATGTTCCTAAAGGGAACCAAAGCAAGCCAGTATGTCCACAAACTGAAACACTCTCCTTAATCAAATCAAATATGCTTTTTTTATGTAGCCTATGTATAAAGTGATTTCAAATGTTTGTCATCTCCAGGAAAATTTGAATAACGCTTCCTCAATTCACAATGAATTCATAAGCTTTCTCTGAACAATCCTCTTCCTCCAAAAAAAGCCATACAAGAAGCCAGTATGGGACTCTAGAAAGATCCTAACTGACCTATCTCCATAGCCATATTTGGGAAATAACTTCAAGCTTATAGATTTTGAGAAAACAGATTCATTTAGTTTTCTGAAAGCACTACTCTTTGTTTGCTATGCCATAACTGGTGGGATTATGGATTTAAGGGAGGGAGATGTTTAAGCCAAGAAAGAAATCTAAAAATCCAGACTTTGCAAAGACTACTGACAATGAAATAATGTTGTAAACAAGGATCCAAGACCACTCTTCCCAGCATTTTTCACTGGTCAACTGGCTATTGTTTCACATAAATAGGTTTGCAATCATTCTGCCGTTGAGACATGGAGTTTTTTTGGTTTTGTTTTCTAAATCAGGGCTCCAAAAAAAGCGAATGAGGTTAAGTCTTCTCTTATTTAGTCGTGGTATAGCAGATTCAATCTCAAGAGTCAATGCTTCTTATACAGACAGAGAATTATAAAGAACAGCTTCAACTGAATAGCACAGATTCTGATTGGACCACAGCACAGTCCGGGAGTAGCTGACAGACTTCTGCAGTTGCTACAAATTCTAGATTACAAGAGCAGCAGAAATTCTAAAAGCTATTTAATTAGACATTAAAAAGATGCAAGCTTCTGATTCTAATACAAAGAACAGCATAACCATTTACTAGTAGGTAGAATGTCGCCCTTTTTCCCATCCTTGCTGGTGAGGAAGTCCTTATCTGGACTTAAAAACACTGGAGGGATTCAGATCTGTGTTTTACAAGTGAAGTTTTTTCCACAGATTCTTCATTTTTTCATGGTTTGAAGTAGATCTCACTAATCCACGACCCATCTGCCCATATCTCTGTCATTTAAGTTGCAGGCATATTAAAAAGCTATTTTTCAAAACTGGTCTTTGTTTAAAACTCCTGATAGTGATGTATTCCCTGGCAATTTTCCTTACCTTATAGTTTTTTTAATGAGAGTCACTTCTGGCAAACTAGTGTGCTTTAAGCATCTTTTCTTTATTCTTCTGTTGTTATTTTAATTTCATCAAATCCCAACTGATCACAAAGAAGCATCATACAAGACTAAAATACACCTGAATTGAAGCAACAATTCCAACACTCAGAAAAACAACCAGCCAAGGCAGAACAAAACCATCAGAATAGCAATTAGCAACAAGTATGGAACTTGTAGATGGGATTGACTTTTTCCCCGTCAGCTAAAATTTTATTGTATCAGCAATCAACTCAAAGACAGCAAGAAGATTTAATTACAAGCATTTGTACTGAAATCTGTACATTCTGTATGTTGAAGGGGACGTGAGAAATGGAACATTCTTTACCTTTTAAAATCAATAATACCTATGAAAGATTTTACACTTAAAACCAGGTATTTAAAAAGGCTTACAAAGAATGCTTCACTAGGAAGAAAACTAGGCCTTTCCTAGGCATTTCTGCTTATGCTCACTGCAACAACAGATTACTTTCATACAGCAGTACAATACTTTGAAAGCTTTAGTCTGATCTAGTAGCAAACCCATTTCTAGAATACATACATACACACAAAAATACGTCTGCATACCTTGTAAGTGTTTAGGCTCCACTTTCTCACCAACTCCAATTTCTCCATTGCCGGATTCTTTACTTCATCTGCTAACACAACAGGTCCACTCTTCTGCTGAGCTCTGCCTCCTATGTCAGACACAAAGCAAATCTTCAAGGCCTCGCTTTTTTTTTTTTGTTTTAAGGGATTAATAGCAGGTATGGAAAATCTGTGCAATTGCACATGCAAAAGCAGAGCAAGGTGACAGCAAAAACTTAAGACAACTATGCAGATTTTCAAAACCAATTCCAGAAAGATAGAATTATTTTTAAATTGACATAAACTGTGCATATATCTTAGTATTTCATGTGGTAACAGGCTGAATAAAGCTTACCTGCATGGACGGAGTCTTACTAACTGACCTTAAAACAGCTTTTGAGACATGTTTATTACTTAATCTACGTTTTAAAATTCCAGTAATTTAATACCCTCTTGGATTTTGCCAATCTAAAAGTCTGTTTACAGTCTGCAGACCATTAAATGAAAGTTATTGGCATATAAAAACTGCTTTCACAGAGAACAACTAATAAATTTCAAACCATAGTTTTTAATCTTTTCCAATTAACATCATCCTTTACAGAACATGTGTTCAGCCGATATTTAACTTATTTATTACGGTTTTATTAACTCATTGTATAAGGAATAATTAATTCTACAAACCACCAGTACAAAAACAACAACAAAGAAAAGATTTAAAGCAATAAAAAAAAATATCTAGGGCCAATTGCCACACATTAACTGCCAATACTTAGCATTTTCAAGGTAATATGGGATATCACATGGATTCTAAGTTTTAGTTTTGCAAAAATATTTCCTAGTGTCCTAAACAGTAAGAATTGCAAAGCACTACCACTTTTTAAGCAACATTTTTATTGATTCATGTACAATTTTGACTACTCCTGCCTCTAATCCCTACTGCTACTTACAGTCACCTTAGCCTTGCCAGGTTATTTATGTAAATAAGAGTTTGGAAAAAAGTCTATACAGATGCCTCAAGATACTCCTTTAGCATCAAGCTCTACTATGTTCCTTACGTCTTCAAAATGCTGTGCAAACATTAAGTAATTAATCCTCTCAACACCCTTATGAGGTAACTGAATAGGTTTTCTCCTTTTATATATAGAGGAAACAGACAAAGATGTTAAGTAATTTGCCCATAGGCACAAAATGAGTCAAGTGGCAAAGCCTAGTTTGGGTGTTGTGAATTCCTAATGGCCACCTCATATTCTGTTCTACTGGAATACATGATCATTTTGGCAAGAACTGCCACGTTCCAGCTTTACCCTAAATAGAAGATTTTTGTTACTCCCGCTTTAGCTACCATTTGTTATTATTAACATTTGGTAATTATTTTTTAAATTTTATAGGACAAAAAGCAGCATACAGAAAGGAAAGCAGAGGTTACTTTGTGAATTGTTAAAAGCCAGAAATGAGAGCCACCAAAAAACCCCAGAAGTTCTATTTCCAACTGAAAGCAAATCAAATTATTATAGACATGGAGGAGTTAGTACAGTGTCAGCAGAGACAAGGGCGTTATCCATTCACTGCTAAGATACCTGTGGGAATAATTAAATCGCAACCTTGTCCAGCCAGTCTGCTAGCTACTGCACTGCTAGGAGATATAACAGATGATTTGGGTGATGCTGAGGAACCTGAAAAGGGGACATATTTAACCATGAAAATCCATCATCTTCCCCTAAGACAGCAATGTGCACTTTTACACTGATAGGGTTTTTTTCAAAACGAAGAAACATTTGCTTCAACAACACACTAAATAGAAGCATTCACAGAAAAGTTGCTGGAATTTCTGATAGAAATGCTTTTTAAGAGGCGCAGCTGTTCATGTGAACTACTCCAAGTTTTCATGATTTAATATTTTTCTCTAGGTCATGATGTCAAACTTTTTTTTGGGTTTTTTTTTTTGTAAGAGTAATCAAAATACAACTGACAGCTTCATCAGTAAAGTATATACTATCAGCATAAAACTCCATGAAAGATTGTTATATACAGCTTCCGCAGCTGAAATCTCCTTTCTAAGGTCTAGGTAGATTTCATTCTGCACTGTCACCGAATAGTACTCACAGCATTAAGGGGTGAAGTAAGCTCTGAAATCTGTGCCAATGTCAGATATACTCGATTAACATCTGCTCCTAAGTCTGTGTAAACACCCAGCAATAAGCTATCCTGAAGATCATACAAGCCATTAGCCGTTAAGGTGTGTAATCTCCTTTCCAAAAGAAAGATTTTAAAGCACTTGCTTGTTCTCTTTCCAAAAAAAAAAAAAAAAACAAAAACAAAAAACCCCAAACCCATCTTTAAATGGCTTGCACCACGCACATTCTCTAAGCCGTTTTAGGATTATGCTTTTCAGAGCTTTGCAACTCTTTCACATACCAAATGTGAAGGAGCATTCTTGTGAAGTTTTCAGGATTTAAAAACCAAACAAACAAATTAGCTTTTTCTCCGTAGTGATGAGTAATCATCATATTGGGGGGGAGCTTTTATTACTTTTGTTGGGAATTTCTGAGATACTTCAGGGCTGACAGTGTGCTGCTGAAGTAAAGAAAAATCAAACCTAAACTTTAACAGTTTCAACAAAACGTAGGTACCAGTAACACCAAAAATATCACTCAGAGTAACTGAATCAGCTTTTGCCTTTTAAGCATACTATAGAGCACTACTGACGTGGGGCACAATTAATCCAATTATTTAGATCAAATTGCACAGGAAAGATGAGATTGAAAGTTCACTTGCTGTGCCCTTCTGTAGCGATGCATCGCATAAGAGCTGCAACTGGATTCATCCAGGCATAAAAGTTTGACTGCAAGATCCTGCTAAAGGCCTAAAGACTGAATCACTTCAGCAAGCGAGCTAAGACAAGCAGTTTAAAAAATCCTTATCTATTGACAGAGTATCAATGCAGCCTTATGCATGCTTTATTGTTCAATATCCCCCAAATCCTAAAAGCCCTTCCCCCTCCAGTATTGTCTACTTTGCATTCGAAAATTAAGCCCTAATAAGGACACAAACAAAAATTAGAATTTTTAGAAATAGAGCAATCATTCTACTTTTATCCATAGTTTCATAAGAAGACAGTTTCTACCGCTTCTCTCTGTCTCCGATTTGGAGAGACTATTAGGAAAAATCTGAAGAAAATATCCTTGGAGGAAAACTGTGATATCTGAAGTGTTAAAAATTACATGTCCAAAACTGATCATTTGTGTACATAACTTAGAGAACATTTTGGATTTCAAACATATCAGCACAGCTTAAAGCACACACTTTTCCCCCTTACAGATTAATGCACTTAACAGCTGCAACAGTTACCCTGCTAATAGAATACAAAGCAGCAAGAATGGTGAGCAGTTTGCCATCTGCCCAGTTTTTAGCTAGATATTTTGCTAATTTCAAAGACTTAAAGAAACCACAGCATTCACTTTGTAATGTATGTAAAGTACAGCATGTAAATCACTGTTTTCAGAAGCACAACATTTTACCAAACAGGAAATGAAGCAAAATGTAAATTAAATCTATGACTACAAAGAGACTTATTTTCACAGCTGCTCATTTGAGATCATTTCAAACCTTTCGAATTCAGAAATTGTCAAAGCTACATAATTCATTAAAATACCACTTTCACATACTATATTGTGGCACTCTGTTGTTTTTAGACAGATGGAAAACACTGACATTACTGGCTTGTTTATCACTTTGTATTTCTCATTGTTTAATACTAGCTTAGATTCTCTAAAACATACATTAGTACTTGCATAGTGAATTAAATATTAACTAAAATCCTTCTGCTATAAACAACCACAACTCTGTGCTGAGAAAATAGGAAAACAGACACTTTTTCATTAGGTAGTACCTGGAAAGTGAGACTCAAAGCATTATCACTCTTAACAACAATAATCAAAGTAATATATGCACTATAACAAGAAACAGAGAGGCAAGTCTCAAGGGCAGCAAAGAATTATTCCACTCATTAATCTGCTCTGGGTAAGTGAACTATTTATCAAGAAATAAATAACTCTCCAGTTATGTTTCAAATCAGCACAATTCCTGCAACTTTTAAAGAAAACTTCAATGCAATATAATAGTAAAATTCTTCAGTCTGACACCATTTCAATGTGCTCAAGGACTTCCCTTCTTGTAAATGCAGACCAATTTAACACTAAATAGTTTCCACTATTCCCTTGACAGATACTACAAGTATAGCATATATTCTCTATTTCAATAACCCAGCTACCAGAGAAGATAAACAGCTTGTCACTAATGCACATCGCAATGGGTACATTCACACTAAAATGCTCAAAGCAGGTACAGAACATTGTATTTCTGAGCATATGAAAATATGCCTAAAGATTTTAGATTGAGAAATAAAGACAAAAAAGCAGTTACCTTTACCTGGAAATGGTCCTGCCTCAACAACTCCTTCTTTGGTGCTGTCAAAGCCATGAGATGTTATTTTGGTTTCAGCAAGTCCAAGTCCAACTGGTAACGAACGTTTCAAGTCCTTGGAAATATTTGAATAAAAATGGAAAGTTAGCGTTTAAAAACAGATACAAGTGACTCAGAAGTACTACAATGCAGTTTCAGCAGCTCTCAAGACAGGCAATTCTGCCTTTAGGCTGGAATGTCTTCACTGGTGTTACAGCATTCTACTGCAATGCACAAATAAAACATAAATGAATGAGAAACACTGTAAGTATAGCCTGTCTATTTATCCTAGAAATTTATTTTATTTATATTGATGAACAATTAGAATGCCATCTCTTAGAGCAGTGGTTACCAAAGATGTGGCCCGCAACATCATGTTACGTGGTCTGAAGCAAACAACTATATGAGTATAAAAATGTTTCCAGTCAAAAACCGACAGGGGTACAAAGTGATCTAAGATTAAGTGCAGACAACATTTTACAAACCAGAAGTGTGGAAGCAACTATCATAACGTTAAAGATTAAAAAAAAAAGTTATTTCCTTCTAAGAAATAGCTTTAAAATTCACAGCATTCTTAATTTCTACAAATAGCACATGAAATCTCTTGAATATTTGACATGGGAGGAACATCCAGAAAGGCATCACTTCAACAGCTTCCTTCTGAGCACCTACTCTACATCACAAATGCTCGCACCACAAAGTTGCCATTTACTTCTGTTTGCTATTGAAACTCATTGATTTAAAATTGCCTGAGATCACCTTGTTTAACTTTTGAGAGCTAGATTACGTGCTACAACCAATTTTCAGGCAACTGAAGTCTTCACAGAAACCCAATGCAGGCCTGCTACTAAACTATGAATTCAAACACCATAATTCATATAGCATCCTACTGCCCATTTTTCCTATCTTACCCACCTCTACAAATAGCTCCCAAAGGTTTCCTGGACTGTTATTTCCAGCCACGTGACTGAAATTTAAGCCTCTGGTGTTATGGAATATATTTAGTGCTTCAAGAAAAGTTCAGGTATTCAAAGCAATTTAAAATTACTAATTCATAAAAGTAAAAAGTGAGTGAAAAGCTACTCTGGAAGTGAAAGCAAAAAGGTAAAAATACACCTACAAAAGAATTAAGCATCAAGAAATTGTAAAACTGGCAGTTTCTGGAGTCAAGTACTCTTTTGCATCCCCTCTGCTTCCATACAGAGGCAAAAAAAGATGAAAACGTACAGAGAAGCAACAGTGAAATTTACAGAGAACAACTATCCATAGCTTTAAGATGTCAGTGCCTGGACATGCGCAGTAACTATTTATGATATATGCAATGCTTCTAATTACAAAGAAAACACAGTCTTTAAAATCCAATCTATGTTTGACATACTACTGTAGTTGCTCGATCCACAAACCAGAAGCAAGCTAGTGTGTAAGAATGATACTGCCTAGAGGCTCAGACTGCCAAGAAGTGGCTTTGGATCACATCCCTACCAATTTCGTTAGCTGTCTTTAGTTTAAAACAAACTCCTCAGAGGAGGAAAAAAGAAAGACCTACAAACATATGAATTCCAGCAGAACAGAAATCTTGTTGACAATGAAAACCCAGGATGTTATTGCAATCAGAGTAATCAATTTTCCGATAGCCGTACTTTCACCCACATGAACCAGCTATTTTAATAGTAAATTATGCTATATTTGTGTATCTGAAACATTATACAAAAAAAAGGGAAAAATAAACAGCATGAACAACAAATAGTAGTCACATGCAGAACCTGAGCTCACAAATTAAGATATCACAACATTGGATACATACTGTTTTCAGTCTTCACAACTGACTTAGCACTGGTGCTGCCATTTAAGTACTCGCAGTTGATGGTATGCTGGAAAGCCTTTGCTTCAACTTAGTTTAGCTAATAGACAGAGTCCATTTAACTGAAAATGTAGCAAGTCAATAGGAACTGAAAAAGCAGAGACACTTGAAAAAGGGTAACCAGATTGCAGAAGAGAGGCACTGATTTAACAAAAAGGACACAGCATCAATTTTTTTTCCTGGAGGCACCTTGGCACATTGTATAGTTTTCAGAAATAGCTAAACCTGTAGCCAAAGAAGCGTAGACAGCTAACCTGCTTAAGCATGTCTGCAGTAAGAATCTAAGGAATCATCTGTATTTAAGGTTAAAATGCAGAACATCTGCTTTGTAAAGACAAAAGTTTATATCTAAATTTAAGCAATTGTACTACTTCTGTACATTCAACTTAATTCTAATTTGAAGCAAAACATAGGCCAAACAAACTACAGAGTTAAATAAACCAGAATATTACAACACATCCTTCTTAAATAAAAACTTGATATTTGGATAACGAAAGTTTTTAAGACCTACAACCGTGTACATATACACATCAGGGTTTTTTACATAAATACATACATATGTGTGTATATGTACACAAACACATATTTGTTTGAAGAGATCTACACTTTTTTCATTGGCAAAAAAGCAAAGTTCAGGGTAAAGAGCTGCATTCAAACCTGTTTTTAAAAACCTATATTAACCAGTTGAAATATATCCTGCTGAAGAAAGATATCCTTGCATATGAATTTAAAAGAAAGATTTACCATTTGCTGATTTATACATGACCAGAATTGCCATCAAGTCAGTGATCATCATTACACTACCTTCGTGTTGTTTATAAACATGCAAGTTACTGTTCAGTGGAGACTTGCTTCTGCATGTAAACTTCAATTTTTAACATGTCATTCCTGCAACTGATTGTGCTTGCTCTTTCTTTCCCCACAAGCGTAGATAAACAAGAAAGCTACCCCGAAAATTTGTAATCATTTTGACAAAGCAATTTACCCCTTCAATAATTTAGAAAGGAGTATACTTTAGAAACAGCCTTAGAGTAAGAAAAGACATGCACAAAACTTCACATTTCAGAGAAGGTATGACTGTACTTAAGGAGATTTTAGAGTGGTAAGGCAGCAACATAAATAGCTTTCTTTTTTGTTCCCACCAAATGTAGGTTTGTGGTACAACACAGGAAGTGAGGACAGATTCCCCTACTACAATACAGTGATTATATTTTGAGTACATATTGCTCTTCCAGCTAAGAAGATTTTGATGATCAGAAAATCTGCTTTCAAATTCATAAGTGATTTCCCTCCTTCTTTGTAAAAGGAAAATCAAGTCTTTAGAGTTCAGCAAAATTTGTTGATACATTTCAAAACCACAAATCTGTTAAGGGATCACCATCACAAAAAAAAAAATGCTTCACTCGTAATTTTCAATTGTAGGAAGCCAAAAACCATTGCATGTTTATGCAATTATCATCTAACAGAAGTATTTTAATGTTGTAACTTCAGTGAGACCCAGAGATAGAGGTATAAAAACCCTATAACTCAGAAGATTCCCACAAAGTCAAAAGACTGGATTACCTATCCTCTTCTCAGCCATTTAGCATGCTAAAGGCTCAAAGAAGCAAAAGCATGAAATACAGGTACACAGAACAGCTGCATTAGCTTAATTTAGTCTAGTCAAGACACTGAAAACCTATATTGTATAGAGCATTTAAACTGCTTTAACTCTTTGTTAAAATCCCATTTTAATTAGTTCAAAACACCACATAAAGCTAAACATATTTTTGTAAGGTTTATTTATGCAACTAACAAGGATATTCATCAGTTTATTATATGGGTCTAGATGAACCTGTATGAATTTTTGACATATAAATCCTATTGAGACAGTAAACTCAGCAAAAGTTGCTCAGAATGCATGTTCATGAAGGAATGCTGGCAGAATTACAAGACTATTTCCAAAAAGATACCTCCCATACATGATCTCCATAGTAATCCAAGATGAAGAGGGGAAAGATACCAGAACTATGTTGGTTTTCCACCAGCCGAAGCTAGCCAGCAAACAACACTATTATTTTCTTAGTTATGTTAGTCCATTATTAATGCATGACTAAGCATTATCTTTTGCTTAGTACCAACAGTAAATTTAAAAGATGCAGGTTTACTTGCCTTTACTACCTTGAATAAAGCTATTTTAAAACACCCACATCACTAGCTAGTTCAAGAAGTCCATTAAAACTGGAGCAATTAAAATGGGAACAATCATATGCTCATTTATTTTTTAATGGTGGATGATATTTAAAATAAAACTACTCAAGTTACTTTTTGGAAAAATTTGCAGCACATCTTATTATAAAGTTCACAGTTTAAACTTTTAAAGATGTCCCGTGAAACAAAAAGTTGTGTAGATAGACTTAACATCTATCCAGTAAGATAACTGGCTCTGAACTTTAATATCTTACCCTAATTCGTGCGCAAGCACAGCTCAGCATTTTCTTCTTCTCTTTGCCCTGTTATATCACTCAGCTCCTATTTTCCATGAATTAAGTCACTAGATCCTTACATTGATATAAATTCAAACATAAAAATAGATAAGAGGAGAGCTGAAAGGCTTTAATCTATGCTGAAGTGACAACATGGACTGACACATTGCTTCCATTCTCCAATACATTGCCCTTCACTCAGAAGATCCTTTCTTCTACTACATCCCTTTTGACTTACCTAACATCATACAACAATTGTGTTTGGAATTAGTTTCTTCTAGTCTCATCATTAACATCCATATCTTTGGTTTTTAAGACTATAAGAAGCAGACCACTTGGCAACAAAGACCTTTTTGTTTCATCTCCTGAAAACAGTTTTCCAGAACTGACACACAGAAATACATTTTAAATCTGTCTACATTACTGAAATTTAATTGCCCAAAGTAAAATCTAACTATGCCAGTCAACATCGCAAAACCTAAGATATGAACTCAGATGTTTCACGTAGAGTGTGAGTGACAAGCCTGGCATTTTTTTCAGAAGGCAAAAGACAAAAAAAGAATTGACCTATCTATTTGTGCAGTCTGGCAATAAAACTACAGAACAAGATACTAAACACATACAGTCAGATTCATCAGATCCCAGAGCTTATTTCACAATTCTAATAAGACAAATAAGACAAATTGAAGACTCACAACAAAGTTAATTTATTTTTTGCAGCCTGAAGTTTATTACTGGTATTACATACATATTTAACAATGGTTTTGTCCCCGTAAGAGTATAAAAAGGGCCAGGAGAAGAGAGTCTGCACTGAAAATGAAAGGAAACAATTGGAACAACAATTTCAGAGACTCAGACTGATAAGAACTTCATATAGATTTTGTACAATAGTTTAAACATAACAAATAGCTTACAGCTGCCTGAATACCTTTACAGGCAGACCAAACAGGTTTTTTGATTAATTTAATTTATTCATATGCAGCTTCCACACTATATGGCATGTTATTGAATTTGGAATAATATACTTCTTCACTGCTTCCCACAGTCCTCAGCAACATTAAAACACCACTATTCTAATCACATAATTATAATAGCATGGGAGGAAAACTGTGTTCTAGAAGTCAGGGATAAGCGAAATAAACTAATAAAGAATATAAAGCAGTAAGGCTTTTTTTGGGTTTTTTTGAGTTTTCTTGTATAAAGTAGTAAGAAAAACATCAGAAGACAGACGTTTGATTAGGAAATGCTGAAGTCATGTGTTATTAAGACAGACTAACAAACATCCAGACACTGGCAAACAGTTCTAAACACCAAGTTTTTAAAGCTTGAGTTCCAACAGAGCTCGGAGAGCTGAAAAGCACTGGGTCAAGCTTTTTCGTAATGAAAGGACATTAGACATTTCATCCAATGTCAAATGAAGCTACAGGCTTTTTTAGTTAAAAAAAGTTTCTATCCATCATATGGGCAGGACAAAACTTGTCAGAATTCCACAGGCATCTCTTATTACTACAGAATAAGACAGAACGTAGCAGCATATTTCTGAATGAGACTTTACAGTTAGGCAAACACTTATTTAAGTTACCTTATAAACATGCTTTTGATTCTTTTTCTTAAGGAACTAAGATGATGCATCAAGTAGTGCTATATCACGTTCCCACAAGATTGGAACTAATATGCTTCCTTCTGAAATTATATTATGGCAATCTATGCCATCTGATGTTCTGCACAACTAATGGCATTTTTCTTCAAAGAAGGAGCAACCCTACTTGCCATTTCCAGGTAAATACATTCGCGTTGCACTGCCTTGCAAAATGAAAGAGTTCTCATGCTTGAGTACATACAAATACTGCATTTCGTGGAAAATAAATGTGCATTTCATGCCTGAGTAGCTTATCGATGAAGTCTGATGGAATCGCTAAATAGAATGTGAGGCTAGAGGAAACTTTAGTTCTGTAATTCAAGAACCCTGAAGAAAAGGTTGTACAACTACCTTTTTGCTCAGTCTATCAAAAGCGTATGAAGTTGCTTAAGTGTTTGTCGCAAAATAGCTGAACAAATAAAATATACAGGATATATGATGTTTTATCATTTACATCTGAATTATAAAACATCTAAACGAACAGCTCCCTGATCATAACAATAAGAAAACAAGAAACTAAAATAACCTTGTTCCCCAAATACCCAAGAAGGTCTAATTGAAACCTATGCTGTATTGGAGTTTGAGTGCTCTAAACTCTACTATAGTCACATAGTCTTACCAAGCGCTGTGGTAATAGTACAACTTAAAGTCATAATGGTTTCTTGTGCCTTTCTTAAGTGACCTCCTAAAAAACAGTACTTGGCTTGTCATTTCCATAAGTTGATAGGAAAAAAGACCCCTGAAAACTTGGCACAGAAATTTTGTGGTGCGATTCATATTGCTTTAGGTTAAAACAAAAAATTACCTGGCAAGGAAAAAAAGAGAAAGCACAGCATTAAGCATTAGAAATAACAAACACAAAAGCAAGATGAATAGAAGCTAAATATTAGAATTTGAGACTAACAGATTAGTAAACAGACCTAGATGTTAATTCCAAGAAGTTTGTTTTCTTTGTTTTGTTTGTAAGAAGCCCCGATTATCACATATTCTGAGTTTAGGTCACACATGCAGGTGTTAACTTGTACAAGACAGTTCAAAAAAATTTCTGAAGTGCACTTCATCTTCCCTGATCTCAGAATAAGCATAGTGAAAATAATTACAGCAGCAAACGCAACTATGCTTGCACTGTATGAGTTTTCTGCAACTCAGCCAAGTATTTGACCCATTTTTGTGTTAAGTGGAAGTTTCAAATCTAGTTAACTCCAAGTCAGCAAAATAATTATCATGCCAGCATACTTCAAATATGTATGTGGCCACAGACAGAAACAACTTTAATATTTCAACTTTCCATAGAAAATAGTGACTGTATTTTGACCAAACATGGGCTCTGACCCCGTCAACAGGAGTGCAAGTTCGATTTACTGTAACTAATAAATAGGTATTGGATGCACTACACTGAAGAAGCCATTACTACTTAAGGAAAAGATAACTCAGACAGCAGTTAAGTCACAGCAGCATCAAGGTCAGACTTAAAAATAGTAAAACTGTTTTTCTATTTCCAGGCAAACCCAAATTCATTACTATCTCAAGGTGTATTTTTGTTACCTCCCCTCTCCCCCAAAATAGGCACATCTTTATCAATATTTAGTTTTAACTTTATTTCATTAAGCATCATCTTAGGTTTTACATTATGTTCCTTGGTACATCTTAGTTGAACAACAAATCTTAAGAAACGTAAATCTTCCCTCACTGCAGTGCTATTCATAAAAAAATCATGGCCCTTTCAGCAGAATTAGAAAAAATATGCAGTAATAAAAAAAAAGTGGAGCATTTTTTTAATACGAGCTCATATATGGATGCTTTTACATCTCATGAAGTTTTATACTTTTTTTCACAGCCATGCTCACTACACAGCTACCCTGCAATCACAGTCAAATGGTCTCAGGTGTTCTTTTCAGGATGCATTTTATTTTTTAATATTTTTTAAAGTACATATTTTTACATATTTAAAAACATTTTTAATTATAATGATAATGTAATAAATACATGTTTAAAAATACACTTTTAATATATATTTAAATGCTTGCTTTCCTGTTTTAGGATTGAAGTGGTTGGATTAAAAATCAGTATCCTCAAGGCTCAGAGTCAATAATTTATACACTTGATTGTACGTTACAGAGCACCCAATACTTTACACCACTTAACATTCAGGAAAAAATTGCTACTACTAATATACCTCTCATACAAAAAGTTATTGCAACATGCAGTATCTGCTTCAACGTTAACAATAATTTATTACCTTTGAAGGAGTTTTTCCATTAAAGCTAAAACCAGAAGAAAAAGTTAGGCAGATGCTTATTTTACCAATATTCAGGCTGGATATTTAATTTGCTTTTCAACTTATGAAGGTTCCCCCCTCTAATCAACCTTTTGGTAGGACAGAACAAAATGCTGAAGTTCTACTCAGTATTTCTTTTAGAAATAATCCTGGACTGCAAGGGACTGTTAAAGCTTAGCTATTTCCTTAAAATCTAAGTCTCAACACCACCAAATAAACGTGGATAATTAACTAGTGTTCATATTTCCAACTGAAAAGCAAAACAAAAATAAAAAGTAAAGAAAACCAAGCCCAAATTCCATGAATTATACCATAGCACCCTCTGCTGGACAGCCAGACACAAGAAGAACATAGTAAAATATATCAAGGTTAAGGGAAAGAACCCAAAATTGCATACAGATTATTATGGAAGTATAATTTTTTTGTCAACATACAACAAATAAGATGGATTCTGATACATCTCACCTATACAGCATGCAGCAATACAGTAGTAATTTTACAGTTTCAACACAAGAAAAGCTACTTCTCCCCTGTTTACAATTTCAAATAAGAATGTAACTATCTTTACTTTTAGGCACGTTGCCTTCAAACTTAATACCCCTTAGCTTGCCTCAAACAATTTAATACTTCATAAAAAATTTAGGATTTGGCAGCCTGAATTCACAGGACCTGTTAAGTCTCATTTTAAAATGCTTGTTGTCCTGTTTTATGAATAAACTTACTGGATTAAAAATCAGTAGCCTCAAGGATCAAAGACAAGAACATCGAAGCATATACACTTGATCGTGCATTACAGAGCACAAAATTCTTTACACTATTTCATGTTCAGAAATATTTGCCACTACTAATATGCCTTTTATACAAATAAAGATTATTGTAACGTGAAATCACATTACGTTATGTCAACTTTAACAATAATTTATGAGTTTTTCCATTAAAGCTCTAGAAAGCTATGTCAAGTGAAGCCTGCTATGCATTGCATTGTAACTTTAGCATTTTTGAAAATGGTACCTTGTTAGACATCAAAGAAAATTCTTACCCTGTTAAAGCTGTGCTCATGAGAATCCTCCAGCTGTCCATTGCTAGTCACAGGAATTTCTGCTGCTGCATTTTTGGGAGACTCTTGAGCCATTGCACCTTCCTATAGTATAAGAAACAGGTTACCATTTATCTTAAGTTTCCAATGAGTAATCTATATGAAAATATTTGATGTATAGGCTTCATAACAGTTGATTTGATTTCTAACTTCTATTTATAATATTCTGATATACCAGGTCTATATACATTCATTTCATCACATACCCAAACCACATTAATAGCACAGCCCAAAGAGAAGTAATTTAAAGCTTCAGGATCTAAGAGAAAAGAAACACTAAAACATAGCCCATTGAAATGGGGGGGAGTGTCAGGCACAAATGAGACATGTGGGGCCAGACAAGTACTTTATATGCGCATTTGACCCTCAGAGTAGTTTACGTATCTCAAAAAATAAAAAAGATGAGCTTGGCTAAAAAAAATTGTACTAGCTAATGATAAGCAAGAAATATCAGAGAAGTACAATGAGTTTATCACGTGTTACAAATAGAAAAGTAATGATTGCAAACTTTCAAATAGTTTAACTTGCTTGTTATTTTATCATAATATAGTGCCACCTTCTGACTAAACTGTTGGTATGCAACTCTCATTCAGTCAACAGCAGTAAATCTAAAGCGCAATGCAGAAACAAGAACTTAAAAGCACCAATGCAATTCAAGAAACAAAGTCAGTTTCAAAATGCAGCTGCATTATGCACAGTAAGAGCAACTGTAAAACCACTGCATTCAAGAATGACACAAGGTATAACTTAGAAGGGACATTTCCAGAAGAAGTGTACACCATTCACAAGCACCTGAAGAGGGAACGGCACCCTAACACTCTCCAAAACTAAGAGAAACTGAGAATTCTGGCCCTCTCAAAAAGCTAGCCCTGACTCTGCAAGACAGCTTCATTACTCAGTTAAAGTGTAAACAGTAGAAGAATCAACACACAACCAAAGCAGTGTTTTTTCAATTACTTACATAAAAACTGCCTGAAGTCTTCAAACCAGCCCATGCACCTATGCAAGACTGGTAAGACATGGTACACCATCAACATGTACCTGAGAATAGGTGCTTAAAGGTCCCTTAAAGCTCCAAATCACCAAACTGAACTAGCTCTTTTCAGTCAGACAGTCAGAAAGAGAGCCAGTCTGAGCTCAGACTGAAGTACCAGCAGCTTCTCCAACCACAGGTGAAGCTTTTACAGGATATCGATATAAAACAAAGATTTTACTGGTACTTACTCAGGATCTCTTGCACCATTCTTAACTGGCAACATATTTTATCATACCCCACTGCTAATATTTCACCCCCACTTTCACCTATCACCACTTCATTTACATAAGCAAGCTTGATGTCCTTAGTAAGCTTTGAGGCCTCCCAGGCTTTTTTCTAATTAGTCACTGTCTGTGGGCTCCAATAATCATGCTTCACTAACTCCAGATAGCTTTCAAAGCTATGTTACCATTACTTCTTCCAAAGACTGTAAATTACTGAGACTTCACCTCTGTTGGTCTTTTGAAGCAGAGTTCACTATTCAAACTTTGTTTGGTATCTACAAAATCTGATTTACATTTCTGAAAGTGTAATAAGCTTCTTCATTAGCAGCATTACCACCGCCACAAAAAAAAAGAGAGCAAGGAGACAGAAGTCCATCAAGTTCTGAGTAAATGCTGTCTTTTACCCATACAGAGAAGAGAAAGAAAAAGATGAAGGGCAAGGCATTCTAAGAACCATACATATGAACTACAATCCGTGTATGCACACCCATAAAATACCACCTGAGATGATACATTTTCCCCTTTTGAGGATCAAGACTTTCTCTACAACTAACTTAGCAAAACTGAATTGAAAGCTACTCTTTCAAAAATAGTGCTTTATGAAACACTTCCCTAAGATGAGAAGTGAAACACTTAGACACAGCTTTTGAAAAAATTCTAAAACACACAGGAAACAGATTTCAAATCATTTAAGAAAATGTCAGTGTGCTATAAATTAAAAAAAGTGACTTTATAACACACTAACTTACCCTATCAGTCCCTCTCATTTAGGATCCAGTAAGTACCTTCTTTCAGCACTGGGAAGGAATAGCTCACATGCCGTACATTCACATTGGCCTAGCATACCAAATTCTCCATATAGTCCAGTCTTCACCCACAACTAGAACACACAACAGCTGGTTTTGGGGTGATTCTTCATACAACAGAAAAAAATTATCAAAACTCAAAGCTTTTAAGTGAATATTGAAAATATTGAAGCACACCAAAATGTCTATATTTTATTACTACTTTTAAAACAGTAATTTGTTTCATTTCACAGAACATAGAGTACCTCGAGTTGAAAGGGATCCATAAGGATCATTGAGTCCAACTCCCTGCTCCTCGCAGGGAGTTGTTATACGACACCATTAGATCAAACATTCTAGTTACCTGCCACATTAGATTTTAATTTAAGAAATCTGTCCAAAAGCTTAAGCTTGCTCTAAATCTCATATCTGCTTAAACTCCAAGACTGCTAAGAACTATACTTCTACTTGATGTGGTAAAGTGAGCTATTTTTCAAAATACTTGGCCTGTCACAGCAATCTACACAATACTGAAACATTAGCATCAGCTAACATAGCTATTCTTGTTGTTCTTTCTGCAAATTGTCAGAAAAAACAGTGTCAAGCGGAAGTCCTGTACTGTCAAGGGATACACTTAGTTTGGCAGGAATCACAAACAAAATTGCATCTCCAAATTTAACTAAAGGCAAAACAAAAGCTTGGCTTGGGTGCTTCTCATCAAGAATCTCAAATAATTTTGCTAATATTGTACATTGATATATGTTTATGCATTTATTCAGAGGTATACATGCTCACACATGTGCATACATGTCTCTAATACATACATTAGAAAAGGAAAAAATCACCAGCTTCTCTGGATAACTTACGAAATCTAAGAAGGCCTAGAAGCAATTCATAGACTTTTTTCGGTGTTTCTACTTGAGGCAAACCTACATATCTACTTCAGAGAATGCAAAAAAATTACTTGCTAACTTCAGTTTCATGTTATGTCTGAACTAAACCACCATCTACTCTGCTCTGGTGAGACTCCACCTGGAGTACTGTGTCCAGCTCTGGAGTTCTCAGCACAAGAAGGACAGAGACCTGTTGGAACGGGTCCAGAGGAGGGTCATGAAGATGATCAGGGGGCAGGAGCACCTATGCTATGAGGACAGGCTGAGAGTTGGGGTTGTTCAGCCTGGAGAAGAGAAGGCTCCAGGGAGACCTTGTTAGCGGCCTTCCAGTACTTAAAGGGGCCTACAGAAAAGATGGGGAGGGACTCTTTATCAGGGAGTGTAGCGATAGGACGAGGCGTAACGGCTTTAAACTGAAAGAGGGGAGATTTAGATTAGATATTAGGAAGAAATTCTTTACTGGAGGGTGGTGAGGCACTGGAACAGGTTGCCCAGGGAAGTTGTGGCTGCCCCATCCCTGGAAGTGTTCCAGGCCAGGCTGGATGGGGCTTTGAGCAACCTGGTCTAGTGGGAGGTGTCCCTGCCCACGGCAGGGGAGCTGGAACTAGATGATCTTCAAGGTCCCATCTAACCTGAACCATTCTATGATTCCATCCTGCCCCTTTCCAGTCCCTACTACAAGCAATACAAGTGTCCCATCTCCCAACCACAACACTTGCTGCTCACTCACCTGACTGCACAGCAAACAGACTAAACTCACTGGCCTGGCAATGGACCTTTTCACCAGGCTAATTTTCCGCAGTTTCAGTGAGTTGGATCAGTTTGCAATGAGGTCAGACAAGCACTAAAGAAATTAAGTGAGCAGCTGAAAAAGGGAAGTGGTATAAGCTGCTAATTTGGCTCAGACATAACAAGAGATCACCAGCTGCATTTTAGCCAACAGTCCAAGCTAGCACTGCTGCCAAGAATAAGTCCTTGTGTCCCCCCTGCCCCTGATTTATTTTTTTTTTTGCCCTTTACCTCTAACTCTTCCCCCATTCCCCCACCCCTTTCCTGGGCCAGAACAATGTATTTGTACAGCAACCAAGACTGCGGAAACACCGCATACTCAAAGAAGGTGACCTATGCCCAAAAAGGGAATGGGTACCCACTCAATTCTGTTCTCCAAAACATGATTTAAACTAAGTATATAAAGAAACTGCATCCTCAGAAAAAGATTTATCCAATGTAGGAAGAGTCTAAAGTAAATAAGCACTATGGAAAACCATGAAGTTTGAGCTAGATATTTCACTTAGAAAAAGATATTAATTCTTTAGTAACTTTCTTCTTAGCACACCTCTGTTCACAAATATCAGATTTGGAGATACACTAAATATCTATGGAATCACTATTCTGTTTTTACAAAAAGTTTTAAGAAAATTCACTGGTACTGAAACTCTTATGATAAATTCAGCATCACCTTTTTTCATTCTCACTCTAGAGCAGCCAGGGAAACATTTACTCTTCATTTTTCTGAAACAGCCTCCCAAGCACATCTGTTTATTATCGAGAACCTTAGGAATTTGTTTATTATTTTAAAAAGTCACAGACTTCTCCACAATGAAGGTACAAGAACAGCTCCCAAGAAAAAAGATTCACCACTCCAGCAGCAGATAGAATGCCTTGTTATAGCAAGGTTACACACACAAAGACTGCTGCCTTTTAAGTACCAACCCTTCCTTCCTGCTGCACCTACACATTTCAGACTCTCTACCCCACCTAAATCTACTCAGCCTGCAAAACAAATACTGCAGCTCAGCAAAAGACTATTGGTTGAAGTAATCCTTTGATATGAATTAATCGGATTGCTCTTAATAGTGTCTCAAAACCAAACCCACCCATTCAAGATAGCGCGCATGAGCTCATATTCCCATACTAACTTCATTGTGCTATGTATACCAGAATTTTTGGCAGTCTGAAACTGTTGGTGGGATTGGTTGATTTTACACTAATAAAACTATCACCCAATCACCTCAGAGTCAGACTGGACCTCTTCTGCAGCTGGGTGAGATTCATCAAGTGTTGTGGATTCATTGCTGTGTTCTGACATACCTGAAAATAAAATAGGTTTGGCATGCATTAATTGATGTGACAGGAGCTGGGTGTTGCACCTTACAGAAACTGAAGCAGGCTTTCAGAAAACATTTCTTCTACAAGATCTGCTAAAGCAAAGAGAAACCTCCCTCTCTTGATGACTATCAGCGCTTTAGCTCTCCCAAATCTAACAAAGACTAGGAATATAGTCTAGCATAAACTCCCATAGCCAAAGCAGCCTTCCCCGCACAGACAGCTAAGCTTGCAACATAGAAACCAGCAAGTCAAACAAGGTTCTTCAGCTGATATTTACTGTCACCTGCAACAATACACCGACTGTATCCTAGCATTGCAAAGATCACAATTTTGTTAAGACACGAAGTTTATGCAAATGTTGCAAATTTATATTGATGCTAAGCCATTGGAACCTAGGAAGCTACTCAGTCTGTTATGCTGAACTAGAAACAGAATCCCTTTCATTTTATTATCAAAAAAATCTCACCTACAGAAGCAAAGAAAGTTGATAACACTGACAACATGAGCAAGAAATCAGGTCTGCGAGTAGAGTGATTATAAAAGATAAGTTACATACTTAATATAGCTTAAATAAGAAAAGTATCTAAATCTAATTTCAAATAGCTGGTATCTACAGGTGACACTGCAATTCACTCAGCTGTTTGAGAGGAGGAAACAACCAATCATTAAGAATTAAACAAAGTCTGTATTGACTATAATCCCACGTGACTTCAATTCATTGTCTTGCACCATTTTATACATGTTCAGCCACATAGCAGATTAAGAAAAATTCCAGAGATCACTATTTATATTGTATTTTCCAAGCTATAAAACATTCTAATTAAAGCAAATAATTAATAAGGTAAGCAGCTCACATGACAAGGGAAATAAGGACACAAAGGCTGAGAAACTGAACTATCTATATCATATTACACTGGATAACCTACTACCTTCCTTTGGAAAACCAAACACATAAGAGATTGTGTCCAGAAAAACAATTCAGTCAGGGCTATCACTGAACGAAGTTGGATTTTTCTCCAACCAATACAAAATTCCTTTCAAAGTAATTAAGTATAACTTTTTTATATATCTTTCTTAATTTTCTACAATTCTTTCGAATAGGAAAGACCGTACAGCAGGGGTGCTGCTTTCCCACACAGTCCTGTCCAAACTCTGCTTGTGGTTGAAAACAACCTCCATTCTTAACAGCTTGTGTCTGAGTAGATAAAAAATGTCCATTATGGACTAGAAGAGTAAGTGTGATTTCTTTGCTCTTCTGGTTAAACAAGAAGCTAAGTTCGTCTTGTAGTGCACACTTAGTTAAGGCAATCTGTACCTCAGTTTCACCACATTGCTGATCCTGGAGTTAGGTTTGTACCTCACACACAAACTTACATACCACAGTAACACTGTTTAAAACTATTAAATGGTATAAGCAGCAAAAATATTTTCTTGACAGCCTTAAGAACTCAACCTAATCTAGAGGCATGAACCATCTCACAAACCCACTTAAAAGACATTACGTAAAGACAAATAATTCAAGTTTTAAAATCCAAATTAATTCACCATTTGCATTACAACCTTCCCTTCCTCAATTTTTTGTATAGTATTCTTTTCCTGCAAGCAGTATCAACACAGCTCTGCAGGATCACACTGACCAACTTTAAGACACAGTAAGGGGTAAACCATAGATTAAAGGTGGCTTTTGTAAAAAGTTTAACCATACAGTCTAGTTTAACTACAGAATTGCACAACTGCTTTTATAACAAAAAAATAGGGATGTAAACATCAATGCTGAATGTAAGGACAAAACCTTTCTACATGTTTATGAAGATTCAGAATTTAAGACATTCGCATGAAATTGTGGCAAACATGGCATCTACATATATATATATATTTTACTTATATTTAAGGTTCCATTACAGAAATGCATATAAACTTTTGTATTTCAGTAATTCCTAATTTTCTCTTGCAGTGTCAGAGAAAGAGCCATTCTTTATAAGAGCTTGCTAATCTTCAGTACCATATGAATTCTGCATTAGCAATTATGTTTTCACTAAAGCAGCCATGACTTTAGAACATGTTAGGTGACTTATTCAGTCTACCAGGACATTAGTTACCATCAGCTGCAACTCAGAGATGTTCTACTTGGAAAAAACATGCCTGATCCATATTCCAACATGAATTTAAGCCCAAAGCCCTGACCTCATCACTCCTGCCCCTTTGGATTTTCATTTTTTTCTCCCCACTAGACCAATTATGCAAATCCACACAAATAATGTACTAGAGTAGAACAGAGCAGACAGAATAAACTGAGAATCCTCCCTCCCATGGCAAGGCCACTTTAAACGCATCTCAGATTACAAACTCAGTCATTTTAAGCTATGCTCACCCATAAATAAAACTGCACAAATTTTAAGTCCTGGGGATTTATATATCATTTCTTCAACTGGCAAAATAAAAAGCAAAGCAAAAACTTAGAAAGAACATACTAAGCTTCCTCTGGGATGAAGACTTCTGAGACATTTAACCAATTATAATTAGTGGTTATAAGAGCACACTTATGGACTTTTCATGAAAAAGGCAAGTTTATATTTGCTTATTCATGCAAATATGAATTAAACATCATCAAGAATAAATTTGTTTTGAATATGGGGTTTATTCTTAATGTAGTTACATTACTTAAGCAAATGACTTATGGTATCAGAAACAAGAACCACAGAATTCTTAACAATTACACCTCTTTTTCTAAGCAGGATGCACTGGGTCCTGCACTTCAGTTTTTCTCTAAAATTAATCATCAATAAGTTAAAAGCAAGATATCTTCTGTCCAGATAAAGTTTATTACACACTTTTATTGTTGTCTTATTACTCCACTGCACAGATAAGTGGAGTAACACTTTTTGTAACACTGCAGAAAATGCAAGTGCTGGTGGAAAATAATGATTTAACACATATTTTCTTAATTTCAATTTCTAACTAAGAAGACTATCACTAATTCTTGTCAAGATCAAAATCAATCCCTTTTAAAAAATAATATAAAGAACTGTGTTAAACATTTCCTGCTGCAATCACACCATAGTTTCCTCTTCATGCTCTTGAATTCCCTGGCTGCTCCACTTGCAAGATCGAATTATGCTTGGAAGTTATAAAACACAATGGAGATAAGGACCGGAGAACAGGGCTGTCACTACCACACTCCCTACTCTCGGTCAGCCTGCCCCTAAGCACTTCAACGCTCTGCTTGTCTCCAGATTAGCTGAGGCATGGGCTCCCATTATGGTTTCAACTTCTACCAAAATAGAAAGAAGCAGCTGATCAAGATATTGCCTCAGCTTCCATTTTTTTCCAATCTAACTTTTTTCTGTGTTACTTATCCCTTACAATTTTAACTGTGCGTGTATACATACATATATACACAAACTTCTGTATCATTCACACAGTCGTTTGGAGTTGCACTGGTCAAATGACATCCTTCTTGAGCTCTGCAAAAGAACCCTTCTGTTATCTACTCTAGATTATCAACACTTAGCTAACAAAGCCACTGACTGCAAGTGCTAACTTCTTGTAACCAGTTCCACCAAGCATAAAAAGCACACCTAAGAGGCTGAAATTACATGCAGTTCAGGGGATGCAATACTAAAGGCTATGAGGGGTTTCAGTTAAAAATGATAGATCAAACATGTACTACAAGCAACACTAGAAGAATTGCATACAGTTTGTCAACAATACCAGATGCAACACCTGCTTGTCACAGAACACCACAGTGTTTCCATGTTTTAAGAATAGTAAGCCAGCTGCAAGAGACAAATTGGAACACTTAAAAGAGTAATTGTCAGGGTGTGGAATAAGTCCCAGGGGCATGAAATTTATGCAGCACCTAGAGTTTTCTTCCTCCACCAACAATCAGGTTCCCTTTCTCTCCCACGAAACCCACCTCCTACCAAGCTCAGGCTGTGCCAGACCTCACCGGGTGCCCACCACCCGCCGGAACCGGCCCCCCGCAAACAGGCAAGGAGACGGGCAGACCCCAACCAGCACCGCACTCCCGACCCCTGCGGCAAGGGCACCCGGGGCGGCGGGCAGGACGAAGCGGCCGCCGGCAGCCCCCGGGTGGACCCCGCTAGGGGTCCCACGCCGCCCACGGGCCCAGCCGCCCGCTGCTCGCACTCAGAAGCTGCCGTGGCGGGTGGGGAAACGGAGGCCGCTCCCGCGGTGCCACACGTAGAACGGGAGGCAAGGGGAGGCGAGGTGCGGCCCCCACAGCCCTGCTGCCGGGCTGGGCCAGGCCCGGCCCGAACCTGGGGCCTAAAGGCCCCGTCCCTCACCTGCTGCCGCCCCGGAGGCGTCGTGCTGAGGGGGAAGGGAGGACAGGACGGAGGGAGGGAGGGGGGGACGGAGGAAACCGGGCGGGGCGGTGCCGGTGCTCCCTCTCCAGCTTTATTTTCTTCCTCCTCCGGTACCAGCAGGAGCCGGAAACGCTTGGCCGGAAAGGCGGTTGACGGGAGGCGGTGGCGGGCAGCGGCCTCTCTAGGCTGCGGGGGCGCGCCTCTCTATGGTCGCTGACCCGGCCGAGCCGTAGCCATGGCAACCAGAGCCGGGGCCTGGTCAGGGCTGAGGCGCGGTGCTAGGCCTGCTGCGAGGGGCTGGGGAGCCTGATCCCGAATACAGCCGGCCAGCCCCGCAAAGCTTAATTCTGCGAACGCCCTCGGCTGGGGAGCTACGCTACGCTCCCCAGCCGAGGGCGTTTGCAGAATTAAGCTTTGCGCCACTGGTGTGTGTGTGTGCCAGCTATAACCGGGATCAGGCTCCTCCTGCCTCTGCCAAGTGCCATGCCCGTGAGATCAGAGTGCAGTCTTGAAAACCGGCCTCACTGAAGGCGCCCACAGCAAAAAAGCGTCAGAGCAGGAGCGTGCCTGCCGGGGTACGGATGCTCAGTACCATGGCAGAGGCTTCGGGGAGTCCTCTGCCCCAGCCCGTAGTAAGGAGGAAGAAAAGCATATCTATTGAGGAAAAAATCGACATCATAAGTGCTGTGGAGAGTGGCAAGAAAAAGGCAGAGATCGCAGCCAAGTATGGCATAAAGAAGAATTCCTTGTCTTCGATTATGAAGAATAAAGAAAAAGTCTTGGAAGCCTTTGAATCTTTACGATTTGATCCTAAAAGAAAAAGGCTAAGGACTGCTTTTTATACTGACCTGGAGGAGGCATTGGTGAAGTGGTACAGAATGGCTCAGTGCTTGAACGTGTCGGTAAACGGTCCTATGTTGCGCCTCAAGGCTAATGATTTTGCCCAGAAGCTTGGACATAGTGATTTTAAATGCAGTAATGGCTGGCTCGATCGTTTCAAGTCAAGGTATGGCTTAGTTTTCAGAGCTCAGCCTATAGAAGCAGCTGCTACTACTACAGTGAATGCTCCAACTCCTTGGTATCAAAATGTTCTGCCTTACTATTTAAATGATTATCAGCCGAAAAACATGTTTTTTATACAGGAGACCGGATTGTTGTATCAGATGTTACCATATAGCACATTTGCATTTAAAGGGGAAACTTGTTCTGTAGGTCAACTAAGCAAAGAGAGAATAACTGTAGCGGTGGGTGCAAATATGGATGGCTCTGAGAAACTTCGTTTGCTTGTTATAGGAAAAAACAAAAGTCCACGCTCTTTCAAAGATGTAAAGTCGCTACCTGTGGATTATGAAGCAAATGATATGGCGTGGATGACTTCAGAAGTGTTTGAACAGTGGATGCGTAAACTTGATGACAGATTTCAAGCACAGCAGCGGCAAGTTGTTATTCTTGCTGATTCTCTCCCAGCACACACAGAAGTAAAGAACCTGAAGTCTGTCAAATTAGTGTTCTGTCCACCAGACTCTTCTTCATGTATAGCTATGAAACAAGGGATTATCAGAAGTCTGAAGCTTAAATACAGGCACTGTCTTACCAAGAGATTCATTGACTGTGTAGAAGGTAATAAAGAGTTTATGCTGACACTTCTTGATGCAATTGAGATGTTGCACCTGTGCTGGAGGAAAGTAACACCAGTGACTTTTGTAAAAAGTTACGATGAAGTGGGATTCAAATTAGAAACCAAGGCAAATGATAGCGACACAGAAGTTGAAAGTGATTTTGATTTGATTGCACATGCACAGGCAGCTGGAGTGCAGTTTCTAAAAGGTTTATCTTTGGAGGAATATGCAGCTCTAGATGATGGCTTGGTAACTTGTGAAATGCCCACAAATAATGAAAGGATGTGTGCCGAAGAAACCACATCAGACGAAGCTGGGACATTTGTTGCTGATGAAGGTGATGGATTTCAGGGAGCTGAACAACTTTTACCATCAAAAAATGAGGCTTTGAGTGCTGTAGATACCCTTCGAAAGTTTCTCAGAAGTCAAGACACAAATGATTCTCTTCAAGATTCCCTAGCTGACCTGGAGCATTTTATTCAACAAGTAACTGAAAAAAAAGAAACTATAATCGAAGAAAAATAGGCAGTTTAGTAACAGTTGTTGTTGCAATCTTCTCTAGTGTGCCTTGCTCAGGTGCCTAGATGTATATAACAAAAGGAAATTATGAAAAAGGGCTGTGAAGTTAAGTTTTCCACAAAATGAAGAGGAAAGAACACAAAATTTGGGGTGGAAAGAGGAAATAAGTTGAACCTTTAAAATTATAACTATAGTAAGTACAGTGAAGGCAAAAGCAATTCTTTGAGCGGTTTGTTAATTCAGGATGCACTGGTGCCCACTTGGAGTTCTGTCTTCAGGAAGAGATTAGCATTAGATTTAGATTAGATACGAGTAAGAAGTCACTTACTCTGAGGGTGGTGAGGCTCTGGAACAGGTTGCCCAGGGAAGTTGTAGATGCCCCATCCCTGGAAGTGTTCCAGGCCAGGCTGGATGGGGCTTTGAGCAGCCTGGTCTAGTGGGAGGTGTCCCTGCCCATGGCTGGGGGTTGGAACGAGATGATCTTTAAAGTCCTTTCCAACTCTAACCATTCTATGGTTCTATGATGCTATGATTCTATGATGATTTCACCAGCGTCTTTGGTATTGTTGACAGTGGAACGGTAAATATTTAGCAGCTTGGTGCTTTTGATACTTAAAGAAAAAGTTGAATAACACAGAAAATACATGCTTCAGTTCAGAGAACTAAGGGGTTTTTAAAATAAATTTTTTTGGTCCTTGTTCAAGAATTCTGGCCATCTTTTATTCTTGCAGCAGATGATGAACAGCAGAAAGTTAGTAGCTTTGGACGTGTTTTTTTTTTTCTTAAAGCTGCTCATGTGTGGGTACACACAAATAGCATAATCATTTATCCAAAAGTCAAAGACAAACAAACCTTTACTTGGTCTTTGAAGAGGTCAAAAAGGAAGGTCATTCTCTCCCTTTCAGCCTTTTTGGTGTTAGGATTTGATGTAGGTCCTTCTGTGCAACTCCATGTGTTTCTACAGTAAATATAGAAAAAAAAACCAGCTTATGCAGTATCTGCACTCAAAACTTTACTGAACTCTTGTTTTATTTACTATACTTGAAGGCTTTACTTGTAGGAGTCAATGCATCGATGCAGTTCATTATTATGGGTGCCATTAAGAGGGGTTTGCATGAATGTTTGCATGAATGCAGTGTGAAGGTGAGTAAATGACAGTGCATTTACACGTCTTTAAGTATGGGGTTCAAGCAATGTAATCATACCAGAGCCAAAAATCTCAATTTGTTAGAGACGTGCTGTTTGTGACTTTTCTCAAAACATGTTTTAAACATTTTCCACATCTACCAATTCTAATTTTTTAAAAAGTTAGAGATAGTAATTTTTCTATTTTAGTGGAAGTATAAAATATTTTATGGAAGCCCTTTAGGAAACCTGTGTAATGAAGAATCCATTATGGTGCCTATAATTAAATCATGAGAAACAATCTCTTGCTTACTTGAATATTTAGTTTTCAATAAATAGTTTGGCTAAAGCTTTGTTTACTGTTCTTTCTGGGGGAGCACAGTTTATCCTTTTCTAAAAGCATTTCAGAAAATGTATCCAATTGTTGGAACAGTGCAAAGTGGGGAGCGGGGAGTGACAGTGAGAAAATGCATATGGCTATGGATGTTTTACTAGAACATTACAAAAAGCCCCCACGGACTTCTGTTTTCTTATTATGCAATATCTGATATGAATTCCATCCAAATGATATTCTGATTAAGTAAGAAATTTCTGTTGAAATTTCAACAAATAAAGTCCCACACAGAGATTTATAGGTTCTGTGAAAGAGGTACCCCTCTGTATTATCTCTGTTCACTATTAATTTTGTTAAGATACATATGCAAAGCCTTCTAAATTCAGAAGCTGTGTCAAGTAAATCAACACATTTTGCTTGCTTTAATACTTTAGCACAAGCTTATGAGAAGTACATTTTATTTTGGCTAAGTTTATTTGAAGTTCATATAAGTCCCACAAAGCCCTACAGATAATTTTCCTACAGTAATATTTTCATTTAAAATCCATGGTTTTCTTTGCAGCAGCTTCTCCTGCTAAAGACAAGTTTAGGAAAAGGTTTCTGTTACCTGTATAGTAAATTTGTATATTCTTTAAGATTCAACTCCCATGAGGACCTCATCGGCCCAGGATGCAGATAAGGAGATTCTCTGTTTCCTTCTGAGAGAATTCTCAGTGTGAAAAGGTTGATCTGAGTGAGAAAGACTTGTGCAAGTAGGCAGCAAACCTTGGTTAAACAAGGGTTCAATGTACAAGAAGTGTAGTCTTTGCAAGAAGAGGCTTAGAAAATCAGGAGATTTGACATAACATCATTAGCTGATGACAAAGAAAATAAATTACTGAATGCTGTTATACTCCCTTATGAAAACAACAGGAAGGATTTACTGATTTGCCCTGGACTTTGAAGGTGAACTGTGGAACTTGCTTTAAAAAACATACAACCCATCGAAGTCCTGTATCTTTAGAGAATGTATGACTTTCTCCCAGCCTCCTAGGAAGCCAAGCTAAAAGGCAGTCACCAAAACAATTTTTTTAAGTCAGACACTTTATGTTCTAATACTACAGCTTTCAAAATTTTATAGGAGCCCAAATAGCACGTGAAATCCATTTTGAAGCTTGTTGTTATCTCAGGTGTTTGTTCACGGGGAAGTGCCGACTCCTCAGATCCGAAATGCTAGCAGTGGAAAAGGAATTGGTACGCTATGTAAATGTTAGTCATTTCAGCCTGTGTACACAGCTCGAGCTAGAGATTTTTTTTACATTGTCTAGGTAAACCTTCAGGACAGAGGCTTTTTATGTCTGGCGTGGTATCTATTGGAGGGAGAGTAAGAATATTGCTTTGGACTGCACCATATTTAAAAATAAGAACCTCTTCTAGAAAAGGTAGATTACTAAGGCTGTCATTTGCTTTAGTACTTCAGATACTAGTTTGGACATCTATGTGCTTTTTTTCTGTACGCTTTTGTACTTTATGCTATAGCTAGATAATAATTATGTGCTTTGGCATCAAGTCAGTGAGGTCACTTTAAGTAACCCACAGTTACTTTTAGAAGTGCAAACTGAAAATAAATATGAAGTTTAAGAATATAAGTAGTTTCCAAACCAAGGCCAAAGCAGATCTTTGACATAATCAAAAGAATCCTCAGAGTCATTCTCGAGACAAATAATATGTAAAATTAAGTATGCTTTTCAAAATACATCTGCATTTGAAAATTGCAATAAATACAACACTCTTTCTGATTTTTGTGTGTGGTTCTGGATGCCTTTCAGATCTATAAAACCGTATCTCCTTTTAAAATTGTCACTCAAAGGAATGTTACTCACCTCTAAAGGTAAAAGGAAATTACTTTAACAAGTTTTTGCACCTTTAGGCAAAAACGGAAGTGAGGGGGCAGTCAGGGATTTATAGGAGAGCAACCCATATGTGCCTCCATATCCAAGATCGGTGACATTTTGATAGCTAAGGAATCTGGAGGGAGTAAATAAGTAGATGGTTTCTCGTTATTTATTAAACAAAGCTTGAGAATGATGGTCTCTAACACGCAGAATCTTTAGTGATTTTAATTTTAGAAATGCCATACTACTTTGTAGCTAGTATTCTTGCAGTAGAAAACAGCAACCACATGCAAGTATTAATTTCAGTTAATTTCAGATCATTTTCCTTTGTTCTCTCTACCACCCTGGAAAGTATAAGTATGCTCAGATAGGCAGCTAATTTTCAATGAACAGTAGGAACCGATTTAGTCAGATTTAACTGCATCGATTTCATAAATGTCAATTAAATTCTAACACTAAAATATTAGTAAAATACCTTCAAGATTTTTTGGTGGTTGTGTCCACTGAAATGGTAGAATGAATATTGTCCTACTCAACAGTTAACTAAAACTTGTGGTGACCGGGCAGCCATGGCATGCAATGGCAGCATTCCGCATTATTTTCTTGCTTTAATATCAATAAAAGTTGGTGCTTCCTGGTTTTGGGAGGACTTGACAATTGTCAAAGGAGGACTTTGCAAAGTTCTTACTGGGGCTATTGCCAGAGAAGAGATTTTATATCTAAGCAAGGAAGTCAGTATTTGTATCCAGATGCTTTAATATGACCATTTTGGGGTTTCCTTTCTTGAAAATCAGAACCAAAATCAGTCAATTCATAAGCAAACAACTCTCTTGTAATTGGAGTTATTGTGACATTGATGAGTGACAGTGTCCTTCTTATCGATACATTCTTAACAATAGAAAAATCTTTGCAACAGATGAAAAGATGACAATTTTATGTCCAACGGCCTGCTTTTACACACAGCTTTTGTATTGCTAAAGCGGTGATGTATAGAGATGCGATTCTGTTTTACTGACATAACTGGCTGTGGTATAACCACATAATTGTTATATGGGATTACTAATTCAGGCATAGCTCATTGCCCTTCTTGCCAACTAGAGTTCCTCCATTTGAGACGTATTTTCTCTCTTACAGCTGCAGCTGTTTAGCTGTCTCAGTCTCGTTAAACCGTACAACTTCTGCGTTATGGCAGAGTGGGAAAAGGAGGAGCATCTTGCTAACTTTCTCAGAGCTGTGTCACCTCTGCTCCTTGAGTGGAGTGGAAAAGTGTGAATGACAAATTACTGTGATCAGTAAAGTGAACAAATAACCACACTGAATTACCCGATCTGCTGAGCGAGAAGATGCAGTATTTACAACAGTTTTTAAAATGCCTTGCTGTGTTTTACAGTATTTCAGCTGAAAGTCACATTCTTGCTAAACTTCCATGCCATCCTACCTCTGGCGCAACTGTCCAGCCTTGTGCGTGTTTCTGTTCCACCAAGGGGAACAGGTCCATCCATCCCCTCACCACACACAGCTACAACCCATGCGAACTGTGAGCCTGCACACAGCTCATCAGCCATGTCACCGGGGAGGTGGGCTCCAGAGCTGGTTTGCATCCTCCACTTCTCCTGCACTCGTGTTGCTTTGTGTGACTGTGTGAGTCTTTGGTTATAATCACTTGGTTACAATAACCACTTGGTTATAATCTCATCTGTCTGAGAAAGTTGTGATACAATGGTGTCACAGGAGAAATTTCTCTTCTAACACTTGGAAAAACTGCACTTTTAAAAGACTCTAGTATCTGGATTTATGAAAATATTTACTTTATAGCCAGCTATGGGATGTGGGTTTCAAGGTCTCAGTGTTTTCGATCTCACCAGGTGCAGGGATGAGGAGGAGCGAGACCTGGGCACTTGACCCAGGCTGGCCAACAGGATTATTTCATACCGTGGACATCATATTCAACATAAATTAGAAAGTTTGCTGTTAAGCTCTCTCTCTCCCTTGATGGCTGTGATCCGGAGAACTTCTTGACCTGGTGCCGGACCCCTGAGCCCTTCCCTTCCTCCCGAAGCTGCAGCTCTTGCAGTGTCCGACATTTGCTGTCCCCTGCTGGGAGTGCCCAGCTTCCTGCTCATAGAATGGGCTGAGTATAATCCTTGTGTATTTTATATTGGTATTGGGATCAATATTGCTTCTTCAATGTTATTAATGTTAATTATCTGTCTTATTCTATTAAATCTATTTATATTTCAATCCTCCAGTTTCTGTGTTTTTTCCCTGATTCCCCTTCCCAGGTGGGGGAAGGGTCATTGTGTGATAGAATAATTGTCTAAACGACAACAAATTGTTGTGGGTTCCTCAAACCATAACAGATGGAGGGTGCAACCTCACCCCAAACGCCAAATGAAACACCATTCATAACATATGAAAACATTGCGGGGCCTGGGATTGCTGATAGAGGCATCCCAGGAGGGTGGTAAGAAGTCTCAGCTCTCCTGGCCCCTGCTCAGTAGCAAAGCTGAAGAGCTCTATTCTCTGGAGAAGTTCTTGCAGAACACTCGGTATTTAAGAAGGATCGCTTCCACATGTGATAACCAGCTGCTGGATTTCTCATCTGAAGTCATCCACTTCTCTTGAGACATGTGCTGTGGGGCTGCCACTGCATCACGCATACGAGGAGACAACTTACTGAAACCACGGCTTTTCTTCTAGCAGTGGTGGTACCTTATACTTCTAAGCTGTATAAATGATACAATGTGATATTTCGCTATTTAAAATTGTATTGCTTTCCTCTTCCACCTTTTTTCATCCATTGCCTTCTATCATTTTATATTCATTGATATCCTGCTAATTGTAGTGTTAATGGTAGGGTTGTTGGCACAACCTTCCGGCTTTTCTCCTTACTCTCCCTATTTCTAATATTATCTTTTGCAGGTGATATTTTTGAATCATCTCATGTATCAGCTAGTCTCACCCTCTTGGTACACATGCTCGTGATCTCAGGCCCTAATTTCTCCATTGCTTTATTTAGTGGCCTTCCCAAATCCTTGTGTCATTGAGCCAAGAACATTTATTAGGTCCACATATCTTTTTGTCTTTTCTTTTTGTGGAGGAGAGTGAGTGGTGCTTTTTCCAGCAGTTGCCCAGGATGTGTGAGAGAATTGGTAATAAAACATGTAATCTTTCTCTCCTTTCAGGTGTCTCCATTTTTTCCTTCTGTCGGTGGTCCCTTCTGATCTGTACTTTTGAGATTCTTAATTTGACAATTAGTATCTTCATCTAAAGCGTTCCTATTTCTCTTTCATCTCTTACTCTTATCTGCCTGTAGAGCATCCTTGCCACAGTTCACTTTTACATTTCCATTTCTAAATATCATACCCCTAACCTCAGCTCTTTGGATCTTTCTTCCCTCCTCTTTTACTGGCCCCATCTAATGTTTAAACTACATTTCAAACTCCCTTTTCCTCCTTTCCATGATTCGATGTCTATTTCTCTTCTCCAAACCCAAATATTTAATGCTTTCTGGAGACAACCAGTTTTTTGCTTTTTGTTTCACTTGGTGTGTCTTCATGATACCTTTAGATCAAAGCTTGCGTATTGATTAAAAGTATGCTACTTTCCCTTAATTTGCCTTTTTGCATTTTGTTTTCTCCCATTCTTTATTCCTAGCACTTTCAAGCCTTTCCTTTGCTTGAGCCTTTCTTTTGCACTCCTGATCACCAGCGTGAACTTGATTCATTTTTCAAGCTCATAAAAAAAATAAACCCACAGACAAAACCTGCACTAAGAAAAAGTTTGGGGCTATTTGTTTACATATCTAACTGATCTAAACTGATTTATAAAATAAATCAGATTGAAAGCCAGGTCAGACCTTAGCTAGTTTCTATCAAGGTTTTTATTTGAATTTACATTTTTTGCTGTTTATTTTCACTCTGATTTTTCCTGTTTCAATAGTTGTTTGTGAGTTTTCAGATATTTATGCCCTGTTTGGCTTTGTAGACAGCTCATATGGCCTGAGATCATGGAGAAAAGCAGGTAGATCATAAAAAAAGAGGAGTTAATAGGGAAGGTCCTGGTCCATTGAGATTCCCCTGCAGGAACTTGAGGAGAATTTGTAACTCAGGTTAAGCAGAACTTTTTATTCAAAATCAATATTCAGAGTCCTCTGAAAGTCCACATTCAAACACAAATGAGCCACGAAAGTTGATATGAGAGAAAACACCACAGTTTTTCTGAATTTGGGATGGCAAGAAATGGCCACCCATAATTCAGCTCGTCTTCAAAATTAATTGATGCAGGGTTTTTTTCCCGGAGCTAAGGAGGCATGATCTGCATAAACCGCGCGTCCCTGTGTTCAGTACCGCTCACCTACATTCAGTAAGCAAATAGAAATTTGCCTAGAGACAAAGCAAGGCTGAAACAGCATTTCTGTGTAAGAGCAGTGTTTCTGTATAGTCTAGAAGTTGCAGGAAGAGTCAGATGAGCTTGAAGATTGGCATGGCATTTCAGAAATTACTGAGAGACACTTTGTAGAACGGACTTGGGATCTCTGGGTTAGAGATACTTATGACGTGCAGTTCCCAACAACTACTGAACTATTTTTGAAAAGCTGGCATGACGGATATCAGTTTTACAGCTCTGAGAAAATGTGGCAAAGAGCGTTACATGTACGTGCGACCCACGGCACAGACAAACATTACAATTCAAATTCTAGCAAATTCTCCCTGTGAGAGCTGAAGACGACCAGGCACAGTGCATGTATGGGGAGCACCTGCAGGGAAGCAGGAGCAGACATGGCATACACTGTAGACATGCAACAGCAAGACGGAAAAGACAAGTAGAGGCAGACAGAGCTACAGGCTCTCGGCTCCGCTTGTTGAATGGCTATAAAGGATTGTCCTATGCCCCATCAGAAGGGTTTTCCCTACGTGCCCCATTACCAACCCAATTTTTTCAAAAAGCCAAGGAAATCCTCTCATGAACTGAAAGAGATTTAAGACTTGAGCTTTTCTTGCCAGTTTGGCAATGTCGTGCTTCATACCCTTGTAGCATGTAGAAGTTGGCAGCAGAAACCAGACCTACAAAAGGTAAAACTGAAGTAAGTGCACAATGAATCTTGTAGTTTTTATGTCACATTCTTACCTGGCCTTTGTTCAGCCCATGTGGACTCAGTAACTTTACTATAAGGGGCCACCTGCACAGTTCCCTAAATCAGACAGCACTTTCAAAGATTTGTCAAAATCTAATTTAATGCCAGCAACTTGACCACTACTCCTAAAAGGAGAGCGTTTGGGAAACTTGATGCTTGGATGGTTAGAAACCATCTTGCGATTGCATCTTAAATATTCATGGTTAAATAGCAACCAAGAGGCTTTAGGAAAATTACAGGACTTGGTAATTCCCTAACAATACCTACACCATTATCTATCGCCAGCCTTAACGCACATGTGCAGCTGCAAACCTGTATTCCTAGTTAAGTGCTAGCGTTGATCTGTCAAGGACTAATGCTGGGATGGCAGGTATCATCCTGGGCAATAAGATTATATGAAATTTACATTAGTGTAAGCTTCCTAAGGGATTATTTAGAATGGGGATTAGGAAGCTTTACAAATTTAAAACTTCTTTCGGGTTTCTTCATCTTCTCACCTCATCTCACAGAGGAGAGAACCCAGTGGCTTGCACTGGTGCAGTCTCACAGGGGGTAGCACCATCATTCTGAACAGCCTTCTCTATGGGGAGCTCTGCTAGTGTTTGCCAGCGTATTAGTCTGCAAGAATCAGGAGGAAACGCTGCAATGTATGGAAAACAGCCCTTATGCTCCAGCCAGCGGGAGGTGTAACTGCTGCTCTGCCTCCCGAGGGGGCCGAGCCAGGCTTCTCCGAGGATGCCGACTCCTCAGGCAAAGCACATATTTGTGAGATTACATCTTCAGAAAGCAGAAATGCAGGTACTGGTTTGCTTTTCATCATTCATCCTGCACTCTCCTTCCTGTCTACCATTCCAGCTCCTCGGAGATTAAAAATTCCCCGTCAGACGCCTGCCTGATCCGATCCAGGCACAGATCTATCTCAGTTCAGAAACCTGAGATAGTTCTGTGCCACCCACACGCCTGATTTACAGGCTTTAAATATAGCTCCTATATTTGGCAAGCATTTTTTTGCTTTTATTTGAGTTCCAGATATTTGCATTCTCTAAAAGCATTTCCAGCTCTAATGGGAAAAGAATGAGTTGTGGACCTCAAATGAACTCCGCGTTCCTCTCTCCGTGTCGAGATACAGTTATAAGAATTTATACCAGGCAGAGATCTGCCCTCACTGACTTTCAAGGGCGTTGTAGACTCAAGCTATGTGGGGATTAACCTTTCAGACATGGCAGGAGATGTAAAACTTCACAATTAAGCAGTCAGAATCAAAATGGATTAACAGAGGAATCATACGTTTGCTTCCAGGAAGCCTCTGTTTCCTATAGGATCATAACTGTGATTCTTTCCATCCTGGGTTTCATTACCAGCCATTAGCATTGACCTCTTTTACTTTTCATGCAGCTGCCTGTAACCGGACGAATAGCAATTCTCGCAGGATTTTAATATTGCTTGCCTCGTACGCAAGGTACACCTAGGTACAAACATGGTACCTTCTGGCAGTAGATCACTCTTTGGAGAGCAGCATAAAGGCAGTGCAGCAGCCTGTCAGGCCCAGGAACTTCTCGCTTCACATCACGCTTGGTGCACCTACACTTTGGCACGGAGGTGTGACTGCGGGATGGGTAGGTACATGGAAAAGGAGCCATGGGAGTCAAAGGGTATCACTTTGTATAGAATCATAGAATCATTTGGGTTGGAAGAGACCTTTAATAGTGCTCTTCGGACTGCTAGCCCATCCTGAAGTATATTTCACTGTTACAGCTCTCTCCAGGAACCAAAAAAAGAAATCTAGTGAAGGTACGCCAACTTGCGCTGGTGTCACAGATACTGGTCAAAACGTGGATCTACCTGAAAATGAGCTACAGCACATCTAACCCAGCTGTTTGGAAAGGATTTCTTCCCATACCAGACTCGAGCAAGAGGAAAGGGACATAGACAGCTGCTTGTATTTTGGCAAACTCAATGTTTCTATAATATGTACAAATTCATGAGGTTTCACCAAGTGACATTTTGGTAAGCTCAGCACTTGCACAACTTAATCAAATTCTTAAGGTTACACTAAGTGACAGCTATATTGCAACTTAAATATGGAGCCATTCAGACTAAATGAAGAGAATAAACACATAAACTTACTTTAAAAATGTAATAAACCACCATAGTTTCTCATGAGGAATGAAGAAAGGCATATCTTAGGGAGAAAGAAACAAAAATAAAGTAGCAGAAAAGACACAAGGCAAAATTTCTGATTTTTTTTCCCTGCAAGTTACACTTGCAGCACTATAGTCGGCTATACTGAACTGAAAGTTAGATTTAAACACAGGGTGTGGAGAAAAGGTGATTGCTGCCATAACTCCACTCAGCATATCCCTCCCTGGGTTGTGAGCAATGGCATTTTGGATGAGTAAAGTATCAGAAAAAAAAATATTAGCTGCACGAAGACCTGGTCAGGGACTAAATACACCCTGTGTTGGGACAGGGCACTGTTTTCAGAGAAATAAGAATTGTAGGCAAGATATTACTCGCATTGCCTAGTGAAAATGAGGGTGCAGGTATGTGGCTTGCCAGGTTTCAGCATGGCATCTGAATGATTTGAGAAACCATGCAGAAGTTTACAAACTCCTGAAGTAGCGTCCTTGGCATTGCAAAGGCTGTAGAAAACTCACAGAGTTAGCAGTCTGTGTGCTTAATACGATCACACTGACAAAGGGATGTATCACATACCAGCATCTGTGATGCTCAAACCAGTGACATAAAAAATAGTTTAATTGCATACATTTTTAAAAATCTTGTTTCAAAAATATACTTAGCTCCATTTTAAAACAACCACCTATGCTTCATTGCTTCTGTCCTCATTTCTACTGGCATAAAAGAGTGTGCAAAAATGCCTTCAGGAGCATCGACGATTTTCTGTACGGGGACCTGAAGTTAAAAAGGCACATGCTCGAAACGCAGAGCTGAAAGCCATCCACACAGCCTTAATTTAGCCTCTTGTTGGCATACACATTATAAATACAATCTCTCTACAGACTATCACGCTTTTTTCCTTTAATATCTCTCTTGTTTTCATCCGGATGCCGTCGCTTTGATTCCACTGGAACTATTTAAATGCTTAAATACGTGCACAGCTTCTGCCAGAGCTGGACTAAGACAGGATTGGAGCCTGTCTCCATGATTTTAAAGGGTGGGTCATAACGCTAGACTCAAACTGGGCACTTGGCTTAGATTCTTTAAAGATATTTAAATGACCAACTAGGAAAATACACTTTTTCAAAGTATGTATGTTAGTGCTTATTTGCAGCTTTAGGTATCTAAGTAGCTTTAAAAAAGCTCATCTTTAATGTTTCTTTTTAGTCTGGACTTCATATTAGCTATTTGTGAAGTAAAGTTGAGTAATTACAGTGAAAATATGCAAAGGAGAAAGTAGAGAACATTTTAATTCAAGAATAGAGAAAGGGAGGCTTAGATGGGAGGATCAAATGAGAGCTGCCACAGCCTAAAAAAGTATCAAGCAACTTTTAAGCAGCATTATTTTAGGACATCAAAGTTCATCTTCAGATACTTAAGGTGTGGCTGGAAAAATCTTAGTACTCACGTTACAGTTTGGATGTGCTGACGTGTTTTCTTATGGTAGAGCATTACTGCAAGAATGTGCTTTTCAGATTTTATTCTCTTCTTATGAATTGTTCACAGCTGAGAAAATAACCTTCAATCCCTCAGTTGAAGCACCCTAGAAATAAAAATTAGAAGGGTTTAAAAAAATTCTAGTTTACTTGAGGGAAAGTATCTTGATTCTCTACTCTTCATTTTACTAAATTCACCAATAAATACACTCAAGGCAGATTTATGTTTGTTTTTTCAGTCCTTTACTCCGTCAATCTTGCTTCTTATTATCTCTTTAAGAAAAATGTTTCAATTTCTATAGAGCACTGTGGGGTTTTTTTCAGGACAAATCTTAAGCTAACACTGACTTGAAAGTGACAACTAGTGAGTAGGCACCTCCGTGTAAGGCATGCAGTGGTGGCATTTCATGTAAAGATAATTCATCGCCCGATGTCTTTTTTCCATTTAAGTTGGCGTCTGTGCGTCCATGAACTGAGCTGGCGCATGAAAGCCTGTGGCCAGACAAGGCTCTGATCCTCGTGCCGGACACCCAGGCACTGTTTCTTCTCTTGCTCCCGGGAGCAGTCACAGAGAATTTCCATTCTCTGAAGTGTTTTTCCAAATTGAGCAGGTACTCTTTTTAGCGTTACAATTGTATTGTCTGTCTTGTGTCTGTCTGTACTGCGAGGTCTGCTCCCCTCCTGTGCCTACGCAGTCATTTCCATACAAGACGACTTTATTCCTGATACTGGAGTCTGCAGTCACCTCCTGTTCTGAACAGGCATTTGAGCACAAGACGTAGCTTATTACATCCATACGCATGCAACACGATTTTTGGGGTCTGGTTCTGGTCAGGCATCTTCCCAAACCTCTGGTGGGGACTGGAAGGGGACCTTCCCCTGCCAACAGCATTGCAGGGTGAACCACTTGTTCCTTACATTAGTTTATCTTGGATTGTTTATACCAAAGGTGTTTGGGATACATTGCAACCCTGCAGAAAATTTATATTGAAATCATTCAGTCTCTAATTCCACCCTAGACCCTAAGCATTGTAATGCATCATTTACATAATTATTTTCAAAGAGTGAGACAAACCTTTAACTAATAATTCCCTGTGCTGTTCTGCAAAGAGGTGAAACCCTGACTTATTCCTCCATAAAAGATCAGGAAACTGACCCAAGCCATTTTACAAGCTGATGCATTTTATTTCAGTTTCGTTCCATCACTGGCCTTGAAGGATCCAAAGAGAAGAGATTAATAAATTGTAGATTTCTGTCACAATAGTGGTATTGTCAGAATTAATAGAAGTGCCTGAAAACGTGATTCTCAGAACTGCATTAGGCAGGCCTCGGCTGCTTGTCTGAGATGCTCGCGGCTTCCTGTCTCACGAGGGTGCTTTGCATAGTTTTGAAATAAAGTGGGGCACAGTCTCCTGGTCCAACTGATGAGGGTTTCCATGTTAAAACAGAGAGTTTTGGGAGCAGAGGAGGGTGAGGGGGGAGTGGGGTGTGCACAGCCACTGCTGGAGCTTGGGAGCGCTCAGACCTTGCAAAGTTGGGACAGAACACTTATTATTCAGCCACCAAAGGGAACATGAATCTGGTAGCCCTGAGATAAGCACAGGCTTTCCCCCCAAACAAACCCTGAAGCTGTACTTTGGGGGGTTCATCCCACCTTTATCCAGCCTGCATTGAGAGAAAGGTACATCTCACGGAGTCTCACCTAGATTTCAATGGTAGGAGTCTTGGAAGATGGTGGGTGAAAGATTTCATGGGCAAACCCGCCCAAGGCACTGCCTGGGACTACCTACATCACACAGTGACGCTGTGTTTCGCTGGTGGTTGAATAAGATGACTTTGCTGAAGAGGGGTCGTCCTTTCAGAGGTGCAGTCTTCAGCTGCGGATTTTGCCCAAAGTAAAGCTGAGCCCTCAGGAGGAAGCACGTTTCAAAACACAGTCAGTGCTGCAAACTTAATACAGGCATCGTCCATTTTAGGATTTTACACAAGTTACAACTAACTTAGGAAGCTTTTGGCATGTGCAAAATTTAAAATCCATGTACCGCTTTCCAAAAACAGAGTAGAAGTGAAGTGTCCAGCTACACTTTGACGTAAGTCTGCCAGGGCCCTAGCTGCACCCTGCGGTCTCTTTCATTTCAGAGGAGTTTTCCGATGTTAGAAGTCTCTCTTTGAATCCATTTTGCATTTTGTTAAAGGAAACTTAGATACAAACATCTGTATGTTTTCAAGTATAATTTTGTATTTTCTTTCTGTTCCTATTGAAGTCTCCAAAATATTATAGCCAAGATTTAATGGCCCGTGTTGCATGTAAGGAAAAAAATAAGGAAAAAGACAATAAAAGAAAGCAGAAATTTACAAGCCCAGTTAAGCAGACAGGTACTTGAAACTGGCAGGTACTTGTTTTTATGCTTTTATTATCACTCTAATTTTAGTTATGTTATTTTATGATACAAAGTTAGGGCCAATATCTCATTGTTCTAAGCATTGTTCTAATTTATACTGGTGGCATTGGTTTCAGAAAGGTATAAATCTTTTTCTTGAGCACCTCTGCGGCTGAAATAAAATGTAACTTGTCTTTTCATATAATCCAGAATTGAGAGAGTTTACTGGAGAGAGAAAGCTTTATCTTCTGCACCTCACCCAGGCAAAGCTTGCTCTGAAACTGGGGATGCGGCTCCCCATCCACGTGAGGTTTCTACACAAGGATGCTGTGGATTTTAGCCTTGATTCTGCAACTCTTACATATCTCTGCAGCCCACTGAAGCACCGTTGCAGCTGGCACTCAGGCTGGCTTGAGAAGATCCCTGTGGGCTTTGCAAACCCTCCCTTGCTTTGGGGATTATTTATTATTTTTTTTTAAATGTTGCAGTGAATTTCAATACAGTGCAATTTTCCATTCTTTCACGGTGACTAGTGGGAAAATTTTATCTGTCCTTTCGCCAACATATGTCAGAGGCAGAAATAAGTCATTAGGGGACTAGCAGAACTTGACTGGCGCTAGCCCCTGCCCGCACTTCACAGCAGGCAGGTTAGCTGCTGATATCCACGGCAGACAAGCTGCACTAGCAGGAGTTTATAATATTAGCCCTATAACTAAGCAGCATCTTGCTCCATCACTCTCAAAAGTTCAGCTGCTGCTGCTGTTGTTGTTGTGTTGGTGCTTTCATAGAAAAAAGGAACAAGAAGAGTGTGAGTCAAGTGGCTGCAGCGTTACAAAACATTTCTGTTTTTCGGAAAATGTCACAGCGATGACATCCTGTAATCCCAGTGATGCAAACCTGTCTCTGATTAGGGAAGAACAGTAGCAAACAGCCTAGCTGCACAGTCGGAAATGCACTTTATAACATAAAAATCAATGAAACAGTACTGAAAGCACGCACAGGTGTTTCCAGCTGGGTAACATACACTGAAAACACCCAGGAAACTTAGTTGTCTCACCTGTGAAAAGATTCCTTTTTGCTAAAGTGTGTTGTGGATCCTAGTGAATACACTAAGGCCTATGAAATTATGAGATACAATCTACCCCTTACCAAAATCATCTGGGTTCCCAAATGCACAAGTTTGTTTTGCAGAAAGGTTGTCGCTACCGCTTCTGGTTTCTGTATTTCTGCTGTGAAGAGAGAAGCGTGCGGCTGAAGATGGTGACCGAGGCGGAGGTGCTAACCTGGCTTCCCACACAGCCAAAAGGGAGCCGCTGGGGCTGCGCCAGCGGGAGCACGGTCACAGCGCTGCTGGGGATGGACTGAGGTAACTGCCCTTCCGCGACAGTCCGAGTCGTCAGCATCCAAAATACCTCATTCCTCTTTCTCTACAATTCTTTTTTAAAAATTAGAATAGTTGAATGTGTGCCCAGCTGCCTTTGTGTCACCCTAAAGTCTCTAATTAAAATGTAATGTGGCATGAAGTCACGTTTCCTTAATTTGCCTTAGAAATCATTAATTGGGTACACACCAGTGGGCGGCTCTCTTGGTCTCAAGGGGCACCAAGAAGTTGTTAGCCGAACGTGTGTCAAAAGTATTTGATGGGAATCCGAGTGGGAAATGCTACAACCAATACAGACAGACTGGAAGGGAAAAGAGGGAAGGATGTAGTCTTGTACGTTAGAGATAGGAGGTAAAATGCAGCAAAAATACAAAGCAAAAGCAACAAGTTCTTTCCTCTTTTCCCTTCCAGTCTTTCTATCTGGGTTTATGTTTTAGTAAGGGATGATTGAGTTGGGCTAAGTCTACAGAATGGGGCAAAACAGCCAAAAACACAGGGCAGGACAAACGGAGAGAAAATGTTTGCAGCCCATGGGGTATTGGGAAGACTGAGAGTGCCAAACTTGGGAAGAAGATGAGGAAGAAATGGCAAGGAGGATGAGACATCCTTTATGCGTTAAATTAATGACAGATAAAAATACTGTTAAAAAGCATGACTTTGCCTACTATTGACTAAAGCTACAGAAAAGCTGAGGCTGGACAATAGTAATAGTCTACGCTATGATGAGTCTACGCTCATCGAAACACGGACAGTCCTTGCCCCTGCTGCCCCAATGGCTGATTATCGGTTTTCCCATTGCCAGACTAGACAAAGCCAGGGCACCTCTGAGCACATAGGAGATGCCTGGGTAGCCTCGATTTCTGTACTTTCATAATTGAAAGTATCTATATCAATTAGATGGTATTACTAATACTTGGAACTTGTGTAATTCTTTAACGGGAAAATCTTAAAAGCAATCACAAGTCTCCCCTCTAACACTTCTGTCTGGTAAATATTATCATGAATGGCTATGACATCATATTAAAGAATATCTCGTAGAAATATTTAATTAGTCAGTCAGTGGTTTCATAACTCAGAGCTCCTCTTCATCTTCATGTAGCTGCAATGTTGTAACTTTGTTTTTCTATTTTTTCCCACTGTTTTATGAAGTGCTTAAACGTACATTGCCGATACTGGGCAACCAGTTCAGATTTTTAGTTAACTAAATCATTCAACTGTTTTAAATCTATTAACAAGCTGGTCAGTAAATGAATCAGTGACCTATTTTTCACCTACTCAAGCTAAGATACTATAACTGATGACCTATAAAAGCATCAGTGTGTTAAGAGAAATTATTAGCTGCAGGAGAGCAACAATTGGTCACTTCAGCAGCTCCCACCAATATGAACAGAAATATTCACCATTGCCAGCTCCAACCAATTTAGCAGAAATCAGATTTTGACACAGACTGATGTGTAGAGGGAGTACCATGAAGCTGCTACAGAGGCAGCATATATCTCTTCTTCTCAGTTTATTACTGGAAAATTTTAAGCAAGTATTTAAAATCGCTCAAGCCTGTGATGCTCCAGAGGAAACTCTGGGGTGCAGACTCTCCTGGACCGAGGGATAAATTTCAGACCTAGTACTTATTTGTACAGTGGAACAAACCGAACCTATGGTCCAACCACCCCCTGTGCTTTGGGACAGGTGTGGTGTAGACCCAGGTCCAATTTCTGAGCCCTGGCTTGGCCCACCCCTTATAGAAAGACGATTGAAAATGTTGGGTTTTTTAATGTTGAAGCTCCTCTGTTGCTCTTACACAGTGACAGGTGACACATGGAAGCCCCTGGTGACCCCTTGCCTGTTTCTGAGTGAGCAGGCGGTGGTGGGGCGGTGGGCGCAGAGGACGGGGCAGCATGGGGGAGCACAGCCATGCCCTGCAGTCTGCGCCCCCAGCCAGAGACCACTGAGGGGGGCCGGTGGGGGGACAAAAATCAGGAGGAGGGAGGAAGGGAGGCAGGAGTTACCTGTCCCATCCCCACCTCCACCCACCGTGGCACCACGGACCCCCACACCAGGCACTGCATCCCATCCTGGTGGGGCTTGAGACCTTCTGTCCCCTGTCATCTGCGGCCATCGTCACACCTGTGTCTAAGTGCCTTCCAGCTAAGCCACCTGCTCCTAACAAAAAATGATGTGGTTTTCTGCTTTATTCCTCTTCCACAGCTCAAACCAGCCCAAAATACTCAGTTACGTGCTGCCAAGTGAACCAGCCGCTTTTCGCATTAGCTGGAGACAGCCCCGCTTGGGGGTTGCCTTTTGGGATCACAAATGCACGCAGAGTCCCACCGCGCTGGGGCGAGAATTACAGCTTGAAAACTGAGGCGGGGGGGAGGCACTATTGAAATCTGCTTGCTCAGCCACCCTGAAAAGCGACCTGAAAGCTTCCTGCTAACACGCGTAAATGATCTTTTGTGATTTTATTTGTGTGATGTTCATCCCATGACACTGCATGTAGGTGAAGGTAGATGGTGGTAAAGTTGGGAGTCAAAGAAGCGGAGGAGCGCAGGGTCTCGCTCACCTACAGCATAAAGGTGCTTCAGCCGAGTGATTGCTTGAAGAGCAACTTTTTTTTTTCTTTTTTTTTTTCTTCGCTTCTTTCCTTTGCAATCGTTGCTCGCTTGACAGGCCCAGACGGAATTACATCACTTCCTAAAACCCATCAAAGAGAGTCCATCTCCTGCAGAAATGCGGCTCAGATGCACCCCGGCAGGAAACAGGAAACGTCAATGTTCGGGTGAAGCCGGAGCCAGCCCCAGCGCCCCTCGGGTGGGAGCGCCGCCGAGGCAGCATGCGAAAGCCAAGCCTCGTTGCCCTGCTTTCTGCCCTCTCGCTGGCCAGAGGATCTGCCGCCGATGGTGAGTAAGAAAGTGCCTTTTTCACCTCCTGAGGTGGGACCGCGTTTCATGCCTGCAGCGATGGGACCGAGTCGGAGGGCAACACCCTCCAAACCGAACGCATGGGGAAGATCTGTGGGGACTTGCTCTCCGCTTCTTTTAGCTGTGCCTACCCTCTCTGTTTTCAGCTGCCTGTCTTTTTCAAAGCTTTGACTTTTTTCCCTTAGATCTAATCCTGAACTGCAGCAACTGAATCCTACAATTCCTATATTTCCTAGATTGCAGGCGTGTAGGGAACCAGAGTTTCCATGCTGGCCCGCCAGGCATTTTGGCTCTAATTTTAATTATTTGTTGTACATTTTTAACTCTGCACCCATATTATCAGCATTTCATAGTAAAGTTAAAGACAGAGCACCGCTTCCATTCAAAAGCCGACTGCCGATTTCCGTAGTCCCAGTGCACTGAAACCGGTTTAACAAAAGAGCAGCCGGTTCTGGAGACAAATATTTTGAATTCTCGGCTGCAGAACAAAGTGGTCGGCACCGTGGATTTAGGTCCTGACCTTCTGAAGCGAAGAGCTGCAAGTGGAAAAGCCGCTTGCGACAAAATGCTGAAGTGTTGGGGGTGTCGCTGCAGAGGCTCTCACCCGTTTGGAGGGGGTAGTTTGTTCCACTGGCATTTTGGTAGCCAGCGACCGCACAAGACAGGCAGCTTTTTTAGTCAAACCTTGCCAGGATGTGCTTATATGCCTTTCGGTGTCAAACAAATCACTGCCGAAGTTCCTCAGTATGGACGAGAAGTGTTTGCTGCTGCTGTAGCAAGCGGGAGCTCTCCAGAAACCAGGGAGAGAGGACGGTCACGCTCAGCTATCACTGGACTTCTTCTATTAAGGTTTTAAAATGCATTGGTGAAATAGATGGTTTGGTATGGGTATTTTTTCCCTGAAAACCGGAACTATAAGCGGGGTGTAAAACTGGCCCCCCGGCGTGCTGCCATGCTGCTCGCGGTTAGGAGCCTTGCTTAGCTGTAAGAGTGAGCTAAGCAAGGTATAAAATGGTTTGGTCTTGCCTGGGTTACTACAGCCCTGCCGGCACGTTACGAAAATACGCTGCAAGCATTGAAGGTAGCTCAGAATCAAAGTGGTCAGAGGAAAAAATCCTGCCATGGACAGGGCAAAACGGAGGTGCTGGGGAAACGGAGGGGTGTAACACAAGCAACGCAGAGTGACCAGGCTCCAGCTTCCTCAGCTCATTTGCAGCGTACCAGCCGCTAGTATTTCATCACCATCTCCGCAGGGCGGAGGGACGCCTTAGTCCCCGACCCCCCCAGCCCATGGCTGGGCCTCCCCTGCCATTCCTTATGATGGGCATTAAAACCGGGCAGATGTCACATACCAGGTGCCCCCACCTGCTCCCCACTGCCTTTAGAGGCTTCCTACCGGTAGGTCCACCTTTAAATTCTCGTTGATTTTGGAAGGATTCCTCCGTGGGAGTGAGTCAGTCCTGCCAGAGCTCCAGAGCTCTCCCCAACTGCCATCAGCCCTGGCTCTCCTGAGCCAGTCCCCAGCTGCTGGGGGAACAGGAGGAGAGCACCCACCCGGAGAAGAGCAGGGACTCTTGCTCCCCACACAAAGGCGGCTTTTGCTTGTGTAACCAGCCCCAAAACGTACCTGGGGCTTACTCTGACTGCAAGGGTGGGAGGGGGGAAGTTGTGAACTTGGGCCTTGGGGGAGAAATTGAACTGGAGGGGGAAGTGTTTACGTAGAGGCTTATATACCCCACAGGCACTGGTGGGTCGGGACCCCTCTGCTGAGGGCAGCCAGCTGGGGGAATCCTTTGCTCTCACCCCTGCTTGCTCATAGCCCAACAGGGCAGGACCTTTAAAGGAGCTTTTTTCCTTTTTCCTCCAGTCCCAGACACAGTCCTCGCCATTAACATGGTCTGCTGGAGAAGGGGAGCAGAAGCTCTTCGGGATCACCCAGGTCTCACTTCTACTGTCTAGAAACCACTTACAAAATAGGCAATAGGAGTATGATTAAATCTTGCAGCATAGACAGATGGAAGCCTTTGTAGGTTCTGTTCCCATACCTTGCTGGAGCCTTGTAAAACCTTAGACTTGCTGTTTGGATTATGATTAACAGGCGGTTTTCTCCCAGCTATGCTACAATTACTCTAAGCCGGTAGCTCTAAGAGCATGCCTGAGGTCTCAGCTCTGGGTGCTGGCCCTCTCCTGGCTTCACACTGAGGGGACATGGGGTTTGCCCCAGTTCCCTTCCCCTTGCCCATTCCTTTGCTTTATGCAGACAAAAAGCCCTGCCAGTGGCCTGCTTAGGGCCAGCAGTGGCCCTCCCCACTCTGGGTGATGGTGGTCGCTGCTCAGCCTCGCAGCAGCCCTAAAGAGCTACCTAGATGTGTGCCAACCTTGGGGACAAGTATTAAGACCCTTACTATAGCTTATAGGAAACGCGACCTGTGACCCTATGGGCATTTTCCAGGGTATGCCATCTCCTTCCGTGCTCGGTGAAACATATGGGAAATTGCAGTGTAAGTGTAAGAGCAAGAAAACGCGTGAGGAAGAGGAGCAATAAAGTGGGAAAGGTCATCAAGTGGAAGAGCTGGGATGGTTGCAGGTAGTGCTTTGTTTTGGCTGTATCTCTGCGCTATTGTTTTGAGCTGTCATTAAAAGAAACGCTTCTATCAAAGATGCAGATATTCAGCAGCTTGTGCCATAAGCAGAGGTATAAACTCTCTCTTTGGCAGAGAAGTGACTTTTAGGTAAAGTCCCCTACAAAGCCAAGGTCTCGAAGGGAGTGATATTTTTGACCTGTTCCCCCTACAGTAATGAACTTGGGAATCAACCAATCAAACCAATCAAACATCAAACCCATCAAACAGTTGCCTCTTACAATTTTCTAGCAAAGCAACAATATAGGAAATGAGGATTTGCTACATCCTCTCTTTCCAAAGTGCAGCCCCCTAAAAAGCAGGTGAAAACCCCTTTCTACTGAACACATCAATTCCCGGTACATATTCACTCCTATTCACCCCTTTCATCCACAGGCGCAAACTCCCACTGTGTTTTATTCAAGTGCTTCAGGGGCATTTCAGAAAATCTCTCCTTTACATCAGCAAGATTGCATACTAAATTTCAGCCAGTGACCCCAGTCCGCATTCCCTCAAGAGATAGCTGGAGAGCCTCCGGAGCTTTTGCATCTTTAATTTCAGGGTCCTCCTGAGAGCAAGAAGCAGCGAGAGATCTGCATCACCGTGAGGTCGCACGGGTGTCCCTGATGCAGAGCTGGAAGGCCAGGAGATTAAGTAGATGCAACTAAATGCATGAATTGGCCTGGAAAACCTTTAGTACTGGGGGTAAGAAATGAGACTACAGGTTCACAGTTTGACTCTGAGACGCGTGACTGAATTTGCAACACCGGCAGTGGAGGCTGGATGGAAATACAGTGAGGAGAGAGCAGTTTCCATCGTCTAGAAATGAACTTAAACAGTTGTTTCCTCTTTCAGGTTATACCTAGATAACACTTTCTAAGCACCCCATTTTAATAGGATCTTGTCTGCAGATTAGCCATCCTGAAATGTGTGTGCTCCCTCATCAGAAGAGCGTGTGCGCCCGCCAGCTAGCCTGCGGGCTTGTAAGGATTCCTCTTCTAGCCAGACTGACAGGCGGGACCTGCCGCAACAGGCAGCTGGGCAGGCCCTGGCCGCAGCAAGGAACGGCCCTTCTTACAGCAACGTGAAATGCAGGGAGAGGAGCAGAACAGGGATGAGTCAAGCAGTAAGAGAGAGGATCATACGGACCACGTGGAGTCGTATGACTATACCACCAGAAGGAACATGTGTATGGAGCAGGGTGATATAGGATGTGGTAACTTGACTCCGGTATACACAGCTTTGTAGCCTTTTCTCATTTTGTCACTGTCTCCTGAGCCTTCCTTTCGCTGCGTTTTTATAGCTTATAGAAGGCTTAGGAGAAATAAAAAATTCCCTTTCAAATTAATAAGCTTGACTATCCCATTGACTTAGCTACTGCTTTTCCTCTATCCCATCCCTTTTTCTTCTGTAAGTAGGTACGATAGTGTGATTCGAAAAATTCCCTTCAGAGACCCCAATCCGCGAGTCTGATGAGAAGGCAGCAGGGAGACCGATGATTTACAGCAGAACCAAATGTGCTGACTGCTGGCTATTTTCCTTTGCCTCGCACCCAACTGAAATCAGAAACCTGTTTGCCCACTTCATCCAGCAGCTCATGTCGCCGCCCCCGAGTGCTACAGCACCAGCCTCAGAGGAAGGAATGCTGCAACAACAGAAATGTTGGTTGGTTGGTTGTTCGAGATGCAGCTGTTTGGACTCCACTCTGTAAGGCTGCTCAGTATATTCAACTCCCCCTGTCTCCGTTGAAAGCCTCCAAAACTCACACAAAGTCCAGCAGTAATCCGAGCATATTTTTAAAGTAGAAAATACTGAATAATATCTTGTACCATGGTATCTGCATATAGGGACATAGCCTTTTTGTAATTCATAATGGAACCTTTTTTCGAGCACTGCTAATGCTTGCTTAGGCATTTTGGTCCCCTGAGGACTAGATCCTCTAATACCTCAGTGGTGGGAACCTGAGGACTTCCTAGCTTCCAGCTTCAGCTTCTTAGCTTCCAGTTCCAGCTGTGCCCAGCTCCCCATCAAGGTGGGATGCAGCTGCATGCCAGCCCCTCTCCCTTCTGCTCTTGAAAGCATGGAAAGTGGCAATAAGGGCTGGGCTGAAGCTGTGGCATGGTCCCATCCACTTCCCTCGACATGGTGAGAAGTTGCCAGCACGCATGTCCCAGGTGGTCCAGACAAAGCTGAAGAAGATGCAGTTGTTGTATAAGCACCTGCTCCTTGGCTGAGATGTGCAGAGAGCCAAGTACAGATGTCAGACTGTGGCCAAGAGTACCAGGAGGGGCCCGTAATCTGCACAGTCAAGGAGATATCTACATGATCAGACGTGTCTTGCTCCTTGTTTCACTCCATTGGCCTTGGTTTTTCATTCTGAATGTATGTTCTGTTATAGTCAGACTCCCTTTCCGAGGGAATGAACCTCATGAGGTTCAACAACACCAAGTGGGGGGTCCCGCACCTGGGTTGGGGCAACCTCCGGTATCGATACAAGCTGGGGGATGAAGAGATTGAGAGGAGCCCTGGCAAGAAGGATTTGGGAGTACTGGTGGATGAAAAGCTCAACATGAGTCAGCGATGTGCACTTGCAGCCCAGAAAGCCAACCATGTCCCGGGCTACATTAAAAGAAATGTGGCCAGCAGAGAGAGGGATGTGATTCTGGCCCTCTGCTCCGCTCTGGTGAGACCCCACCTGCAGTACTGCACCCAGCTCTGGAGTCATCAGCACAGGAGAGACATGGACCTGTTGGAGCGGGTTCAGAGGAGGGCCACAAAAATGATCAGAAGGATGAAACACGTCTCCTATGAGGACAGGCTGAGAGTTGGGGTTCTTCAGCCTGCAGAAGAGAGGGCTCCAGGGACACCTTATTGTGGCCTTTCTGTTACAGGGGGACTACAGGAAAGACGGGGACAAACTTTTTAGCAGGGCCTGTTGTGATAGGACCAGGGGTAATGGCTTTAAATTAATACAGGGTAGTTTTAGACTAGATATAAGGAAGACAATTTTTACCATGAGGGTGGTGAAACACTGGCACAGGTTGTCCAGAGAGGTGGTAGATGCCCCGTCTCTGGAAACATTCAAGACCAGATTGGACAGGGCTCTGAGCAACCTGATCTAGTTGAAGATGTCCCTGATCGTTGCAGGAGGTTTGGACTAGATGACTTTTCAAGGTCCCTTCCAACCCAAACTGTTCTGTGATTCTATGATCTCTGCAAGATGAAACGCAAGCGCAGCTGACAAGACAGTTCATGATATGAATGACCACTGCAAATCTGGCTCCCTCCAGGCATGGAGAAATTGTTTGAATAGCATCTCACAAAATCTCCCACTCTCAGATTCTCTCCTACCCTGCTCCAAACCTGGCAACGTCCAGCTTTTGTTCACCCTACAAAACAGCCACTGGGGCCAGCTGCAACACAGCCCGCACGCTATTTTGAGCACTTTAAACTGAAACGCTATGAAAAACAGTGGCTACCTTGGGGCCAATCACGTGGGTCTCATGTGTCCTGGGCAGCTGGCTGCGGTGAGAGCTGTGCCTGCACTGGGAGGCCTGAATCCCTCTCTCCCTGCCGGGCTGGAGGTACAAATCCTTCCTTAGTGCAAGCCAGCAGTCCCACCCAGGTGCAGGCTGCGATTTTCTCGTGACATAAAAATGTGATGTGCTGGTGGCCCGAGAGGGAGAGCAGCCCTGGTGTGACAGGGCATCCCTCGGGTCTCAGCTCTGGCCCTCAGAGGTGACCAGCAGAAACCCTGAAGGGAAGTGTGTCATGGCAGCAGGTGAAACACAGGAAATAAGAGCAATATCCTTGTAAGAACATTGTGCAATTGGCTGCCCTTCTGCTGAGAGACATATTTAATTCACTCAGAGAAAAGATCTCTGTAAGAGGAAATGGTGTTCCCAGAAGAGATGCTGTTTTGTCCCTGGAATTATGCAAAGTGAACAAAAATACGTGGCAGCAAGGTCACTCCCTGTGATTTGCCATTTTCTTTGCCTAGAGACTAGAAAAGGTAATTCTATTTCACACAGAGACAAATTATTTGAAATCTGCTTCATAGCTCAAAAACAGGCAAATAAAAAATACTGGAGACACTGGAAGTGTCTCTCTTGGAAATCAAGCGCCGCATACGCTGCGGCTGAAAGTTTAGCCCTGCAGTTAATGAGGTGTGACTGTTTGCTTTTGCTTTAAAGTCACACCAGGATTTAGACATTTGAAAAATCCATTTTAGCTGTAAGAGTAAATGAAAAATCAGGTATTTTGCCCATACCCTTTCCCATTTGTACTATTCTAAGCAACGGGCTTGTCCTTGTCAATATATCAGATGTGGCAGGCGACGGGGTTTCAAGGGCGATGGCGAGAGGAGGAAAATGAAGCAAGGTCATCGATGCAGTTGGGTGAGGCTGCGGTGGTCCATCAGCTCTGCCAGCGGCACAGTCCATCACGCCGCGTGTCTGCGGTGCCGGACATCTCTAGCGATACCTTGCAGCAATGGAAATGGAGCAGCGGCAGGCACTGGGGACTATAAACTACCTCGGGCAAGAAAAGTCAAGTGGCCAAACTAATAAGGGAGAGGAGCTCTCCCTCCCGTCCTCTGCCATAGGATGAAGGACAGGCAGCAGACCACGGGGAGGGGTGGAGGAGCACATGCGTAAGGGGTCATTACCTGCAAGGGAGGCAGAGGTCGTGTTTTGCTGTCGACTGAAATACTAAATACAGAAGAAAGCAACAGAGAGACTATCGGTACAAAGTGCTGTGCCGCTGAAGAACTAACATTTTCATTGTCGTATTGTGGTGAAAGAGTCTGGTGTGCTTTGCAGTATTAAATAGTATATTCGAGTATTAGGTATTATTTATTAAGTGTTAAAATTCTTCCCTAGTTTTTAGGAAAGGATGAAACAATCAGGTGCCTGAGTGGTAAGTGTGGCATAAAAATCTAGATAAATCACTGCTGTCACACTCAAATAATTTTATTCATTTGAAATTAGGTTTCCTGGAATACAGTCTCACTAGATATTCATCTCCTCTTCGAGACAAATCTGACAGGAGAGGAGATGCTGCAGAGTGGATTAAGCAAGAGATAGCGCTCTAATCCCAGTTTTCCTCTCTCACTTGGCATCCCTGGGAAGGACAGCATCCTTGTCCTTCTGATTTCTCATTTGTAAAATGGGATGATAACTGCTCATCTCTCAGGGCCATTATGAAGATTAATGTGTTTACAAAAGCATTTAAAATGCTAAGTACTCCTGGTTTCAGTCCTGTGAGATTCAAAATGCCAGCACTGAGGTGCTGAAAACCTTAAGCTCTTGCTAACTCTAGTGGAAACTCTGGCTGCCCAGCACTTTACAAGAACAGGGAGAAACATGTCATTGTAAAAGTCATGAAATCCCGTCCTGCTTTATTGCATAAAACGAGAGCTGCGCCATGCCACCATTGTATCTCAAAGGGCACATATCACAAAAAATCATAATTTATTTCATGCTAAGAAAATTATTGAAGGGTTTGTATTCTGAAACATGTTGGTGTAATTTATCTAGGGACTGATTCATGCACCTTTGGCTACGACAGCATTTTTTGCATTGGTATGGAATACAGTATCAGCCCAGAATTTGCCATACTTCTGTTACACTTTAAACTCCGTGACAGTCAACATAGGCTCTTGATTAGCCCAAAAAAAAGAAAACCAAACCTGTTTCACTATTACCAATACAGCCAATTTTAGACACTTTTCTCGCAAAATAGATGCTAAATGAACCCGAACCCCAAATCAAGCCTCAAATCCCCCAGTCTTAACATTTGTGAAGACTACCCAGCACTGACTCTTTACTGTGCGCTCCTTTATCCAGCCTGCAGGATGAGACAGAGGAGCAGGTAAGTCATTTGTATCCAGTACAGTCCCTGTGTTATTACTGCCTCTTCTACTTCATGCAGAAGTGAAAGTCAGCAGCTTCTGCAGGCCTCAGACTTCCTTTCGCCAGTTCTGTTTTTCACAGTGAAAACAAATTTAACGCATTTGAGAAAGGCACAGAAACAGGGAGGTGAGTGAGCCGGAGGAACTGGTGAATCAGGGATAATAGTCTTCCTGAAGGGATTACTAACTCCTTGGGTAAGGGGAGGGGTGAGAGAGGTTGCGGCTGTACACACCAAGGCTGAGGAGCAAAGCAGGATGGTGTGGTTTACTGAGAAGCAGAAGACTTTTATGTGAGAGGGAGACCGGTTGCCAACCTGCAGGATAAAAAAAAAAACTGTTTGTGCAAGACAGCTGCATGCAGAGAGAGCACGCCTGCTGACGTGTCCCAGTAAAAGCCAGCTGAAGAACGTGGTCGGGACTAGTAAGATTTTGTGACGAATTTGTGATCTAATTTTACATCTGATGCCTGAGACTTCAAACCCGTGTGTATGGGGCATCTGCTAATTGTTTTTTTTAAGACGTCAAGTGAAAAGGAAATAGTAAAGCTGCACACTTTGACTCACTGATAATACCAATAAAACCCATAAAATGTTAAGTTGTACTCATATATTTTGCAGGCTCTGAAAATGATGGTTCAGGAGATGGCTCGCTGATATTGTCCACCGTTACAGTCACGACTCCTCCTGCTATGCATTCTTCAACTGCGGATGACCACGGGCCTGTACCTGTCACTGCAAGCGCTACTGAAAGCAGCTTTGAAACAAAAAGTACTCCAAGTACTGAATTGAATGCCACAAGCAATCAGGACAGCCTAGAAGCAGCAGAACACTCGATCTTGAGATACGTTGTCCCCGTCGCGCTGCTGGTCCTGCTGATTTTGCTCATCATGTTTTTTCTAATACATCATAAAAGGAAAAAGTCTAAGCAAGGTAAATTTGTCTTCTCATGCATCAGAAGGATATTTTTAGGACGTGCTCGACATTAAGTAGAAGTTATTTGAAGGCCTGGGATGCCACGTTTAGGATGTACTTCTCTGGTTGTAGTCGCACATTTGACAGCCAGGAAAGGGATCCACCCCCGGCTGGCGGTATCTGGGCACGCAGCTCTCCTTGGGCAGGAGCTTGTTCTGCATCTTGGCTCCTCCTGCTCTCGCTGCACACCCACGGGAGTCGCCATGCTGAGCTCCAGCTCCTGGCAGCGCCGAGGACCGCATACGGATGTAACCGTGTGGCTGCAAACACTTATTCTGTCTTTATGCTTAATAACTTCAGGCAAGGTGAATTTAATGCTTCTATTGCCTATACTGCCCACAAGGTAAAACTGATCAGAACTTCAATAAAATAAAAACAAGCAAAACCGTTTTAAGGAACACTTTTAAGGGTTCCTTAAGGTGTGGGAGCTATGAGGCTATGACAGCAAATGAGCTAGGAATCCTGTGGTCAGGCTGCCTGGGTGCTGTGATGGGGAGGGTAGTGCTTCAGGAAGGTAGTTTGATCTATTAGCAAAGAAATTGGTAACTTGGAGTATCGAGCCACAGGAAATAACGATGTCACAGTAGAACCACGCAGTTGGTAAGTGACGTCCTGAAATAGTCGTATGGGTGTCTCTACAGAACAAGAGTGCAGCTGTAAACTCCTCAGCCTGCGGACAGTGACATATGTTCAGCATAGATTTTAAGGCCATTTTCCAGGGCATTTTTAGGCTGCCTTATCACCATGTCAGCCTCGTGGCAAACTCTGAATTCACAACCAGGCACCCAGTCGCCCACCTATTTCTGGATGACCTGAAATGCAGTTACACCCTTCAGAGGGATGGGAAATGTGGTGCCTTGCAGGAGCACAATCCTGGGATCTCTTGCCCCGTGCCTATTGCTTGGAGCTGGGATTTTGGGCATCCTTAAGGCAGGGGCAGACGTCTCTGTGGCCCTGGGGTGGCTCTGCAGTGAGGGGATGAGCCGGAACAAGTGACAGCACCCATCAGCAGCACTGAATTAAAAATAAGCTGATTTAAGACGGTATACAATGTGAATCCTATATGTAGTTCTTCATTCTTTTTTGAGGGCTGAGGCCTTTCAGTCACTTGATTCCTTGAGGGGAATATATTTTTCTGAATAATGGCTGTTACACTAATTTTTCGCCCCATCTTTACTTTGTCATGGGGTCATAACTAGCTTTGGATCCCTTTTGACATCTGGCTAGTTCAGCTTCATTTGCCTGACTGAGATTTAATCTGCCATGCAAGTCCCTCCCCTGGCTTCTCTTCTCCACGAGCAGCTCCCACAGTCTCCAGGCAGAGCCGGATTGCCTGCTTGTAGTCTGCAGCAAAATGTCCTGACGCTTCCAGTAAACAAATTTTTTGCAGCAGTGGTTCCTTTTCAGGATCCCATTTCTCTCATGACATCTGTTTTGCTCAGGGAAGCACGCATTTGCCGTGTCCTGCCCACCGCGGCGCTAACAGTCAGTTTCCTCCCAGCACGGCTGAGCTTATAATGAGCTGTGTTCAAGATTAAAAATAATGAGTTCCTCTGAAAGCTACAAACAGGATGAGATGCTTTGTCTTTCATCTACAAGTTAACTATTATGCCTTTTGAAAATGCAACCTGTTTTACATGACCCCGTTCAAGGCTTGCTTGCAGTCTGGACACTGTATGTACAAAGAGCAGAACTATGAACACCAACTTTTTTCTTTTCCAGATGAGCTGGGAAGTGAAAATGTGAAAAGGTAAAGTTTATGAACACCACTCTTTTTTTTTTTATTCTTTTACTCTGACAGCTCCTTCACCACCTGTTTTAATTTAACTCTACACTAAATGCCATACCCTTTTGCCATCAGTTGCTCCAGTTAACTATCTCTAGAGGTGGCTAAAGAGTGACTTCAGTATCTAGCCGAAGGTGTAAGGCTAGAGCAGGAGAACAGGAGTTACAGTGCCTGGGGCCAGTGCTGCCCCACAGGCACCCACTGCCTGCAGCCGCCCCTACGTCTGCTCCAGGCACCCCCAGGGCCACCAGCCACAGGATGCCAAAGGACGTACAAGGTGCCCCATGAGCAAAGAGGATCAGTTCCCAGGCTCATCCCAGCCTTTTACTATTCAGAAAAAGCTCTGTGTCTTGCTCCCCTGTTTTTCAAGTCCGTCTTCTCCCTCTGAGGTGAGGCAGAAGGGCTCGCCCAGCTGCCCTGGAAGCAATGCCTTAGCTGCTGGGAAAACAAGCCAAAAGCTGTGTGGCTCTTATCAGAGTGATAATTTTATCATTATCTTTTATTGAGCTCCATCTTGCTAATCAATGCTGGAAGTTATTAAATTGGCTTCACGGCAGGGGAAAAAAAGGAGTTTTGCTGAAAATATTTTTTCTGCCTTGTGACTCCAGGAATAATCAGCAAAGGGAAGCTGAACAGGGGCATTTAAATAGATGCAGAGTTACTCTACTCATGACCTTTCCTTTTGAAGTCACTGCCAATGTCAGTCACAGCTAGGACGAAACTTCAGGCCCTCTGTTTTTATCACTGGAGCAATGGGACTTTTGCATATATTCCAGCAGGGCAAACAATTTTATTTTTCAGTTTTCTGTTCACAGTAGGGACAGTTCTGGAATAGCTGCAGTGGTCCTGTGCTCTGGCATACCCCAGACTGCATGTGGTGTCCCAGCCAGCCCTACCTCTGCCCAGGTCTGACATCTCACCACCGCTCCTTCGCATCAGTTTGCAGCCGTTTCATTCACACCCATTGGGCTGGCATCTTCTCAGCTCAGATTACTAGGCTAAGATGGCTTCCCAGAGTTTATACATATGTCTGGAATTACAAAGGACTCATACAGAATTACTACATGGTGAGTTGTATGAATTAAGCATTTTGTGTAATGCCTTTTTTCTTCTTTCCCTTCGCCCCTCTCAAGTCCTATTTTTGAAGAAGACACACCCTCTGTTATGGAGATAGAAATGGAAGAGCTTGATAAATGGATGAACAGCATGAACAAAAATGGTACGCGGTAACCCCTCTGCTCCATCATTCTTCTCTTTCTAGCTGACGTAGATCCCATGCGTAGAAAATGAACGTAAGGCAGTTTGTGTGTGTGTCGCTGCTTTTCCTCAACATTTTTAGTTGTGTTCTTGACTCCCTGCTACAAAAATAGCAGCACAAATGTCAGGGATAGAATTGTTCAGAAGAGTATTTTAGTTTGTGTGGGAGCTTATTTTTAACATATGATGGAATATCATAAATGTTTTGAGTTTCCAGTAGACACTTCTATTAAACACACGTATAGCTGTGAATGCTATTTATATTTCTAAATACACATTTTTAATGCAAAATACTAGTTTCTCTGAAGCATCTAGTCTTTTCAGTCTTCAGAGTTTCTACAGTTCTGTGCTCCACATCGTGCTATTGGAGAAGAAACATGCATTTACTCATAGTTCAGACCACCATTTACTTAAAATTGCTGCCAGGATCCTATGAATACATCCCTCCCCTCTTTGTCCTCTTTCCCTCGCTTGCGATCTCTACTGCATGAAACGCAAGCTGCTCTTTGCTGCCAGCACCGTTCACCATCTACGTCCTCTCTTGCAAGTCTATCAGTCAACCCATGGAGCAATTAGTACCTGTGGTAACTACTACCAGCAGCATCTTCAGCTCCTTCTTAGCTACTTCTAAGCAGCATGTATTTTCCCCCCCATTTTCCTCACAACAGAAATCTCCCGGTCAAAATCTCTAAGAAGCCTGCATCCTCCTTCAAGGTGCTCCTCAAAAAATGCAGTGAATTAACCGAGGCCTGATTTTGAACTGCTAACAGCTTTTCACTGTCTAGGAAATGCTGAAGCCCTGATATTTTTTTCATTCTTGCTCCCTTGCCTTATGTCCAAATGGCTCATTTGCCTGACCTCCTAGGGATGCTTTGTTTTTCAGGGCATAAAACTCTTTGGAGCATTTCTTTGCGTTAGCACAGTGCTCCACATGATGGGGTTTTGACCTTCATGGTCCGTAAGTTCTAACAGAAAACGTGTGCTAAGCAGCAGCGGTGAAATAGAGACAGTACGTATAGCCCACCACGAAATAGTGCTGTGAAATATTTTTTAAAATTCTGTGGACAGAAAGGAGCAAATAGTTTACATACAGGGGTTTTTTTTTTGTGTTAGTGTTCCCTAAACCCCAGCCCCAAATCCCCAGCTGGACTATAAAGCATAGATGCAACTATATGCAGTGGGAGATTAACAAATAATCCTCCCTATGCTAGTTTATAGGAAACAGTCCTCAAAAGTAATTCATTTGTTTAGGTGTACATAAACAACTGAAATATATACAAAGAAATTACAGCAACATCTATCAAAGGGAAGGAGGATTTAAAACACGTAACACTTATGCTATGGGGACCATGTATATTTTACAGATAAAAGGGTGCAGAAGAGCATCTGCAGTTTTACATTCTAGAGAGACTGCATGATAAAAGTTTATGCAATTTTGTAATAAATGTAGAAGCACTGCCAAGAGTAACCATAGTCTTGTTTCTTACCCTTTTTCAGCTGACTGTGAGTGTTTGCCTACTGTAAGAGAAGAAGAAAAAGAATCAATTGCTAACCCAAGGTATTTTAAACTCATTATATTATTTGAAGAAATACGGTCAACGGGATTCCAAAATTATCTAATTTTTTCATATGTAATAGAGTAATTCTTTGGTCTACTTAAGTTTTAAAGTTTTTATATATAGGGACTTTGATTTCAACTTAAAGAAAAGGTTTGACGCTCTTATTTCTAAACCGGTCCCTGCCTGTAAATTGCACCACTAAATAATCTTGTGGTTGTAAACCTGTGCGAGACAGACAACCAGATGGCACAGATGGAGTTTCACTCGCTGATCAGACTTTAATCACAGTTTCCCAAGGTGTTAATACAAGCATTCAGCGTGGCTTCCTTTTCCCTCCCCACCGGCGCAGACGCCCAGCTCCCCTCTGCCACCAGGTGCCTGTAGGTCCCTGAGAACCGCTGCCAGGATGTTTTGGCTGGAGCTGTGACCTGCCGGGCAGGGGCTTGTCAGACCCCAAGAGAAGCCCAAAGGATCTCCCCCTCCCGAGCAGAGATCCCAGAGGAACGACAACGAACAGCTTGTAAACTTAAAAACTTTCTAGCTGGTTTCCTCAGGGTTTTGGCCAGAACTCCTAAACCCCTCTCAAACTCACATTTTCCCTAGTTAAAGATTCTGGTTCCTGCTGGGAGCAAGGGGGCTGTACATCGCCCTTGCCTGCACACTTGCATGGCAGGTGCATTTTGGGAAGTGGGTAAAGCAGCTCCTCTGTGCCAGGTTACAATAACAAACGATTAAACCACCCTATGTGCCAAGAAACCCCCTGGTGCAGTGGAAGCAGCAGACGCAAGCAGGCAAAACCAGGAGCAGGCAGGGGTGGCAGGAGGAGGACCTAGGTCTTCCCCTTCCCATGGCACCAGATAACTCAGCTCAACATGCCTCTCTGACAGGAGCTGCACTTCCCACTGTTGACCACCGTGATATCCCATTCTCCCTCTCTTCTGAGTTTCCTTGCTCAGGAGTGAAATAGTGGTGATGTGAAATCACTGCTGCTGGAGAGTTTGCAACTTGGTTGCTCCAAAGCCATGGTTTCAGGGTGGCTTTTGGACGGGGCTGCTCCACTGCAGCTATTTGTATTTAAAAGGTTTCTGCTTATGCTTATTGCAAGAGAAACCATTGCTGTTGTGTTGGGGGCGGGGGGGAGGGTGTTGTTGTTGGATTTTGTTTTGTTTTTAAAAAAAAAACAACCACAAAATCCTGGGTTCCAGATGCAAGCAAGCACAATAATTTTACCCTGAGCAGCTGGAAAAGATGCTGGATTCCCTAGCCATCTGGGTCTTCCTGTCCAGCCTCTAAATGATAACTCAGAGGGGGAAAACTGTTAAGGAGAGGCTGCTGTACAGTGGCTCTATAAAAACAGATTTGCTGAGCGTACCGCTGGCTATAGGAGGGAGCATAGGACAAAGTGTGCTTGAGTCATACGCTAACACCACCAGAAGTTAATCGTACTATAAAAGGCTTTTTAGGCACAACGACACCTTGAGCATCAAGTTTATTTTCCAAAACTTAAACAGTCAATTTTCAGAAAAAAATCATCGTGACCTACCAGCTTGAGCTGACACTTTAAGCATCCTCCTTGCTAAAGTGCTTTTGTACTGGGTTTGCATTAACCCCATCAGAAGGTGGGGTTTTTTGCTCCTGACTGGCAAAAGGTGTCTTTGGGCTATACCCTACCTCAAGTTCCCTGCCTGTAAAATACAGATATTATCACTTCAAAGCACTATAGTGAGGCTTAAGCCTTCACAAAAAAAGCAGCCCTGTGCAGATAAGTATGCTTCAGTCAGAGTGAAGGTACACACATTATTTAAGCATATTTTCTCATGACTGGTATCTTAGGATCAGATTGTAGAGAAATTTATGCCTCTAATTTGTAGGAAGGCAAACAAATGCAAATAAAAAGGGGGAATTTCTCTCTAAAACATTCAGAGCTGCTCGACAAAGGCTATTAGTTGAATACAAAGCACAAGATTATTAGTTTCAATTTCAGACTCTGAAAGACTGCTTTGCTTGGGCAAATTTCTTCTCAAATTATGGTGGTTCCTTTTTTTAGATTTTATTGATGATATTTCAAATAGGGAAAGATCTCAAGGCCTCACTGAACACAGCTGGCCGAGTGTTGTTTTCCTGCTTCATAAAGATGCTGGGGGGAGTTCGTCAAGACTCAAATGTTTTGAGCTATGAATTGATTTTGATAAGATATAATTTTGAAAACGTCTCAGACTAAATGTTTCAATAATGACATTTTGACATTTTCAGAGTGAAAGTTGTTCCAAAACTACTTTTCAGAGTAAGTGACTTTTTAATATAAAATTTTAAAAAGGTTTAAAAAAAGAGAACCCTGTGGTGGGGAAATATTTCTAAGTGTTCCCCTTCACTCAAAACTACTTTTTCAAATTTCATTTTACATGAAATTTTGAAATGTGCTTCATTTCAAAGTGAAAAGGTACCTGAAGTGGTGGGATTTCCTGGTAAGCAAACAAACAAAAGTTGTTCCTGTTTACTTCTGCAACTGAACCTTATCAGACCAAGATCTGCTGCTTTCCTGACCAAACTCTTAGCTGAATAATGTCAGAGAGAGAACTATGTACAGATAAATAGAGGTTTTCAACAGTTGTTTTAGGCAAGAAAAGTGAAAGACTATGAAGTAAACCAAAACAAGCTATCATTATGGCAAAAATACATACTCAGGAGCATCAAGGCTGCAGATTTGTGCACAAGAGGCAAGATACGACAGCCTGGGCTCCTTTGTAGGTGGAGGTCATCTGCCCTGCACATAAGCCAAGTTAAAAATATATGTGTGTATATACACATTTTTTTTAAAAAAATATATATTTAAAAATAATATATCTTGCCTCTGAAACCTAGTGCTAAAATCCTGATTGTGCCTGAGCAGAGAGCCCCAAAGTCTGCCCGTGCTGTGCAGGTGAGGGCTGATGCTCCGATGGTGCACAAGCGGTTGCAAGACCAATCTCTCCTCCGGGGACCTTTACGCCTCCAGCAAAACAGAAGAGCAGCCTCTTCCCTTTACAGCGTGGGTCTTTATAAGCTGCCAAGTGCTATGAAGCAATCCTCCCCAGCTTTATCACACCTCCCAAGGGGGTTTGGTTTCCCTTGGGTGCTGCTGGGCACCCTCCTAGTCTTTCTGTCCATAAAAGGGTGACTTTCTTATGGAGGGATGTTCTGGGTGGGGAGTAAGTCAGTACAGAAAGAAATACTCCTTTGCCAGGCTGTGCTTCAGTTTGGCAAGGTACTTAAAAAACCATGCAAAATATTAAGATTATGAGTGGCCTTTTTAACTTCAGAGATGGTTTAAAGCCCTGCTGTTAATGCTGACTGAAATTTAACCAGCTGAAAAAAAGTGTGGCATTTTTAACGTTGGCATGAACCAAAAGTTATTAAGAAAGTGCTAGGCAGCAAGCTAGCTAGGCAGAAACCAGGGGGTCAAAGAGAAAATTCACCTGTTATGGGGCCCGATTTAATACAAACATTCCACCTGTAAAAAATTATCCTCCCCTGTGGAAAGAGGGCAACTTGATTGCTCAGTCCTGGCCTGGCAACAGCAGAAAGGATGCAGTGGGTAACCACTACCCAGACAAAAAAATCAGAGCAGCCCTTGCTGCCAGCATCCAGCACCACTGATGGGGCCATTTCATGCATTGCATGGATGACATTTGTTTTCTGATAACACGCCTTCTCATGGGCTCCGGAGATACTCTTGCATATAATTTCCCGCTGAGACAACTAACCCAACAGCACAACACTGGTGTGTTTTTTTTTCTTTTCCATGTATATGCAGCGATGGTGAATCATGAAGTCAGAAGAGCAAAGAACTGGTTAAAGGGAAGCCGCGCACAAGCTAATGACCCCCCAGATATTGGATGAACTGGATTTAAATATAATTCATCTCAAAAGGCCAGAGAAGCAAATGCTTTTGTTGTGTCCTGCTCCATGCAGTCTTCAGAAAGGAAACATCACCTAAGGGAAGAAAAGAACAGGAAAAAAGGAAAAGCACTGTAGTAAGATGAGAGGCTGATTTAAGTTCCTTCTGCAATGAGATTCATCACAAATCAAGAGAAGCCTCTCCCCCCAGAAAAAATAATTCTCAAAATAGTCCATTTTTCTGTCACACTTCAGTTGTGTATCATGCAGAACCACTTCTTTCCCAAGTTTGGTTGGTTTCTTCGTATCTTGTGTGTGTGTTGTTTAAAACTATAAACAGCATCCATAAATCCAGACTACCCTGGTTTGGTGGGTGTGAACCTTACACCCATGCAATGTCTGTGTTTTCAATTTGCTTTTTGGTGACAGCACGCTGATTTGCACAGGGCTTCTGCTGGGCAGGTACCAGAGTGGGACTGACAGACCAGCTCTGAGGACAGACAGAGCAGCTGAAACGCCTCTCAGAGGATTTGACACAAGCAACTGCAGCCCAGCAAGGGCACAGTCTTTGTAGCACGCTTTTTGGTTTTCAAGTTAAAGGCATTGTAGAAATGAAAAATATTATTTCAAGATTGCCTTTCAGTGCAGTTATCTCCACAGAGAGCGGTACCGTGGGCTCCCTCTCACCATTTAACCCTTCTCCCTGCCCACTGCTCTTCTCTAACCACCACCTACTTCAGGAATAACCAACATGAAAATATTTCTTTTTTAAAAAATAAGAAAGGTTGACAAATTGAGCAATTCAATACTCACACAAAACACAAGTTTAGATAAGTATCTGTTATGCGTAACCACTTGGTCAAGGCTTTCAGATGCAGTAAGATCTCTGCTGCTTCTGTTTTTGAATATTGATCTTGGAATATCTGAAAGACATTGACTTCTAAATGTGCCTGGTCACCTTTAATCATGCTGAAAGAAAAAAAAGTCAGATTCTTGAGATACCTCAAGGTGAGCATATAAATATTGTAATCGCATCCATTGATTTTAGGTGGCATGTCTCTTATGGATGTAGTTTAAATATGTAACACGCACTTGGAAGTGGATCCTTGTCTGTGCAAATCTTCCCCTGCCTTATTTAAAATCTTATATTCTACCCTCATCCTCATATCTACCATTCTCATCTTTTTAAATGTATAATTTCTTCCCACTCAATATGTGTTTAATATGATCAGTTTTGGTTTGCCTGCAAGTATTTCACTAATATGCTATCAGACACAGCTTGGGTAAAGAGAGCAAACACTCCAGGCCTCTGGGATGACAACTAAGTGGCACTAACAGCTGACAGATACAGAGGAGGGTTCAGCTTTGTGAGTAATTGAAGATGTGCCAAAATATACAAGGAAAAAATGTTTACAGCTAACCATATTCATTTGTTACCGAATATGGCTTGACTAGTAATTTCCTCAAAGCGTAAAAGGTTCCTTCAATTCTTCCAAAACAATTTTAAAAGGTTCCTTCAATTCTTCCAAAACAATTTATTGCAAATATTGGATTTAATATTGAGTGATGGTAAATTAATTTTCCCTGCTTGGATGATTTTTAACTTTGAAAATATTGTTTCAAGTTCATGTTCCACATTTTTTTTTATTTTTAAATTTCCACAAGTTCCTGACAGTAAATTCATTCTATAGAATGTTGACTTAAAATAATGCAACCAGAAGGTGGAAAAAGTGAAAGCCTGAAATATAGAAAACTTTTTAAAATGGAAGTAAATATTTTCCGGTAGCAGCTTTGTTAGCATCTCTTTTCCAACGAATGAAGATGTTACACTTAGATTTCCTACAGTTTGCCAAGCAGTAGCCTGAAGATGCCCAAAAGAGAGCATGTATTCTTTAACAGTACAAGAGAAAGAGGACGTACTTTGAGACCTTTACCGGCTGTGTGGTTGGAGGGCAGCCCACAGTGGCCCAGCAGTTTGCAGCTTCAGTGCCCAAGTGGTGACTCCTGCCCTGCCTGGCTTCAGGCCACACAGCTCCACATCCAGCAGCCACCGCCTTGTCCATGAAGGGGGTTAAAGCACAGCTGGGACAATGAAGAACTGGAATCCTTGCCTTTCTTAAAGTCTCATTTTTTTGTGTGTGTTTTTTTTTGTTTGGGTTTTTTTTTTTTTTACTTTTGAAATTTACCCAACCCTCCCCCAAAAATGGCATTATATAGCATAAGTCAGTTCTGACACGATGATCCTTCACCCTGTCCTAGCTACGCAGAGCAGCTAGGACAGTATAATGCAGTAACTCAGTCTGCTATGGCATTTGAGAAGAGGCGGTGTCATGCACATGTTTTGTTGTTTGTTTGGAATTAGTGTTAAACCCAGATGGTCCCTGTGTTAGATAAAATGCTGTACAGTTTCAAATAAGTTCCTCAGAGACCTAGTTTCTCTTAAAAAAAGGTTTAAGTTTAGCTTGAGGAATGCATATTCTGTGAACTCACATTAAAAAGAATTAATTCTTATTCCAGAGTTCACGATTAATCAATTTCTACATCAAGCTTTAAAATCAATTTTGCCCAGAACTAATGTCTAGGTGAGAGCTTTGTAATTATCCAGGTTATGCCATTTGCTGTCTCCAAGATCTGACACATCAGGAAATTTCTTTTCCTCTTCTCAAACTTTCTAAGCATTGCAAAATACAAAAAGTGATTTGGACACTTCCTTGGTCAGTTTTGGACATAAATTATCCGGATCTGCTGCTTTTTTAAAAAATACAAGTTTCATAGTTGCTGAGTTACTATTAAAAAAGGTCACATTTCATCAAATATTACCCTCCCTGTGTGAAACAGACCAATTCTCAAATAATTTGCATTACAGTGTAGTTACGGATGTTTCTAATAGATTCCCTTAGCACTAGACAAATACAATTTTTAGTGTTTCTATTTTCCCTAAACATTTTTACATCGTTGTCATTTGCCACTCCAAACAGAAATGCTAGCCTTAAGCTATGGAGGGGGATCAGTTGTTCATCTGATACCTCACCCCTGCTCTGCGCTGCCCCATTTCACCCCTCTCGTCTTTCTTTGCTCTTCATTTTTACATTGATTTCTGCATTTGCCAAGGCCACCGCCCAGTGTCTGCTCATTCCGGTTACAACTGGGTCTTTCTGTGGAGCCCAGGTCCATGGGATCCAGCGTGGTCCCAGCATTGGCTCCTCTCCTCCCTCACCCCATTTGGGATTTCCCTCTCCTGTTTACTCGTGTGCCCCTTGCACTCCTGCTTGTTTTACACTTGTCACCTGTTCCCGGTCATTTCCATTTACACACAGTTTATCTCAATATTTTAGTCTTGTAGGTGGATTGAATTACAGGGGATTTAGACCTTTTTACTCCTGTATTACTACACCCAAAACACTGTAATATTCCAGTTTACAAGTATTACTTTTACACCTTCTGTTGACGCACCTTAATTTTCCTCAAATGATGCACACAGTCAGGTCCTCTAATCCACAAAACAAAGAGCAGCACAACAAAGAGCAGCAGACAAGATACCAGCAGATTTTAAAAATTATTTTAATATTGCCATACACTACACAGTATTTATGCCTCTGCTGTAATATCCTCATCATCAGCCCGATCCGAGCTGACCCATCACACCATCACCTTGCAACATCTACCACCAACTGATAAGTTAACAGCCCTCAGTAGAAATTGAGAAAAAGCATACAAATAGAAAGCACTATGTATTATTCTAAGATGTTTAGCAAATGTGATGATCCCTAAGGAGCTGTTACCTCTCCTTCCATTTTCTTCCAGTATTTTAGTAGTTATCCAGCACTGCTCAAGACAACTTGACATCTAGTTTATGGTGTGAGCACTTTTTGTCCTACAGAAGGCACAAAAGCCAAAGGAGGAATTGTTTGAAAAGTACACATATAAAAAGGGTAATTAACAACCAGCACCTCTCCTACATATGCTAGAAATCAGTATCTTAACTGAGAATTTTTCACCAAAATAGAAATACCTCCTCTGTAAAGTTACAAACATAAGGTCACTGGTATTACCAGCAGTTGATTAATACCATAATAGTCATGCACTTGTCAAGCACATGACCCTTAAGTTAACCTCAACAAAAAAAAGAATGTTGGTTTTAGTTTCCAGGTAGTCATAAGTCATGGATCCATATATAGCTATTGATCTATGAGATACAAAAAGTGTTTGGGGTTTGTTTTTTTTTTTTTTTTCCAATGCTAGGTCTGATGGAGGGCTGTAAAAACCCCCCACCTTTTGTTTACTTTCTGAATAAGAAATTGCTGTATGTGCATTTGTTTTATCAAATAGCTGTTTCAAATCATTTTGTAATTTAAATATTTCAAAGACATGGTATTGCTCATCTGTATATAAGAATTTGAGATTTTAAAGTACCTTTTCTAATAAAGGTTTATAGCAGGTTTGTGTCTACAGGTTCTCTTTTTCCCATAGTCCTGCTAATCCATTCAAGTCATGTGCTAATTATTTGTTGCCAATGTCAAGTTTACTCAGGCCTTAGAAGACGTACAAAGATATATATGGGTATGTTGATATGTTACTGTCATCAACTGGCTAAAATTCAGGCAACAAAGCTTAAAAGGCTAGTGCATTATCCTTTCCAAATTACTTAAATGGTTGGAAATTAATTTTACCTAAGCAAAAATAAGATGCTTTATATTTCATTATGTTTTTGTTTGGCTATTCCAAATTGTCTTTATCAATCATCAAATTCCAGCTCCAGTGAAACCGGTGAACACCCACAGGATTTCTCCTTGGGTGACTGTAGCCATCTTTCTTTAATAATTGATTGCTTCTCAGGTTATTCCAGTTAAGCACCAGAATGGGAGTCTCCAAACCGATAAAGCTGCTAAAATAATTTTCAGTGGATATAAGAGAAAATAGGAAAAAAAAATAAAGGAGAGGGAAAAAAAAGAGAGGTATTTCCAGATAGAGGTTTAGAAAAGATTAATAAAGCAGAGCATTACTTTCATCCACGTTTACAACAGAGAGTTTCATTAGAGGGGAGCAGAATGGCCTGGGGGTATCCAGAAAGCTCAAGTCAGTCTTGACTCTATGTAACACTAAAAAAGCACTGCTCAAGCCACCTCAACATAAGAGCATCATAGCAGCAACCAGGCAGAAAGTAGTTCTCTCCCTCTCTCTCACCTAAGCGTCACATCAGCAGGAACCTTGTCTTTGGTACAAGTATAGACTCTTAAAAATCTGTGCTTTGGGTCAACGCTTGTCTAGTTCTCTAGGGAGGTGCAAAAGAGGACTTGACTACAGAGCCCCAGGATCTATTTTGACACCCTGAGGAGTAACGCAGTTACTCCCCCATCCCCACGTTCTCACTTGTGCCCCGTTGGCACCACCGTGTCTCTCTGCGTGCTGCCCCACGGACCAGGAGCTCCTCCAACGTTCACCAAGAGGAGGCTGGAAGGGGTCATGGGGCAGCTGGTTTGGCAAGTGAGAAGAGATGAGGGATGGGCAAAGGACAAATCCTGCACCAACATTATCATCAACACCCATGGAAATGGATCCCAAGCACTAACTCTGGGCTTAGGTCATACTTTATGTGAACATTGGTGAAAAATCAAAAAAACAAAGGCTAAAGGCATACCTGAAATAAGACTCATGAAAAGAAAGTTTATAAACACAGGATGACTCTGGGAGAAAACTGCACCTCACTTCCACACCCAGGCCCCCGAGCAGTGGCGACACACTGGTATGAGACCCACAATCGCACTGACACTCACAAGTTGGGGATTATTTAAGTAGTGCATTATTACAGCCCGATTCGCACCCTCCTACAGGTTTTCAATTTGTATATTAAATTGCCTTTTTTTTATTACCAGATTTTCAATGATTATTTTTATACCAGCCATGCATAACTGTAGTTTGAGACTTGTCAGATTGGTTCTGGCAACTGGAGAAATAAAAATTGCTAATTTAGGCACCTGAAAGACACAGGAAGTCATTTGATACACGCTAAGAGGATTTGGGCACAAAAATAAGGTTTCTTTCCTTCATTTTTTGAAGATATTAGATGTGCTATAACTTTCAAATAGAAGGGGAACATAAATACATCTAGCTCATTCAGCTAATTTTGATTAAAAAAGGAAGATATCTCAGTAGAGGGATCAGAACATCTTTTGACTAGCTGCTCTTTCATGAAAAGGATGATTTTTCCCAAAGCCAAGCACTTCTGAATATAGAAATTTCAGTGGTTTTTAACTTTGGCAAAAACTTTAAAAAGTACTGAAAAGGGACTTCAACATATTTTGTAAGAAAGTTTTGAAACAAAAGTGTTTTTCCATATAGAATATTAATATCAAATCCACAAATGAGTGAAACATAATAGTTCAATTAACTTTCCTCCTTGCCACCAATCAACTCAAAATGTATTTATTCTTACTTCAGTTCACAGGAGAAGCTAATGTTTGAGACTTATGATCTTTAAAATAAAGGAAGTAAAGCCTACTACAAAAATACCCACCCAGATATTACTGCTAAAAATACCAACACAGAAACCTAAAAATCAAGTCTGAGTTTGAACTTACATATTTAATTTTGGGAAGCAATACCTAATGAAGGTGCATACATTACTGTCTGCACCAGGAAGGCAGTATTATCTCTATTTTCATTTTCTTCACCAGCTGAAGAGATCTATGCGCTTGTATAACGTGCACACACACACACAAAGAAGTTGAAGACTTGCCTTATAATCTCTGATGTTTAACAGATTTGACAAGTTTCATGAATATACTTGGGATTTCCTTGTTGTAATCAGACTTCTGTTCTATTTTATAACTTGAAATAGGGAGCAAGTGGCATATGTTATGCTGCTGTCATTGGCATCTGTATGACAAGGCATCAAAACTAGTAGGTTTCCCTGACAGAAGAAGCAGTTTTGTTAATTCCTCATTCAAGTAATTCTAGCAGACTCACCCCTCTCTTCTCCCCCCCCCCCCTTTTTTTTTTTTAATAAACATAGCAGTTTAGTTGTATTGGCTTTCTACCCTCAGGAATGCTAGTTGGGCTTTTTGTTGAAAGATTTCATTTCTTTTACAAGAGGCACAAATAATACCTTGAAAAAAAAGTAATCTTTACAGTCTCTCCAACCTCTAAAGCAAATGCATTCAGGCAGCAGATGTAATGGTAGCAATAATTTATCTGCCTCAGACCTCTGAGGTTACCATTTGTCATGGATTAACTGTAACTTTTATTATTCAGTATACTACAGACAGATTGTATCTATCAAAAATAAGCATACACCCTTTCTGGATTAAAGTGCCTGCACACTTGTCCTGCTCCACATTTTCTTGCAGCATACAGAAAGCCACACTCACTGCAGGGAAACATCCAGTAAATTATTAGAAACAAGTGAATTATGCACAGGATGGAATAACATTATCAAAAAGCCCTTGTTTAGATTTCTTGACTATATATATATATCTGGGCATGGTATTACAGTGAAGTAAAGTGTTTTCATTCCAACAAGTGGCTGGAGGCTTGCTGTGTAGCCCCTGAACTACCAGTAAAAGAGCTTTTTCAGTTCCAGTCCCGCTGCTGGGGACTCTTCCAGCCGCACCTTGTCTCAGGGTCCCCTGCTTTGCTCTGCCTTAGATCCAGCCAGCTCTGGTTGGAAAGGATACTCCGAGTGCCACCCCCAGGAGGGAATCCCGACCTGCAGCTGCAGAAGTGCTTTTCGCTGCAGTGCGTACTCCCCATTGAACCGTGCTCCATATGACAGAATGAAGGAGCCGAAGAAGGAGCCCAGGGTTTTGGGGGTAGTCTTGGTAGCAGTACCTACAGCACAAGGACAGGAGGGGGAAATACGGAAATACTCTTTCGCAGGAGACACTGCCTTACTCTCCAGGGTTTGGCCCAGGTTGGTTAGAAGGCGATTGCCCTCCCCAGCAAAGGGGTGCCCAATGCTTTTTGGGGAACACCACTGACCTGTTATCTGCCCATCACCCTAGGAGCTTGCTGGAGCTGTGTGTGGGGCGGTGGGACAGCTTGCTGTGTTGGTGGGATCAGCTGTAAGGGTGATCAACCCAGGGGATGAAGCTGTGCTGGTCAGTGACACAGCTAGAGGAAAACTCTTCCCAAAGGAACACCAGCCACAGCCCAAGCTTCTTCGACAGCTTATAAATACTTAGAGGGTGGGTGTCAGGAGGATGGGGCCAGGCTCTTTTCAGTGGTGCCCAGCGACAGGACAAGGGGTAACAGGCAGAAACTTGAGCATAGGAAGTTCCATCTCAATGTGAGGAGGAACTTCTTTACTCTGAGGGTGGCACAGGCTGCCCAGAGAGGTGGTGGAGTCTCCATCTCTGGAGGCATTCAAAACCCACCTGGACGTGTTCCTGCATAACCTGCTCTAGGTGACCCTACTCTGGCAGGGGGGTTGGACTAGATGATCTCCAGAGGTCCCTTCCAACCCCTACCATTCTGTGACTATGTGCCTTTGACTCCCACAGCACCTTGGAGCAGTATGATCTTCAGCCAGACCTTCCCAGTCTTATTCGATACTAGTCCTGCAGACCAATCCAAATGATACAAGATGACTCTACTTGAAGCACTGAAAATTAAACTTAATCTGTAGTTTGACAGTTTTTCTCAAACTTAAAAAGGACTTCTCTCAAGTAAGGACTGCAAGATTGGCCCCGATTGTTTAACAGCAGCATTTATTTTCCCCCAAGTATTAAATGATTTTAAAATAAATCTTAAGGGTATTTTGTAGCAAAACAGGGGCAATTTAGAAAGCAAAGAAACACAATATTTCGGGCCCCCCCAGCCCCAATACTTTTTATCTGCTAGGCTGCATAGTGTTTGAACACAAATTTAATGCAGGAGAAGTCAGACAGCAACTTCCAGGAGCAGGTTGATTTAAGAGGTCTAGTTTCTTTCAGTGGCTATATTGCTAGACCTGTCAAAGGGTTTAATGCTTTATTCACAAACAGTAAAGAGGGAAAATAGGACTCATGGAGACAGTAAAGTGGAAAGCTTTCTGAAGCTGGTTCAGCCAGTGTTTGGATGACAATGCTGCAGGGATATGTGCAGAGAGCATCACTGTCTGTGGAGCAGCGACTGTCAGAGTGCACAAATAAAAGGGGTAACCAAGGAGAAATAAAGTAGATATAAAATAAGAAGCCTATAACCCTAAAGGAAAACCAAGGATTTGTATAGCCATGCATTAGTTGGCTTCACAGACAAGACTTATTTTTAGCAAGAGACATGAACAAAGAAATGCCTCTTTACTGTAATTTAAATACTTAAGGTTAAACATACTGCTAGCACTTAATTTAACTATAGATAATTCTTTTCAATTTTCAGTGCCATGAGTAGCCTTGTAGAAAAACTTAAAAAATATAATAAAAACAGAACCTAGTCAATTCGTAAAAGACCATAGTCTAAAAAGGACAGATCCTTGTGTTACCTCGCTTGAGCCAAATTGCTGAACTGAAAGCAAAAACCAGAAGGAGGCATGAATCGAAGTATTATCCTTGTGCATTCCAGGAGCACAGGAAGAGCTGAGGTCTGGGGGAGGACTCGTAGGTCCAGGCAGGCAGCACAATAAACTGGCTTCTTTTTGTTCTATTTATTTAGCGCAGATCACATCTATTCTGTGAACACAAGATTAGTCACAGGAGACTGTTTACTAATACTATACAGATAGAGACATTAATATAAATAACACCAGCCCTAAACTGCTCCCTCAGTTTTTGATCAAGTTTTATATACTACTTAATAATTAGGTTTAATGCTCCTGCACACTAGGCCTCAGAACTTGTTTACATCACTTCACGCCAAAGCTTCAAATGCATTAAAGGGGAAGTTCATTATTTTTGATTTATAATTATCTATGACAAGAAAGATCTTAAACAAGAGAAGAGGAGAGCGGGAAATGATCTACTCATCCTCTGTTTATGCAACTACTACAAAGAGACATGTGATGGTTTTGGCCTCAGTCCAGCTGCCATTCATCTCTATTGGACTCTTTCTATGACTCTCATACAAGTCTCACGAAGCCCTTTTTAATGTCAAAATAACTCAGGTATTGACAGGCCATTGCTCTCAGTCTACAGAGATCCCAAGCTGCTGCGCTATTAAGTGACAGAACAACAAATTGTCTATTTATGGCATTATCGTTCTCCTGAAAAGAAATTTTCCTGTAGCCTCAGTGATTCCCTTCCCTCCCTTCCCCATGTCATTCACTATCAACTGGGAAAGTCGACTAAACTCATGTAGTTCTGGGAAACCTAGGCCAAAATAACCAACCAGACTAAACTGTTGTTTAAAAACAGTAACACTAGACACTTTGGTTATGCCAGCTCTGAAGTCACATCATTCCCCGATGCGACGCCCGTGCACCAAGCAGGAGTGCCCGGTGGCAGCCCCCCCTTGTCCCCTCCTCATGCCCAGGCAGGGCTGCTCCAAGGGCTCAGCAGCTTGAGGGCTCTTGCCAAGTGCCTCCACAACAAAGTCGATCCTGCTCCCCACCTCGTCCCTGCAGCACATACCACTTGACAAGCAGGCCTTGGCAAGCTCCCTGCCCAGTTTGCAGCATCCCATCTCTGTCCATCTGCCCCCTACTCACTAAACATCTGAGGGCACGGAGCAGTGGGGGGATCACCCCCACAGGAGACACACTGGTTGGACATCTACAGTTTTATTATTAGGGTCTTTCCCATATTACACTGGGGAACTTAAAGCAATTTGTAACTTTATAGCCATCAGCTCTTTTACCTATCCAGTATCTATGTCTTTTTAACTCTTCGAGTCTATTCAAAATGCCACATATAAAGACCTAATGATTTCTTCCTCTCTTTTAGAAATCCTTTCCAGAATTTTCACCACATCCATGCACATAGGCATTTTATTCCCTGTAGCTCACCTCCTCATTACCCTTCTCTTACCTTGGACCCCTAATTGATGGTTTTGTTTCCTGTTTTCTTGCACGCAATTCCATGCCTTATTTTCCTAGTGTTTCTCTGTCCGCCTTAACACAATCCTTGATCCTAGACAGATATGCCTGCATCTTTTTGCTTCAAAAAGATTGCTTCCCCTGGTGATGCTTCCAGCAATAACCCTTTAACCTTTTTTCAGATTAATATAAAAATCCACATATATTGTTTTTGCTTTCAGTCTGCATATTCTCATATTTGTGCATATAAAGTATTTTACACTTGAATAAAGCTGAAATTAAAAATAATAAAACAAATTAATTGCTTTCATCCTCCCATCCATCCTAAGCTGCATTTATAGAATTTATTCTATTAACACATAAGCATCTCAATCCTTGCTCCCAACCTGACTGCCTTATAAATATAACAGAGTTCTTCCTGGCATAACCAGCTGCTACATTTTTCTTCCCCTTTCACTCTGCACCCCAGTTCTCTGTGCAGGAGCGGGACAGGGCTGCTGCGGGGAGATTTGGCCATCTCTGCTGGCAGCAGGGGATAACTCAGAGCAGGACTGAGTCTGTGCCAGGTTGGCACTGGGGCCTGGCTTTACTCCTCCTAGGTTTGAACTGGGGAGAAGCTGAAACACAGCTTAAAGCTATCATTCACTCTACCCATACAAATGATACTGCAACTGAAAATTCAATTCTTTGCTTTTTCGAAGGCAGAGGAGGCATTACACCACCACTCCCCTTCTCCAAGGCAGGCTCCCCTCCCGTAGCTGCAGCATGGTGGTTCCCCAGCTACCACCCTGCCCTCCTGGGCAGCGAGGTGGGCAGTCGTGCAGCTTAGAGGGGACAACTACACTCCTCCTCTCATCCCCCGCAACTGCTTCAGCACCTGATCTGTCAGTGCTGCAAATTACTGACAGGATTCACACTTAGCAGGGCTGCTAAGAGCAGCAGAGAAAGCATTTCGACTTTGCAGCATCCGAAAGACAGAGCCACTGGATGTCTGTAAGCAGGGGGGGGTGGGGGGGAGCAGAAGATTATTTTTATACACAGATTGCACAAGCATGTTTAGGCATGTACTCATCATTAGTTTTAAGATAAAGCCAACACAGTTGTTATTCTTTTCCCAGTTAAATATATACATTCCTAAAGCAATGTGCTTTAGGCAGAGGGAGGTGCGTCCACTTGTATGGTTGAAGGCAGTTAACCCAAGGGAAATACGTGGGTATTTCCCCACCTTGGGAGGGGTGGGAAGCCAAGGCTGACTGAGTACACATCCAAAAGAAAGTGGGCAAGAAAGATCCTGGTGTAATAGCCCAGGGAGTGTAAGAGAAGAGGCAGGGTAAGAGCAAGAGCCAAAGAATCCAACTGCTACATCATGAAATCCTTATTCCATAAAAAAGCACTGGAATTACATGACATCTACACATCATGATAGTTTCCTTTATATAGATGGATGTAGTTCCTAGTGACTAACAGAAAGCAAGCAAGAAGAGCAGTTACTAATTTTATTGTGAAAGAAACCCAGAACACCACAGTGATTTCAAATTGTCCAACCTGAAAGTGACGAACAGAGAAGGAGAAAAGGGCTTCTTATTGCAGCACCTGTGAGAAGCTCTTCAGCCTCCTCACTCCTGTAAATGTTCTTTCAGCATTGGATGTGCCTACAGCTCCAGAGTGCTTTGTTTGGGTTCCATTAGAAGATGTTTCCAGATTGATGCCTTATGCAAACCCTGTAATTCTCCAAGTACAAATCTGCCTCAGTGAAAAATAATTTACATTTAAAAAATAATACTATGTTTCAGGTATTATTTTGCCATGTGACACATTCCAGTTGAAATTATAGCATTTTATGTCTCAACACCAGGAGATTTTTTTATGATGGAGAGTTCTTGAATCTATAGTCTATATTAAAAGATTCAATGGATGAAAGCCGGGGCTAGACAAATGCAAAGCAGAAATAAAAAACCACTTCTAATAAAAAGGATAACTTAAGACCAGGATGCATTTGTTATTCTAAGACTTCTTTTGAAGAAATCTCACTTTCCCTCCATGACATGGGAAATCTGAACCACCATCAGCAGTTGGTTAAAGTAGAGACATTTGTTGGCTGAGACATGGTTACAAGAGTTTCTAACATCCCTAAGGTCCTGCAGTAATGAAGATGCCTCCTGCACACCATCTTCATTGCACTTGGAAAAGAGTCTATTCTTTGAGGACACGTGGGTATGGATAGAGGATATGGGCACAGGTGAAAGTCAGAGATCTGAGAGCTATAGGCCAAGCTCATTCCTTGTCTTCCACTTTTCTTTAGACTACCTAGAAGCCAGTAGATTAAGAGGATTTTTATTGTGAACGAGGTTGGGCTTTTTTTTAAAAATCAGTGTTTCTCAGAGTTGTGATCCCTCAGCACACATCACTCTGCTTTAAAGTTCAGAATTAACTTCTTTGCTGAGGCACCCCCCATCATCAAGCTGCCCCCCACCCACCTGGTGGGTCATACTCTGGCACATTCCACCCTGCAGCTCCTTCACACAAACCCACACCACAGCAAGCTCCCACTGCACTTCTTACATGCCTGTTGGGAAGAAGTGAAGGGTTTTATCTGATTCCTAGCTGTGCAGATGAGAGTTTTGCCTTTGCTTCTCTTGCCACAAACACCTGCCAAAACATGAACCTATACATTTCCAGAGTTTGCTGCCTCCAGCTCCCTTCCTACACAGGCAGAAGAAATTACCCAAATTTGAACCCATCGCCTGTTGCTTACCAACATATTTAACTGAACCGCCACATTGCTATTAGACACTATCTGTGCTATTCCTTTAATGCTACTGTGTTACTTTACAAAAAAACCACGAAGATCAATTTGAAGTGTCTTTCTTGGTGTTTTTTTTTTTACATTACTGAAACATTCCTTCCAGTTATTTCTTAACCTTCAGCTGTTCTGGGTTTTTTGCTAGCCTGCTGCATGCAGTTGCTCCTCAGTTACCATGACACCCACTAACGTGCAGAAGACTAGAGCCTAAGAACAGAAAACAGTCAAGTCACATGAGAAGATGGACAAGTTGTCAAGCAGATAAGGCTAAAACGCACACAGAGGCTTCTCAGTTAATGTAAATCTGTGTAGTGCTATTAAAGTCAGAATTATAAATCTCTCCCTCTGACTCAGTAAATACCTTCAGGCATAAGAGAGATGTTCCTGCAATTTGCAGAGCTGGAACAAATGTTTCGCTACAGATACCTTTTTGCCAATATATTTCAGGCTACACAAATCAGAGCACAATTGATTCTATGTATACACTTAAAATTGTTCTTCTTTTTCCCCCTGCTCTTTTTTCTGAAATACTTCAAAATACCCAATTTCAAGCAACACCAGGCAGCTAGAAACATTTAGTAGCAACAATGAATATCAACAATACAACACACTCGCTATTTGTCACATTACAAGTTTAACCATCACTCTGAAGCACTTGTGAACTAGTCAATAGGGTATCTGTTGCCTGATGTCTTCTCTCTTTGGCTCTTCTTTGGTCACATTACACACACTAGCTGATTCCCAAAGTGGCCTTTGAACAACAGTCCAGAAAACCCATGTGCTGAGCCAGGAACCACTGAGAGCAGGCCAACAGAAATGCTCAAGACAGGGATATGCCCAATTTTTTATCTGGCTCTTCGTTAGATCAACACAAAAGCAAGCCAACCAAAACTAGCTCCAAGAACACGGGGGAAAAAAGAGACTTAGAAAACCTGTCTTCAGCATCCATGTAGAACAGCTGCTTTCTAATCCAACATGCCATTTATTTAAAGGAACATCCAAGGCACCTATTGTTTTCCTGACACCATGCAAGATCAACACACCTAACCCATAATTCTGATACAAGTTTCAACAGGTTCATAAAAAGCCATTATTTAGGGCTTGGTCAGGCCAAGACTCACAAATATACACCTTACCTCAGAACCACAGGAACTAGCATCCTACTGCCTGCTTCCCCCAACAGGAGTCCACAGCCTATCAGCCGTGCTTTTATTTCCATGCTTATCTCAAATCTCAAGCCACAGCTGTGAGCCAGGAACACAAAGTTGTGGCACTACAGCTTGAAGTCTACAGCATAAGAGGGCCACACCAAAGCAAATTGGAAGGCAAGGTCACTCCAGGTGATACCCATTCCTGAGGCTGAATTGCTCCCAAGGGCTGAGATACAAGGACTTTCAGTGGGGGTGGCTACTGGTTTGTTCAGGTGAAGGATGGTTTGAAGGGCAGGCTTTGATGTCAGTGCAGATAGAGTCTCAAAGGGTGGTCACTGCCTTACCCAGATTTCAGGCACCTGAATTCTTTAATGGCTCTAACATCTAATTATGATTACATAGGAAGCTTGTGGCTGATGAGAAAGTAGAGAGTGAGGGAGGCTTCAAGCAGTCAGTGTTGTCAGATACTGGTTTTCTTTATATTTGATTTGGTAGAAATTTTTTCTTTATTTATTTTTACAACCTAAAAGCCAGGAATGTCTGACACTTCAGTGGTGGTCTTCCCTTAAACAGAGACTGCTAATTGTGGCCATTAGAAACTAGACTTAAATAATGAAATTCATATTGCACGGGAGCTCTATGGATGTATAACAACAAAAATTCCTCCTTGGTCCTGCAGTTAATATAAAGCAGCGGATTTAATTATCTGACTACAAACTTAAGGCAGTTACTAAAAAATTTCATCTTATTCTATACCTTTTAAACAATTATCAGCTGTTCTTATGCAACAAGATTTTAAAGGGGGACTATTTTCAGTGTAACAATTTAAACAACAAAATGTTTGTAGTTCTTCCATCATAATATTGCACGCCAACGCTGATGTCTGCAACCAGTTTGCTGAAATCCTTTGTGTGTTATTCTGAAACCATCAGTGTGTTATTCACCTGGATCCCTTGCTGAATTTTACTAAGTAGAGAGAGATAAGATGAAGAAAGTGAATGCTGTGGGATTTGTTGATGTAGTTGAACTTTTAGGAACTATGGGTACAGATTTCAGAAATAAGAACAAACGCTGATGTAAGCATATATTTTAGTGTTTATTAGAAGATATTAAAATGACTTTCCTGGAAATATAACAACAAAAAGCAGCTAGCACTGTGTATGGAATACAAACATTGAAAGAAAAGGGGAGGTGAAACTAAAGCTCAGATCCAAAGGACATGGAACAGATTTGAATTTCATGGCACAAACTTCCCCCCTGGCTCAGAGACTCAGCCCTGAATATCAAGTGCTTAAAGTCTAAGTGACCGATAGGAAAAAATGAACCAAGTTTCACACTTTCCTTCCTGCTGGAAAGTAAAAGTTAAGAAATCCATGGTCTTTCATCTTTGGCATTAGAAGATCAAGCCCATATCCAGCTTGGAAGGCTTTATGGCAGCCGGGGGACAGGTTAGTTTATGATGACACCACAAGAAATATTTGATTGCCCTTTTATTTAAATGGGTGAAGTCCTAGGCCTAGTAAGGTCAATGTGACTTCTGCCAACTGTTCAGGAGCCTCTATTTTACGTTTGCTTTAACAGCCATTTAACAGAAGTGAGTGAAGCCTTTGGGAGGCTCTACGAAACATAACCTGCCACACAGCGGGTTCGATAGCAGGCTGGATTTTGGAAGTTCCTGCTCCCTCAGCTGCTTGTTCTCCATCAGGCTCAGCGCACCAGCCCCCAGCATCGCCATGTCATAGGAAAAAAAAACGAGTAGTTAGGTGACTGAGCTTCAAGACAAACCTCCTAAGAAGGGGTTATTTCTGATCTGGTTTTCATTAAGTCTGTAGCAAAAGCTGGTACTGCAGCCAGGGTGGGGACAGGGCTGTGTGGCATGAAGGTGAGAGGGGCCCCAGAGCCAGCAAGCGCCGAAACTGCGACATGACACTGGGTGCACCGTCCTCTGCAATTGCACGGGCGAATACTCAGCCTGACTTTCTGAAGCTGCTGCTGAGTTGGGGGGCAAAACTAAGGAAGAGGGTAGATTGCAATAGGGTAGATTTACATTAGATATCAGGAAGGAATTTTACACTTTGAGGGTGGTGAGACACTGGAACAGGTTGCCCGGAGAAGTTGTGGATGTCCCATCCCTGGAAATGTTCAAGGCCAGGCTGGATGGGGCTCTGAGCAACCTGGTCTAGTGGGAGGTGTCCCTGCCCGTGGCAGGGGGCTTGGAACTGGATGATCTTTAAGGTACCTTCCAACCCAAACCATTCTGTGATTCAGTGAAAGACCTGACTTTTTACAAAGAGATCCCAAAGCAGAGTCTGAGATTTCAAAGCATTTTTCATCACTCCTCAATTCTTGAGTGGAAAAGCCAAGCCCCTGCAACTGTTTTTACCCTTTCAGATCGGCTAACCCAGCTGATCAGACAGTAAAATGTTGGCTTTTTTACTGGTAGCAGCATTAAAAAAAATCCAGAAAGCCATGTCCTATCTGGCAGCAGTTGCTAGGGAGCATCAGGTTTTGTGTGCAGCATCATTAACACACCAAATTGGAGGCTGAAGGAGGCGTTCCTGCTGCAGCCCAGGCTCCCAGGGGAAGGCAGGGATGCAGCCTGCTGGCATGCACCTGGCCAGGCTCTCCCTGCTGAGCCTCGGCACGCTGCTTTTCCTCTGCAGCCTCGGATGCAGGAGTTTGTGGTTTTTCCTAACACCCCCCTTCCCAAATTCTACTGCTAAATGGTGCATAGTTGCAGTGCGAGCAGCGTCAGGAACCGTTACGAGCTTTTCCTCAGCTCTAGCAATCGTTTTCAGTTCTGTGTCACTGAGGCATGCTCCCAGGAGGCCTGATGAGCACAATGCTGAACAAGTCCGCAAAGTTTGAGAACTATCTAGATTTAAGGCTCTCAGCACTATTAATATTCATGCAACTGATTGAGTACTATAAATCTAGGCATTTTTTTGACAAATGACATGGGTCTTGAGGTTTCCTGCTGAATTAGGATAAGTTTTATTGCACAGTAGCCTTCTGAGCAACTGAAGATGGTAATTGAGGAGACGTTCTGGCTGAGAAATTTTTGTTTGTTACGTTGTTTTCTAGCACTGCTTCTGCCAAGGGGTAATTCTGCAAAATAACATGTGTAGGCTCATTGCTTTGCTTAATAGAAATAGTGAAGAACCTGACCTGAGCAGAGCTGCAAAAGAGATATTATGTTATCCTGCTTTTGTTCAAGCCTATTATACCAGCTAAGCTACAACAAATACTTGACCTGTGAGTGCTAGAATGGAATTCATCCTTATTTCCCGCCTCTGATTACATAAATCTGAATGACAAGCTATTTAATCTGGGTAATAGTTAACAGTCTCTGATTGCAGCTGTTAATATTACCCAAAGGAATACCAGCTACTAGTCAAGAAAGCTGTGGTAACACCTTGCTAATGAGAACCATATTTGAGGATACTCAGACTAGCAGTTTGATTCCCATAAACACATTCTTTTTTTTAAAAAAATAAAATTTGCTTTTATAACGACTTTGTAAACTTTTATAATGAGTTAGGAAGAAGGCCTAACTATATAAGAATCCGGTAAATTTTTGGAAACTTATTTAGACTGCCTCTGAACATCCTGGAATTGCCTTCAGCTTTCCCTCTCAGGCAGCTGAGTCTACTTCTTACTTCTAATAAGCAAATGCTTTCAGGCTGGTTCCTTTATTTAAAAGTTTTAAAGCAGTTTACATCACATGATATAGCCCACAGAGAAGCACCATCTTTGAAAGTGATGATGATGACCCTCAGAATAACCCTTGAAAGCACTAGGGAATCAAAAATGTTTTCTCTCTATCTTCCCCTGCTCTGTTGTGTTTCAGGACCATCTTTCCTGCTGAAGCTTGAGATCTCCAGCTTTTACCTTCTGGAAAGGGGCTTTATGCTGCAATGCTAATTTTTATATCTGAGATAGATGGAATATAATAATCTGAAGGGATCACTCATCATAGCAACGGTCAGGGCTGTAACACCTCCTCTCTTCAGGGTTTCCTTTTTCAAGGGAAAAAGATAGTTTTCAACACAAATTTATGGTATCATTTTTTCCCCCTCCCCTGAGCCAGGGTCTTCCCTGGGAGCCTGTTTAGCCCTCTATGCTACTGTCTTCTGGAAAATTTTGTGTTATCTGCCTACAGCAAAAGTATGCTCTCAAGAAAGAGCAAGCCTGCAGCCGTCTGCTTGGTTCCTCAGGTAACGTCTGTGGGTTTTGCCTTTGAAAAGCAAGTCTGGGAATTTTCTCTGTGAAGCTGAGCTCTCGGCTGCAGATACTTTCAATGCTTAGTGCTCCCTATGTGGTGAACGTTTCTATTTCTCAATGCTTTTGGTTGCCTTTGGACTTAATGGGATGTGGGTTTATCTGATGAGAAAAGGTATTTTCTAAAGGAAGCTGGAGAGAGTAGCACTGTGCTTTAAACCTGCCATGCAGAAGCCACTCTTCATTATATAATTTAATATATAAATGCTTATTTACTTAATGTATAAATATATATGTAAGATTGTTGCTAATTTATTGAAAATTATCCCAAAGAGCACTGAAGAAGCATAAAGTGTTAAACTTCACTGTCTCTCCATTCTTCCTTGAGGCCTGGATTTATTTAGCTGAAGCTAAATAAAAAAGGGCAGCACCATGACTGGCTAACCAAAACTATTATTTTGGATTGCACCAATAGGAGATAGGAAGATTATTCCTTTTTCATGAGGCTTGCCAAATCTGTATAGTTTTCAGATTGTATTGTACAATTTTGTGTAACAGCTGTGTCTTGATTTTTTTTTTTTAGTATACAGCTAAGTACTATAAAAGTTGTTCTTGCTCTCTCTCTCTCTCTGTGTATATGTGTAATTAAAATATCATTATTGAAATATAAGTAGTTAAATTAAAGCCTGTTTATTCTGGAGCAGCACAACTACAGAAACTTGATTATATTTTATTCAGTCATGGGAGAGTTTGATTTGCTCAGACATGGGACAAGTAAGAATGTAAAAGAGCAATGCAGGAAACGAGTTACGAACTGGAGAGCATGTAAGCTAATGGAAATAAAGTTTTAGGCTTATATTCATTTGCCAATATTTTTGATTGCAAAATTTAATGTCAGAAAAGCCTCAAAGCCTAGAATTTGGTGAGATACTGTTAACACTCCATTGCAGTATTAATAGCTTCTTTCAGATAAGTTGAGAGCTGCCTAGCTCAGACAGGCTTTGGGAAAGTGCCTTTACCCCCATTCCACTGACTATTAGTTTGGAGGAGCAGGTGATGATTGCCTAAAACTTCAGTGTCCCATTTTATAGCCACGTAATTAAAACCAAAAGTAGAAATGGCTTCAGAAACTTTAATTGATGAGAATGCCGTGTTGCTGTTACAGTTAATGATTATTCTCTGAGTTAGCTGAATACACAAGTCCAATGTATTTTTCTTCCTAAGACTGTCTTTTTTACATCTGTGCAAACATTTTTTCAGGAGCTGATGTGCTGAATAATTGTTTTATAAAATGTATGCTGATGATGGGTTGCTAACGGCCTAAGTAAGCTGGCTGAACAAAATGTTAATTATATTAGAGAGCAGGACAGTGTCAGATAGTATTTGAAATAAAGATGAAATACAGGTATTCAAATTTAAGTCAAAACACGAATCTTAATTTTTGTAGAATTACCTCAGGAGACAGGGACAAGAAACTAATGAAATTTCTAAAAAAAAAAATTGGGCTCTGCTATGGCTTGGGGTTATTCAGCACTAAGATCAATTTGTCACAGAAAAGAGCAGTGCTACTGAAAACAGGTTTCCACAGTGGTTTCCTACGAACTGTTCTTTAATGGTATTATAGTTTAAATATTACAACTGTGACTCGGTTATTTTCAATACCGGGGGATACCTTATTAGGACTTGCTCCCACCCAACCTGCTTTACTTACCATGACAGTCAGACTACCATGGCTAAATATAGATTATAGAAGAAAGGTGCTAACGCTTTCAAGTTCATGTACACACTTAGACGAATACCATAAACAGGCTGATGTTTTGTAAACTAGTACTTAACAGAGGTGCAGAATAGATGCTCTCCTGTGGGAATTTCCTGTGCTCCCTCTGTGGCTTTTATGGGAACAAGTAGCTGCTCTTAGATATCTGAGCTCTCTTTTTATTACTATAAATTTCAGGTCCACTAGCAGCAAGAGACTGACAAAGCTTGCTAGCAGTGAGCTTTCAGGTAAGCTGCCCAATGTAGTTTTACCAATACATTGATCTGTGCTATCCTTGCTACATCTGCCCCGACTTTCCCAGGACGCAGTTAAACAAGGTTCTAGTGCTGGTTTAGTCCTGCTGTAATCATGGCCTTGGGCGACCTGACAAACTTTGTGTTTTGGTGCCAATTTGGAGAACATTCAGAAATTGGTTCACTTGAGTGTGTTATCAGGTGTGTTAGTAGTAGGAATGGAGTTAGAGCTACCTGCCCATAAGGTTTCTAAGATCGGAGATCTGAGCCTGCAGTGTTGCACAGGTTAGGTCAAACTGGGGCTCCGTTCAAAACTTTTCACAAAACCCGGTGTTTTTTTTTAAAGCTATGCTTTTTAAAAGTACAATTTTGCATGCGGTGTTCAACAGTACTGTAAAGAAACTGAGTATCCTCGGTCAAGGTAAGAATTTTTTTTTCCCCTGAGTTTTCCTGAGTCAGGGTAAGAATTCGCAAACCCTCTCTGATATATTACTGCTATGAAATTTCTAAGTAGATGTCCATGGCAAAGGATGGAGTTGTCACCAAGACCTATGATTTGAGATTGAAATTCCCTGTTGAAGAGATCACCTGTGCTATCAGCTTCCTGAGCCGATGCTGTCGCAGCACCGTCCTTTATCTTTACTTGCAGCCTGATCCTGGCTCAGCTGTAGTTATGCCTGGCTAAACTTTCATCAATGTGGGTTGTGGTAAATTTATTCCCTTTGTCTCCCAAGCAGGGAGGAGGCTTGGGAAATAGGCTCCAGTTATTTGAATGCATCCATGAAAATTTGCCTTATCTATCTCAGAAATTTCTTCTGTCTTTTCCAGACCTTCTATTTGCAACTGTGAAGTGTTAGGCTGTTACAACTCTTGAAAATGAGATCTTGGCTAGCTCTTTTTTTCATTAGCTGTTCCTTTTATTGAAACAGAAAAATTACATTATAACTCTGCTTGAGCTCAGTATGTCTGTGAGGCCCTGTTTCCTATAGGAAATTTACTACAGAAATGAAGATGAAAGAAGATTTTCTTTCTTACTTTCTTGTTGTCACTTCTGTTGTATTTTTTATATTTTGTTTCTATGCAATAAGTTCTATCTTCAGCCATGATTTCATTGTTGAAGTTTGGTGCAACCTGCTTGCGCACAGCATTACAACACTCAGTAAAACCATGGGAGAAATGTGAATTATGCCTCGCCAGTCACTCTAAAAACATTATTGAAAAGAAAGAAAACGGAAACGAACCAAACGTCTAGCTGCTGGGAGGGAGGCAGTTTCAGTTCCATCATGCAGGGTATGTAAAATGACCTCCCCAAGGTCAGCTAGGACAGCGGTTTCATTTATCAGGAATTAAAGGTAGAACTAACCGTGACTTTGCTAGGAAGGCTGCCTATAAAAGAAGGAACTCTTTGCTTCTTTACTTGAAGTCTGTCATACCCTTACATGAAGCGGATAGATAGGATGTTTCATACCATTTAGGAAGTGGCAGCAGGTGGTCTGAATTAGCAGATTTAGTATGAAGGTTTTGACAACCTGTGTGCAACATAAGCACTGCAGCTAGTAGAGACAGGTGAACCAATCTATATTTCACTAGCAACAAAAAGCGTGGCTCTACTCCCTTGTCGCTTGGTTCTCTTGCCCCTTTTGCTACCTTTTGTCTGCTCCTGAGATTCTCCTTTTTTTTTCCCTTGCCCGGCAGACCATGCTGTGATTAAGACAGCTGCTGATCCAGCATCCCCCTCTCCATTGCCTGCCGCCTCCTACACCTGGAGTGCAGCAGCACAGCTTCCCCACTGCTCTGGCCTGTGTTTGGATCCTGAGGGGATCCAAAACGTGGATAAGCACTATGGCCGGACACAGGCATGTTAGAGAAGACGAAACATCCGCCTGAGACAGCACTCGGTTTCCATTCTCGTTTCTGCAGGCTTTGTGAGGTGCACAGCACTGCAAGCCATTAGGACACATCTATCTGTAAACGCTCAGGGCAAATAGTCTTAAAAAAAGTAAGGATGTGAATTTAAATTGCATTAGTCAAAATGAACTAAACCTTGTACAGAAGGCTTCCTTCAGCATTAATTTCATTTAGGTCCATGTTTTCCCACACAAAGAAATCCTTTATGCTTGCCTTTATCTGCAAACAGCACTTAGAGCTTGCAAAATTTATCATAGACATCTGATAAACCAGAAATATGGGCAAATGAATCAGATTTTTTAAATGGTGGTTTAGTATTTGAATTTGCTCCTTTCATTAGGTTATTTCACCTTATTATTTATGTCATTTTAAAGATGACATAGTACAATACAGGGTCAGCTTTCCTCTATAATAACAATTTTCTTGTAGATTTGTTACTAATGCATGTGCCCTCTCTCTCCTGGATAATGCACATTTTCGAATCATCATCTAATTTTTCTATGCCTTTTAGCACGTGGTCTCTTCAGCTACCAAGGTCGTGGGGAAGTTTTAATGATTTCAGTTCAGTTTTTCTTATACGTGCATTTTAAGCGTAATAAAAAAATGATAGATTGCATTCTTGCCATTAAGCTTAACACCAACTTCTGGTACAGATGGTAGTCCATCAAGATTAAAAACACCATGGGAAGAAAATACATCCAGACAGTCGGCAGGTATCCCTTCAGCCTCTAGACAGAGTGCTTAAAACCAGCCTTCCTCTATCTCTGACACTATTTCATGCACAGTAATAACCTCTGGCAAGTTTTCTTGTGTGTTCGCACTGGATTGTGTGTTGAAAACAATGCAGTTCCTCTGAAAACTGTTCTATGTTTTATTTTTAAAATAAGTTTTATTGAAACTCTATGTGTGGTGGCATTAGAGTCTGGCATACGACAGTGTTAATCTCCCTGCTTAGTTCTGCCAATGCATTGATCTGCAGTACGACTCCTATTTTTATCCCCACTGTTTGAAGTGCAGTCAGTCATGACCACATTTCCATTAAAGACTACGCGCTGAACCATTTTAATCTGTGACTAATAAAAAATCATAACATTTTCATTAAATCCACATACAGTCTCGGCATTATCATCGGTGCTGGCAGAGTAGTGATTTTCTGTTTCTTGAGCGATGCATCTGCCATTGTCAGCGATCTACACTGGTTAGACAGCCAACTTTTTCCTTCACTCACAAGCAATACGTAGTCAGTATTAGTGTCCCAGATTTGTTTGATCTATGTGTAAATCTATTATTCAAATGGCAGAGAGAGAACACCACAATAAAATGGAAAACCAGAAGAATAAGCAATAGGTCCAAGAAATAGGAACTAGTAACTCCTTGATGTGGATGAGCTCTGGGGGGAGACACCTCCATTCTCTTAGCTCAAGGGGTGGAGATCTATACAGTAGATGTAAAAGTTTTTGCACTGCTATTTCCTTTGTAGAGGGTAAAAAAAATGCACAATCTTTTTTGTAAACTTTGGAAAAAAACCTTACCAGAATGAAAATATTATAATTAGATTACTCATGCAGACTTCACTCCTGCCTGCTCCAGGAATATAAAGCTTAAATTAATTACCTGATTACATATTTATGTATTTATTACAGGGCTGCTTTGTCATTCTGTGGGAAAGGTGAGTGATGCTCTGTGAGGAAGCGGGGTTCACTGGTGAAGGAGGCTGCTGTCTGCAAATACACCCCCCACCAATTTGTGACAAAAAGCGGAAGCTGGGCAGAGACCAAGGTGTGGAGCTTCAGCTGGTGGGGATGGGACCTGGCTGTAGCTCTGAAGAGTGCGTGCTCCTCTGCCACGTTGTCCCAGCGGGAGGTTTAGAGACTCAGGTAAGCTCAAACACCTGTTTTTAACACACAGGAAGAGAAAAATCAGGGAAATGGGGTTACGGGAAAGGGCAAAGAGACATCCAGCATAAGATGATGGAAAGTAAGAGGCAGTATTAAAACTGAATAGCAGACGGGAAAAGGCTAGGGGGCAATTGGAAGGCTTTTAGTGCAGTTAGATCGCCTCTGGCCAGGGCTGGTGTGGGGTCCGGGCAGAGCCGCTGCTGTCTGTCTGCAGTCTGCCCGGGAGACACATTAACGTGGCAGAGATCAGCACTCCAAGGGGAGGAAACGCCAGACCTAAGTTATACAAGTAACCTTAATTTTGCCCTTGTGTATGCATTTTATGATAGCACCACTATCAAATACCGCTTTTTTTTTTTTTCCAGAGGGCCTAAGCTTTTCTCGGTGCACAGGCTGGATGCTGCGAGCAGCCATCCCACGCACTTAATGAGCGGCAATTAAGTATTTTATTTTTTCCTTGTGTTTGACGAACAGCGTCCTATCTTCTGCATCGCATGCTAAAGGAACCCCGGCAGAGCTCTCGCGTAACGGCCACAAGCCTGTAATAAATGCGAGCGGCTCCTGCCATTACCATTTTTTTTCTATCTGTAGGAGAACAGGGCCTGTATAACCATTATCCCGAATACCACGTCTGCTGGGAGGCGCTGGGGAGAAGACCGGGCCCTGCTGGGGACAGGTACACCCTGCCCTCGGCAACCACGGGCGCAGCAATGGCCGCCGGGTGACCCACACCTTCCGCGCCCCTTTCTTAAACCACCAAGGGCTTTAACGGACGCGAAGCGGCACAAGCCCGGACGGCCGTCGGGAGGCGGCGGCGCGGCCCGTTGCCATGGCAGCGCCAACGCCCGCCCCTCCCCGCCGGCGGGGCGGGGGCACGCGCACGTGCGCGCGGGCAAGGGCCTCGCGCCCCTCCCTGCGCCCCTGCACGTCACGGTCCCCAGGGCCGAGCGGCCCCGCCCCGTCCCGCGAGGCCGGGGACAAGGGGGCGGGGCCCCGCCGGCTGCGGCTGCGCGCGGGGCCAGCGCGAGTGGGGGCCCCGCCCCCCTGTCCCGGGCTGAACCATGCTGCCGCCGCCGCGCTACCTGTGGGGGCTCCACCTTGCCCTCCGCTTGCGTCATCGCCCCGCGCCGGCACGGGGAAGGGGGGGCGGGGCCTGTTGCTGGGGTTACGGCTGTCATCCGCGCGCGCCGCCGCCGCGCTCGCTCGCTCTCTCGCGCCCGCCCGCCTGCCCGCCCTCCCCGCCCCCCCTCCCCTCCCGGCGCCGCAGGAAACGAGCGGATCCCGGGGCGCCGCTCCCGCCGCCTCCCCCACCTCACCCCGGCCCGGCCCCGCCGCTCCCACATGCCGGAGAGCGGAGCAGCCGCGGCGCCGAGCCCCGCCGCCCGGCTGCCCCGCGCCGCCCGGCTGGGGCCCTAGCGGTTCCCCCTCCCCGCCGCTGGAGCCGGGGCCCGGGGCGCCCGCAGTGCATGAGAGGGAGTGCGGGGCGGGGGCCGCGGCCCGAGCTACTCGCCTCCTCCCGGCCGGCGGCGGCGAGGGGGGCAGCGAGGGGTGGCGGCTCCATGTGAGAGGAGGCGGCGGCGCACCTGAGCCGCCGGGACAGACACAGCCGGCGGGGGAGCGGGCCCGCCGCCCGGCCCCGAGGAACCACCTGCCCGCAGCCCGCCCCGGGGGGGGCTGGACCCGCCTGCCCCCTTGAAGCCGCCCGGCCCCCGGCGGCAGCCCCGGGGCAGGGGGCGGCGGGCCCCCTCCCGCCGGCGGAGGGGGGCTCCGCCTCGCCGCCGGCATCGCCCTGCCGGCGGGAAGGCGTGCACGCCGCGAGCGGAGGGAGAGCCCAGCGGAGCCCGTCCCGGAAAGTGAGTGTGAGCGGGAGGAGCCGCCGGGTGGAGGGAAGGGGGGCCGGTACCCCGGCGGGGGGGGGGCACCGGGGGAGGGGGGCCGGGGCCGCCGGTGTAGCACGCTGGGGCGGGGGGCGCGGCGCCGCCGCCGCCGTTTCCCATGCGGCTCACGTTGTCGGCCGCGCACGGTCTGCTGCCCCCGCCCGCCGCAGGCTGAGGAGACCGGGGCGGGGGGGGACGACGAGGGGAGCTCCCCTGCCACCGCGGCCCCCGGGAAGGGCTGAGGTCTCCGCCGCCAACTTGTGCCGCCCCCTTTGTACCCGCCGCGGCGCGGGCCGGCAGCGCCGGCCCCTGCGAACAAAGGCGGCGGGCGGTTGGAGGGGCCCGGGGACCCCCCTACGTCTTCCCCGCCCGCCCGAGCCCAGCGGAACCGCCGCGGCGGAAAGTTGTGCAAGGCTGGGAGCGGAGCGTACGGCCGCCCTGCTGCTGTAAGCCGTGGGGTTTCCAAACACACACACACCACCCCCCTTCCCTAGTGTTTTGGGGGTTTTTGAATTCTTTAAAGGGTTGAGTGGCTCCTCATAGACCCCGTGGCTGCCTCCTGCCTCCTCATTTACATAACACTTGGGTGGAAAATGCTGCTGTTATGGTCGCGGGAAAACGTTATTAAGGAGTTGCTTTTTCACGTAAAGCTTTTTTTTTTTTTTTTTTTTAAATGAAGTTTAAAAGCCAGAAGTAGTGTTGGCTCTTCCTGTTTATCGGAGAAGTGGCTTCTTCACGAAGCGCGAGCAAGTGCCCCATCCCTCGCTCCAGACCGTGCTCTGAGGCTGGGCAGCGATGGGTCTCGTTTGGGAATGGAACTCTTGTTTGTTTGCTTGCTTAGGGTTTGTTTTCCATTGCTTTTTAGAATTTCTGCAGGGCACGGAATTTCCTTCTGAGCAAAAGCTACAGCAAAACTTAGATTGTTTTGGATGTCTTAACTTGCTCTTAAGTGAAGAGAACACCACCACAGTAGTCAGTTGCGGACGGAACGTTTATATTGTCGGTGTTAAATTGTACTATTCAGGAGTTAAAATTTATGCAACACTTAGCTTCATATGAAGAGGATGTACTAAAAAGTGAAGAGAGCAGGTTGAATGTCGTTTATTTGATGAGACAGTATTCAGACATAGATCCAGAAATTGTAACTCAGTGCGAAAACTGTGAGTCAAGTCTCAGCGCTGCTTCCTCTCCACGTCTCTCTGGATGGAGTCTAGAAAGACTTTGAAGGAAAAAGTTGTAGGATTTGTCTGGTTCTTCATTAAAAGAAGAATAAACAGCTTGTGAATATCCTCTGGGTTAGTCGCTAGAGTCCTGCTCTTCTGTGTTTTCTTTACCAGATGGGATTGGAAGTAGAGAAAAATAAAATATCACAGAAATGTATAGCGACTGAAGGTCTAAAATACGTGCATATGAACACAAAGCCATATTCTAGAATTCCAGCAATGTGTGCTCGCTCTGTGCTTTAGTTTGTTTGTGCTACGCATTTGAGAGTAGGTACAGTCTGTTTCCCAACTGTGTACTTGTCTGTTCCACTGAGAAAGAGACAGCCTCTGAAAACTCAGGGGAAAACCTAGACATCAGTGGGAAGTTCAAAGGTAGATGGGGCACCTGACACTTTGCAGTTTCTTTTTGAGATGAAGTATGCTGACAGGTAAGAAGACTCTTTTTTTAGACCAAAATATCTCTGTATCGTAAGCTTCCTGTCATCCCTGCTGTTTCAAAAAGGGGGGTAAAAGAAGTTGAACTCTTCATTCAGTTCACTTTTTGCTTTTCTTGGCCCTGGAACTAGGAGGTCGGGAAAGGAAGTTGTGTTCTCTTCAGGCCATAGTGTTAAGGAGGTGGTCGATCCTATGCTGTATTCAATATCTAGAGGAGCTAAAAGGCACTATATCCTTTTTTCAATATGGTGATTACACTTGTTTTTATGTCACTTTCTGGTTCCAAACTTAAATCTGCGCTTTCCCACTCCATCATCATCTGGTTGTTAATGGCAGCCTGGTTCTGTCTCTTGATGGCACCTATGTCATCTTGTTGGTGTTCCAGGTTCAGAAATATCTCAAGAAGATACATCACTTTGTTTTTTAAATTATTTTTGTCAAGGTTTAAGTTTTTCCTCCTATTGCAGCTTAGATCTAATCAATGCAGGTCCTTTGGTCAATATGAATAATTTACTATTACAGCAGTGTCTGTTTGGAAACAAAAATGTTTATCTGAATTTCATTTGCGTTAACTGTTAGAGAAGCTTTTATAACAATCAGCTTTTTAGTTTAGGGAAAGAAATAATTTTTATCTTTAGACTCTTAGACTGACAAATTACCTTTACTTCTCCCCATTACGTACTCATGCGGTACTTTGGAAAAATTTTGTTAATTACTTCAATGGAATTTGTTGTCTCTGAATCAGTAGAAGAAAGGAATGGTGTGTGATGATTTAGGCCTGGCAATGTTGTTAAACAGAAAGGAATGCTATTCTTCTGTCTCTTTAAAGTAAACTAAGTTAGTTAGATATCTTTTGGTCAGCATGTTTTAAATTCAGGCTGTATTTAACAAACATGTTTAATCTTCTGGATCTTTTTCTGAAGAACACATGCTTGTTAACTCACTATATGCACATTACATTTGAAATAAAAGATAAAGATCCTATCTGCAGAGCTACTTCAGCCTTCTCTTATCTGGGCTATGTACGTCAGGTAATTCTTGAAAGTGATGATGAGGATTACATGTAATAGCTCTTGAAAATGCTCTTCCATGACAGAAAGCATTGTGATTTAGTGAACTTGTGGAAACTGATGGATGGTTCTGTACTGAAATGCTCTGTGTATTCACAGGATAGGCAAAATATGTTTACCAGGATCGCTTCTACGGACATAAGGATAGTCTCTTGCCACAGCAAAGGCTGCAAAGACTTCACATATATTTCTGATGAAGACCTAGAACTATGTAAGTGTAGAAGTTAACTTATTGTTAACAAACTTCTTGGTCTCGCTTTGTGGTGTTATGGTCGCTGGTTAGTACACAGGCTGTTCTAGCTTAAATTAAAGGTCAGTTTAGCCTGGTATCTTAGTCACCAGTGGTCACCAGTGGATGTCTGTGAAAGACTGTAGGCAGCACTATGTGCTTACAAGTCCCTGTCCCAGAACACCCTTCCTGTCACTATCAGTGTGTGCTTTAGGGCTGTGTTGTTTCTGTGCATTGGTAACCCTTAGTGGCTTCCTCTTGGGTGAATGTGTTTGGTGGCTTTGAAGGAAGAGTGGGCAATTCACTGCTAAGTGACTTGTTTTGAATATATGAGTTGGCACCGGATACCTTCTAAGTCCTGTGTGAGGAGAGAGAAAGAATACTTGATCCCTGTCCACTCCTCACCTGTCACAGTTTCGTGTTCAATAGAAAATGAAATATGGTTCTACAGCTTTTACTTCATGTAGGTTATGGGTGAAATAATGAAGCAATCATTTTTTAGCTCCGTTCTCTGATCAGCTGGAATCAGTAAATGAACATAGCGGCTTGATTAGGCACTTACTTAAAGTACATGTTTGCTTTGCTCCTTTGAGAACTTTGCATATGCAAGACATTTTTTGGCTGTAATGAATGCTAGAGGCATTGCATCTCACTTATGAGGGAAAATTTCTTGGGCAGGGGAAGGGAATGGAAGGAATTCTTTTGTTGCGATGTTGTGAATCCTGTCTAGTTCTTTCCACCGGCAATTCCGATCAGCCACTCCAGTTGTTCATCCTGTATCAATCTATACATTGGAGTTAAGCATTTTCTAATAGATCCTTGCCCTTTTTTTGTCAGTAATGTGGATATGATTTATGTCTGTAAGTACTTCTACTTGCAGACCATATATCTGAAGTTTATGCTTAAAGAAGTCTAATAACTGTTTGTGGGGTTTCTTGGTTTTTTTGTTTTGTTGTCTGTCCGTCATCTGTGTCCCGCCCACCCCCCCCCCCCTTTACTTTGAAATAGTGGATTTCTTTTCAGAGCTTCATCAAAATAATTTAAATTTGGAAACATAATGTGTGTATGGTATATTATGATTTAGTTTGCAAGGTCAAGTACTTCAAAAGTAAGGATTGTCAGAATAAAAATGAACTGCTGCATTCAATCTTGTTCGTGCTCACCGTGACAAAATCTACATTGTCAGCTCTTCAAGACTGTTCATCTTTGTAAAACAGTTAGGTCTTTATTATTCATTAGCTCTTTAATATTTTGTTTTTTCAATATTCTCTGAAACAACTGCACTTATTTTTACAAGGGCAAAACAATGTATTTTTTTCTGTAATGTTGTGTCTTAACATACATGCAAACGTCTTTTCCCATGTGCTGGGGCAGTCGAATATGTTACCATTAGCTAAAGAATACAGCACCCACAGCTTGGCTGGTAAGAGGGGGTGCGTGAAATAGGCTTTATTGTACAAAACTAGCTTCCTTAGCTCAAATAAGCTTTGCCTGCATCTTGAGCTGAGATAGTTGGCTTTGTGCTGGAGGATGAGGAGTGTTGGTGCATGCTGTCTTGCCAGTACAATTCTGATGTGATGGTTTTAACGCGTGCACGCTCGTAAGTAGCTACAAGGGCAAGACTTGGTCTCAAACAGCTCTTTTTCCCTCTCCTAAATTCCTCCAACATGGTTAGTGGTGGCCATTGCAGTATGAACTAGTAAAACTTGTCTACTTTTGTGACCAGCCACATATAAGGCCTTAAAATGGAGAAGCGTGTGATGTTTTAATTGTATGTGCTGTTTTCGGTTTTGGCTGCAATTCAGAGTTGTACTAATATGATACATTTTGCAATGCTATTTACCTTGGATTGTATTTAAAAAAAAAAAAAGGCAGTTTCCCTTTGATAGTCTCACAGAAGGTTGAGAGTGCTGTTCAGATGTTGTAACCCTGTATTTGGGGTTATGATTTTGTTACGATACCGATTAACGTCTGGATGTGCCCTATATGTCATATGGACATGGGGTCATGTGTTACCTGAAATTGGGTGATCTGTGTTTCTGACTGGTCGCAGAAGACCGCTTCCTAGCAGATACAGTATTAGGGAAACCTGCAGAAGGTAGTGGATGGCCAAGCTGGCTTAGGTGAATTTAGTTTGTCTTGTGACCTGAAATTGTGAGGTTGCTTGTAGCGGAGGGACAGCTCTGAGGTAGTTAAGGTTAAGTAATGCTTCCTGTTTAAAGACTATTTTAAGTTGTCAAAAATGTGAATGTTTTGGAGTGCTTTCTTTCTTGAAAACCTTTCAGTAATATGAATGGTGTGAGCTGCCTGTTGCTTCTCTGAAGAAGCTACGAGCTCTTCATTGTGGGCAGGCTGAGGTGAAGTGTACTAAGAAGGCAGGGCACACTGCTGAACCAACACTTCCTAAGCACAAGATCTGTCTCCTTACCAAGGCAGGAGAGCTGCCCACAGGTGGAGCTGAGAGGTGTGGATGTGCTGTGGTGAGACCTGGCCTCGAGGACCTGGAGCTGTGGGGAAGGGCACATTGGGGGAGGAGGAGTTGCAATAGTTTCCTCTTAACTCTTCATAAACCTCAATCAATGAGTCTTGCCACTGCAGTATCCTGAGTCATAATCATTGATTCATTGTTTCCCTTCCCTAGTCCCCCTCTTTACGCACGTTCTCTCTTTGGAAATCAGAAACCTGAAGCGATTCTGGCGTAATCCTTATTCATGTTCCTATGTTCCCTTCTCCAGTTCCTCAGCCTTTTGGTCTGATGTCAAAGCTTGTCGTTCTCCCTCTTCAGCACTTTTTCCTTTAGAAATGTTGCTCTGGGTGGCTAGGAAGGTGGGAGGAGACCTTGACGTGGCACAGGTTACCAGAGACTTCCCCTGTGCATTCCCTTGCTGGGATTATCAAAGATTTTAAGGGTAGTGGTGGAGAGCTGGCTGAAAGCAGAGTGTTGGGAGGTCTTTTTGATGGAATGAAGTACTCACAAACGCGGTCATGCAGAGTTAGGGTTACTCAGCTGTGGTTTTGTGTTGCTGTAGGTTGTGGCAATTGCTTTGAACTTCTGAAGGACAGGAACTGCAAACCCAGGGTGCGTGTTGTTGACAGTATCTACTAAACTCTGCCCACTTTGACTGGCATAATGTCCTTACTGCACACACTGGCACTGTGTTCTCGCAGATGCTGGTGAATACTTTTTGAGCATGCGTTTTTCAGGGTAAAGTATACCATGTTTTCCTTAAGGTGAAACATTATGTTTAGATCTGCTGTAGCATGCAGGATATGCACATAGGGAGTTTGCCATATTACAAACTGCACATGAAAGGATATTGTTCTCTTTGTGTAAAATCTGTGATGTGCTTTATGGGATAGAATGTGTGTCTTTATATATCTGCAGGAATGAAAATAGTCACAGTGTTTTCAGAAGCAAACAGGCTACTTCAGGACAAGCTACTTGTCTCACCAAATGACTGACAAGCCCAAAACACCACAAGGCAAAGCCAATGGGGAAGAAAAGGTTTCAAGCCTTTTCCCAACTTCCCTTTTTTCGGAGGGTAAGATGCTCAGCGTGTTCCCTGGCGAGTGCAAGCCTTTCAGCATTGTGGCATAGTTCATGCTTGAGAAGTCCCTCACTAGCTATTGCAGTAGCTGCAAAATGTAGCATTTCTTCGCTAGATGCAACAATAGTGGGTAGGTGCTTTTGTTGACTTCTCCATTGCCCAATAATGCTGGGTTTTAAAAGAATATTTTCTTCAGTGTTCAAGGCCATAACCACTTAATAATGATAACCAAAACTACAACTTTGGATTCAGGCCTTTTTGAAGAAATGTTACTCATCTTTTGTGGCAAGCGTCATCCCACGTAGCTTGGCATGGTTTTGGATCTGTTGAAGACAGGGCGTCTACACCTTTGCTTTACCAAATGCAGCTGGTAAACTTTACCAAATAAAGTTAGTAAACTTTACCAAACTTCATTAAGTAGTGTTACTTGTGGCCCTGAGCTCGGGTCAGGTGGGCAGAAAACCTGCAGTTTGCTAGAAGTGCTGACTTCTCTTGCTGTTTATATCTTGTCTTTTTGTTTTAATTCATGCGATGATGCTCAAGGCAAGAGATCTTCCAGCACAATAGAAAAGGGCCCCGAAACTGCGATCCTGGAGATACCCTGGTCTAAGTTACTTGTAAGATTTGTTTCTGAGTTCTGCTGTGGCAGTTTTGTCTGTTGTTGCCAGAGCTGATGAATATGTCTTCTGATCTGTGGCATTTCTGTGAGTGGGTGGATCACTACAATGACAGGTAACTCTTTTTTTCTTTTCTGCCGAGTACAATAGTGACAGTTTTTATGGATCTTAAGGGCATCTTCAGCATCCTTTAAATCATGCTAAGGTAAAGCTGCTGTGGTTTTTTGGGGGTGGGTTGTTGGGGTTTTTTTTGGCTAGGAAAGTTTTGACACTGTTTCTTTCTCCACTTACCTAGATAGCAGGCCCTGTTGAATATTCCAGCAAGATGGAATTTGAAATAATCAGTTTGTTTGGGGCACTGTGTTTGGGAATTGCTTTTCTCCTAACTTGCTACTTGATGCAAGAGTCCTGGGGGAGGAAGGCAATGATTCAACCTGCTGTGCTTCCCCCCACCCTGGACTGCCCACCTAGTGCATGTTTAAACTTCTCTGTGTGGCCAAGATGGGGGCAGGCACGCACCCTTGTGACAAGCCTCTGGTGGAAGGGGGCAGCTGTACCCCTCCACTTTCATGTCATGTTAGTTGCATTGTCTGTGGTAGCTGGTGGATTCCGAGTGTGCTGTCTCTGGTCCGGTTAAGAGCTAGACTTAGTCGCTGCTTGGCTCCCAGCTTACTGGACTTTGTCTTGCCCTGGACTTGCTCTGCGCTACCAGCTGTGCGGCACGCCATCTTCAACAACCGCTGTGTGTTCATGAAACATGGCAAGAGTAGCATGCAGCCATCTGGTAGCCCATTGGTAACACAGTAGTAATGCTAACTGTTCAGACATTATGTGTCTTCAGGGAAGTGATAATATGCGTGAAGTAGGTCCTACTAAGAATAACTTATGTGGGCTTTCATCTCAGGTGGGCTCTAAATAGACTTTCCATTTTTCAAACCTGTAATATAGACGTGTGCTTCTGTTAACAACCCTGATTATCTCCATAATGGCACTTTCTTAGCTTTTCTAAACATTTAACTTAATTTTGAAAGTTTTACATACCAGAGAATGCACTAAAACTGGGGTGGTTCATAAACATGGCTTGCTGTAGCAAAACAACTTTGGCATTCACGGTTACACTTGATTTGTTTCCAGGATGTACTGTTTCTTCATTTCAGGTTTTGTGTTGTATTCCCAGCTTTATAGCTTATTGCCATGGTAAATCTTGCAAATTGTTTTGTTGTTATTTGTCCTTTGAATTCTGTTATGCTTGACTGTTTTGAAATCAAGTAATTCCTGATATGCAACAGAAAAGAAGTGGGCTGATACTGAAATAACCGAGGGTCAAACTTCAGCTTGGCCGTTCCTGATGTTTGGCTGTGCCTGGTGGGAGCTCTAGATAACACTCAGTATGACTCAGGAGCCCAGGCCGGATTTTTTGTTTCAAGGGTAGGGGTGGGTGGTGTCCCATGTCGGGGGGTGGATATGTGATGTGGCTGTCTAGTTAGGGGAGCTACATGCTGCGGTTGCTGGCTGCCGATGTAGGAGGTATGTACAGTCATCCCGCTCAGCTTGCGTGTTGTTTATACGGGCTGTGGGAACCTTTTGAAAGGGTGCTGGGAATGACTGGAAAAACAAAAGCTTGTTTGGTGGCACAAAAGAAATGTTAACGTTTTGGTCCTTCTCATTCCTATTGTTTGTTTACACTGCAGCGTGGTGGGAACAAAATTGATTGTGTAGGTTAGGCACAACCTAGCAAAGATCAAAAAAAAAGAAACTTAAAATTGAAACAATTTAGCCTTCCTTCATGAAATTTTTTCGAACTTTGCAAAGATTGAGCATTCCTGAGACGTTATATTCACTTGTCCTTTATGGAGTTATCATTTTATATTGCATTTGACCTGCTTAATTACTGCTGAAAGGGATGGTTCCAAACAGCTTCTCCCATCCCCAACCTCTTCCTGTGCTAGGTATTGGTTTAATCTGACTTTTTGGTAATTACTTTTACGTTGTTGGTTTTCCACCATTTTAGTTCCCTGAATTTAAGGGAGAAGGGAAGTAAAAATCAAATTGAGTTGGCTCAGTGTGACATGGGATGTGCATTAGAGCTGGCGCAAGGGATGCATAGCTGGTAGTGAATCCTTTGGGCACTGGATAGCCATTAGATCAGCTTAACTGTACCCTGAAACCTTGTGTTTGTGGTTTGATGATCTGAAGTCGGTGTGGAGTATGTGCTGCAGCCAAAAAGGCTGGTCTTGCTCCCTCCCACCCCTTTTTGGCTTTTGTCGTAGTACTGTCCACTTCTCCAAATCCAGCTGGTTGTGAACCAACATGAGTGCTAGTGCGGCCTGACTTGGCCTCTTTTAACAGCAAGACAAATTTAAGTAATCTAAAAGTTATTATAATCTGTATATTAAACTATATGCATGACAAAAACCACTTTCAGCTACTACTGCCAACTCAACCTACAAAACTGAGCATGCACTTGATCTTCAAAGGTTTTTCCCTGGAGTTCTCTTCATATCACAGTCATAGCTGTGCCAATCTGGACAAACTAATCCTTTTATTTGGTAGAGCTACATTTAACGCAGTGATCAAAGCTACAGTGTGCAGAAATATTAGTATTCAAATCTGTAAAACACAAGGAAAACAAATTGTTCAATGAGCAGCAGAGCTAGCAAAGCCTGGTTTCCCATGGATTTGTATCCTCTGTCTGCTGCTGTATCCCACCACTGCAGTAACGGAGTCCTCATTACTGTCCTGTTATCTTCTGTGACCTCCGTTATACGTTCAGACCCTGTAGCCTGACTACTATGCTACTCCCTGTATAACCTACCAAGCTTTTTTTAGTTTGCTAGCTGGGCTAAAGGCAGCATGTGCTGTGACTATTGCAGAGCGGTGTGTGTGCTTGCTGGCTGCTGCCAAAGAGGGGAAAAAACCAAACATATTCAATAATTCTACTGATTGCGGAGCTGAGAGTTTAACTTTTGTGCTGTTTTCTCTGCCTATTAGTTGCCATCTTCAGAAAAGAATTACAATTTCATTGTAAGACATGTGTCTTTTTGTCTTTCTTTTCAGAATCACTTTTTGGAAAGGTGTGTAGTACCACTGAAAAGTTTCATGTATAAAACTTCTAGTAGTTCACTGTTCTTAAAGATCAGTCTTAATTGTTGTTACAGCTTATTATGCTATTTAATAAAACATGTAATCCTTTCTAAAAGTGTATTAGGTTTGCAGTTTAAGTGTGGGGTTTTTTAAACCAAGTTTGGGGATTTAAGCAATTGTATGAAATCTATTGTCTCATATTAATCATTAATTTCATAGTAATGTCTTATGTTATTCATGATGTTTTAACCCCATAGTGATGTTTTACCCCCATAGTTTAGTTGAATGTATTCTTGCTGTTATAAAACTCTAGTTGAACTCAAAGTTCTTAGTTTCTTTCTATACTTTTCCCTGTATATTATTCTGCATCTCTCAGTTACAGTTAACATACCTCACTTTTCTGATGCTTTTTGGCATCCCCTTTAAGGTGACTGTCATCAACTTTTACTTTTTTTGAAACTGTTTTAGTTTAATTAGCACTTCAAACCATTCTTTACATTGTGTGCCTACTTGGACTGCTGTATTCAGTTTGTAATGTACCAGTTGTAATATTCTCCAAAACATTTTATATACATCCTAACATTATATTTTTTTTAACTGAATATCATTCTTTAGTGGACTGTCTGGAGTGAACATTTCTATTTCTGAATTCGCTGTTAAAATCCAGAAAGTTGGCAAGTAGAATATTCACCTTCATATGCAATACCTTGTTGACTGTTCTTGTCTGTCATATATTTCCCTTTTTATCTAGCTTGGTTAGACTGAAGCTGTTACAGTTCCTTCTCTTGTCTTAACCTTAATAATTTTAATTTGAGTGAGTTTTGCCACTTTTTGCTTTACAGACCATTAGAGAACATGTGAAGTAGTTCTAATACAGAACCCTGGCCTGCTGCTCTTAACTCTTTTCTGCAACTTAACAGACCACTTACTGCTTTTTCTTTTGAAGCTTTGTTGCTGGCATCTAAATGCAAATAATGTTTCCCCTAACACCAAAATTAATTTTACTTAATGCCCTCTTGAGACTTTAGGGGAAGCTTTTTGAAAGTCAGTTTTTCAGCAATTTCTCCTTACTTCACTGTTGTTGTTATAAAGTTCTACTAGCTGAAAAAAGCATCGTTTCCTTTCCAGAAACCCTGCTGTGCATATTCTCCGATATCAACTTGCGTATGTTTTACAATAGTATTCTCTAAACAATTGTGTCAGCTAGTTTGCTGATGCATGAAAGGCTTGTTTGTTTGTAACACGCTAAATCATATTTACTGGCTCTTTTAAATGTAGGTAAGTACTGTGTTTTCTCGCATTTTAGTATATTTTTAGTAGGAGGTTAATGTAATTTTTTAATATCTATAAATTTACTTTTTTTCCTCTTGCTCTTCTGATATAACCCAGTTCTGATTTCTGCTCATAAAATGAGAAAATGCAAGAGTACTAGATTTTTCTTCAAATGAGGTGTTAATGGTTTAGGTTTGTTAACTCTGTTCCACTCCCCCAAATTGTGCAGTGGAGTGCTGGCAGCTGGGAAACACCTGTGCTCAGGTAGTCTTTCATAGTAGTCTTTGAATTTAGGATCTAGGAGGTCTTGAATTCAGATGACAGAAACACTGCGAGATGTACAGTGAAGAGGGAACAAACAGGAGTATAGAGGTCTTCCTAATTAGTAAACAGTCTGACGCCTGTGACATGTTCTTACATCTATTTTTTTGTATCCCTTTTCAGGAAGGAAAACAACCTGCAAACCCAACCCAGAGTGAGTCATTTAGCTTTTCTGAGGAGAAAAAATGGCAGCTGGAACTGTTTGGTAGTAAACTATTCTGTTGCCCACTAAGAGCTTACACAGACACAGTGTGTAGGAGGCAAAGCTATGAAACTGCTGTAGATGTTTTGGTGCAGAATAATCAGTAATGTTATTTCAGTAGAGATGTAATAACTTTTTAGCTAATATTTTGAATGAAAGGTCAAGCTCATGAAAACATTTGAATTTAATGTATTTTATCAAGCTGGCAGTTTTGGGAGGGGGATCCAAACATTAAAATACTTCTTCTGTATTTTAATTGGAATGTTCTACTTTAAAATGTGTTTACTAAATAATTTTTAAACATGATTGCCACACTGGATTATACTGGTGTTCTTTCTAGCCTAGTATCCTGTGTCTGATAGCGTCCATAGAAGAAAAAATCGTGTACAGGAACCCAGAAGTTCCCTAATTCTTCACATGACACATCTCAAAAACATCTGTAAGTGGATGCATGGGGAACACTGAGAACAAGATAAGCTTCTTTTCATGCTTGGTCTCCAGCTACTTTCAGCTCATGGAATCTCTGAGCCAGAGATTGTTTCTGTTTATGCAGAAACTCTTGAATGATTTCTCGTCTGTGAACTTGCCTGATTTCTCCTTGAACCCATGTAAATTTTTCATCTCTGTTGCATCCTTTTGCAAGAAATTCCACAGGTCTGCTAGCCTGAAGAGTCACGTGTGTTTTGAAGGTGGCTCCTACTAGCTGCTTTAGCTGCTGTCTAGTGTTTGTGTTGAAGGGGCAATGAACAGTCAGTTGCTATCCCTTGCTTTTCATGTTACTTGCCTCTGGCATAGTCCCTTGAAATTGGGCTCTTTGGTCTGAAAGAGACCATTTTTCACATGCCAGTTCTTCTATAGTTAAGTAATTTTTGATGAAATGGTGCACATCTGAAGAAGACAGTTAATTCTTCACTGACTGCTTGGGGTTTTGTATTTGTGTTTTTTTTGTTGTTTGGTTTGGTTTTTTTTTTTCCATTGAAAAGGAGAGGTGCTATTTGGGCAACAGTGCTTACTAGTATATCAGGATTGAAGCAATTCTACAAATAGCAACTGCAACTGAAGTTTAGGCTATAGGGGAGATGTTTACTAAATAACTGCTTGACCCTGTGGAAATGACAGGTACTAAAGTAAGGATGAGGAATTCTCTGTGTCTCCAGGAAATGGCAATTCCTGTATAGCTGTTCCTGTGGCCATATTTTAACATGGTTAGAACATCAGCTTAGCAACTCTTAAGTTTCCGTCTCTTGGTGATACGGATCATAAAAAATAATCATAAAGAAACACTAGGATCTTTCTAAAATGGTAAATAGCAAGTTTCCCATGTTAGTATTACAACTGTTGCAATCCAGGCAAAGCAAACAAAAATTTAGCTCTTGTAATTGAAGTTGTCTTTTGGTCTGCTTTGATAGTGCATTGTCAGCTTCCATTTTTTAACTTCCATCATATATGAGTACTTTTGTTAAGAAAAGTAAGTTTAGTGCTTACTGGTTTTCTGTAAGCCTCTATTTAGTGGGTGGTTTGTAGAACATAAATGTGTAAGAAATAGATTCTGCAAGCTACATCTTGGGGTCTTACTAAGGTGTTAATGGCGTTTAACTTAAAATGTTTCTTTAAAAGCTGATTTTATATAACAAACATTGGTTTTGGTGGTGGTTTTGGTTTGGTTTTTTTTGTCAAATTAGTCACTGTCATGAAGACACTTGTGATGCATTTTAACTCTGTGGTTAATTTTCTGTTGCCCCTACCTATGGGCTGTCATATCAGCTCTTGTGGAGTACTGTTGAAGATAGATAAATGAAATCCAGGTCTGATCCTGTAGTCGTTGAGGTATACACTTATATTTGGCCATAAGAATACCTGTAGAAAGCTAAGCGTCTGCATAAATGTTTGCTGCATCAGCAGCTACAAATATAAATTGTCAGACTTATTAGTGACATACTTTTGTTGCCTCAGAACAAAACTCATTGTGAGTTTTTCATTGATAACACAATCTGAAAAGTACCAGGAACTTTTCATTAGTCTAAGCTTGGATTTAATTATTTGGAAGAGCAAGACGCTAATCTCTGAAGAGTAGGATTTTTCAAGTACACTTAAGTCATTTAGGAACGTAAATTCCATTGACTGTATTGTAAGGGGAGTAGAATTAAACTGAAGCAGAGGATTAATTTTGGAAGTTAAGCAAACTGAAAAGTGCAGTTGATCACAAAAATCAGGTGGCATGTTGTGTTACGGAGGTCTCATTCTTGTATGAATCTTCTTAAGCCTAAATGAACATCAAATGAACGTGACTTGGTCAGGTATGGGCAGGGAGAATTAGCAAAATGTGAATTCAGAACTTAATTAGGAAAGCATTACATTTAAACTTATTTTTAATCACCGTTTAGAAGTCATGTTTATTCACTATCAAGGAGAATATAGGAAAAGCATTGCGTAACTATCTTTTTAGAATCAGTGTCTTTGCAATAGATTTTGTACTGCTGTTTTCTTTGCCGGCACACGTCAGTGCTGCAATAGTAGGCAAAAGAATCCAAAGTCCAAGAAAACCTTTAAGTGAAAACCTTAGGAGATGGTTGAAACTTTACAATTAAGTAAAATTACCTGTCTGTTTTTGTCATGAAATGTGGTGGTAGTTTGTTTGCTTCTTTGACTCATTGATTAACTAGTTGTTTGACAGTAGCTAGGAAGACTGCAGAACTTGTTGTATGACTCTTGTTTCAGCTATCAGTTGTCTTTCAGTGCCTTATCAGGCTGCTTGACAACTGCTTAATTGAAAAGTTTCACATGCTATTGAGGTGTTATTGTTAGAATAAGCACTTAGTTCTAGAAGGAGGATATAATCTCATGGCTTGATAGTGAGAGTCACAGCGTAGGAGGAGGGATGCTATCACTGTCCTAGATAGCAGATTTGTTTATTTTATAAATAATTTTTTTTTTCTGAATAGCAGAGGACAGAACTGTGACTAATTGTAAATATCTCTGAGTGGGGACAAGTACTTTACCATTGTTCTGTTACAAGAACTTTCGGTGACAATTCAAATGCTACATTCAGTGTAACAAATGGGAATCTTGTCCCTGAGAAATTGCAGTAATAAGGATGAAACTTGCTTGTTTATTTTTGCTTGGGTAGTTGTGCATATAAAAAAACCCCAGTAGTTAGCATTATGCTTCACAAAAAGAAGCAGATAAGAAATGGTAGCAGAAAATTATTTCAGATTATTTCACACTGGCCTGCCACTAGGACAAAGGGTATTGCACTGTTAAATATGAGTAGTAGAGTGCATATGCATACTTTTTTCCCTTTGATCTTGTTTGCTTTATTGTCTGTGTTAATGTGTTATTCAGCTACAATACTTGTATGTTACTGCTAGTAAAAATGTCTTTCACAGATTCTAAATATAGTGATTTAGAGAAACTGTATCTGCCCAGCTTTTGTGACTAGATGGGAAGATGCTTTTTTTTTTTCTTTTTTTTTTTTTTTTGGCCCAGTCCCTAGTCACAGAATAATGGATCTGACTTGTTAACGAAGCAATTTTAGAAATTGGGAGTAAGGGAGGAGAATTAGTTTTAATTTTTTTAAGGATTGCTGATACTGTTCAGCTAAAGTTATTAGGGCAAAAATACAGTCTTGCTTGGAGGAAGTTTGCGGCCATAGTCATGTTAGAACTGGTTATCAAGAATAGTTACAAAACACCCCACACAACACCAGTGAGCACTGGGGAAATAAGTTCAAACTGCTTCAGTTTAATTGAAAGCAATGGACACAAGTACTTAACAGCATTTTTGATCTTTGCTCATTACAGCTCTTCTCATTTCTTCTGTTTGTCGAATCTAAACGAATCTTTGGATCCAAACTGAGTGCATCCATTGAGTGATTTTGTTGTTCTTATACAGAATTATGGTGCTCTGTTTATTGTAGGTTGTCAGTGTTGCATAGGAAGCTCTGCATGAGTCATTAATATGATAAATTTGAGCTTTTGGCAGCGGGGATACCTTCACTAAGAACCCTAAACTTTTCTGTTGATGAATAGGCATGAAAGTTTGCATTGCACTTACTGTCTTTTTAAAAGTCAGTGCTAAGGGTTTTTATTATCAGTCCAAGGAAGTGGAGAAGTTAACAGATTTTAGAACTTTTGAGTTGGTGATTTTTAGGAAGGCATAGTTAAATGCATTCTATGAGGTTTCTGATGTTTCATAGACTAACAAAAGGTTGCTTTATTAGTAGCTTTAATGAACAAATCGCTTTATTGGCTTAGACATACTGGTTGCTTTGTCGGTCCAAACAGCTATGGGTTCTTGTTTCAATTCACCATTGTGCTAGAGTAGAGAAGTGATAGCCATTGACCTTCTGTTAAAGCACAATAAAAAGTTTTTTGTGAAGAAGGAAAGTGTGCGGGGAAAAGACCAACGCAGTTCTCTGACTTGAGTTCAGCAATGTAAAAATCAAGAGACCGTGTACCTCTCCTGTTGCTTTTCTTGCTAGGTGGCTCAGTATAGTGAACCACCTGAAACAAGAAAAGGCGACACTGACTTTCTGAAGGCTGTTTTTCATGGAACCTGTGTGTAAAGTAAAAAGGTATTTGTATTGTAGCTACAAGGAAGCATATCAAGTAGGTACTCATTTAGTTCTCAATGGAAAGTGTGTTTGTCTTCAAACAAATTATTTTTTATTATTGATTGGTTTGTTTTATTAGTGATTTACACACGTGACTTAACCATAGCCTTTGATTGAATTAAGTGATCATATTTTATTTCTTGAATTACTTCCTAAGAATTTGTTTAAATGAGCAAATAATATTTTTTTTCTGGCTGTATTTTTCTTCTGGTTAAGACAAAGAAGAAATTTGTTAGATATTTTACACTTCTGTTAACGATGATAATTAGTTCTCAAAGTTGATGTCTGTGTAATGAAAGGATGCTAAATCAGGTGGGATGACATTGCAGTCTTCCAGCTCATTGTAGTTATCAGATTGCTTTAAAAGCTTATCATTTTACTTGTAAAAGATGAGCATCGTCTGTAACTAGAATAGTAGTGTTGCAGTTGAAGCTGGGGATTCAGATAGATTGGCCAAACGTATTTATATTACGTAACATGTGAAGTTATAATCATGATTAAAAGGATTAGCAACTTTCTTTTTAATGAAAGCACTGTACGAGAACAATTTACCGTTCTCTGCAAATACTTTTTTTTTTTTTTTTAGGGTGGGGGAGTACAGTGCAGCTCAGATGTTCTGTAGTTGACTGGTTTCTGGTTTGCAGATTTGCACTGGAGCACTTGTCATTTGGTGGGAGCAGCTGCTGGAATATATTTTACAGTGTAGTTATATTTCAAGTTTTGTTGTAGGGATCGTGTTGTATGGTTGCTGGTTATGATGTGTTGTGCCTAGTGTCTCTATTTGTATTACAATAAAGTGTTTGAATTACTGTTTTTCTCAGGGAGCAGTTTTGTGCTCTAATGCATTCCTAATTCCTCTGGAAAGCAAGTCTTCCCTGAAACAATTTCTCAGGGAAAACTATGACAAGCAGTGAAGGTGTCCTTGTATAAATTCTTCTAGATTTCATTTTTGAGGCAGTTGTTCCCTATAAACTTGTTTTTGAAGTTAGGAATGAGATTGGGTGAGCTTGTGTATGAATACATTGAGAGAAGCAGCACACTGAGAATGTGTTCAGACTGTGTGTTGTCGATCCTGTTCAGAAAGGAGATGACTTACCATCACACTCTGGTCAGCAGCTATAGCTTTGCAGGGCTATTTAGAGGAAGTACCTTTTGACTTTCTTTAGTTTTCTTCTGAATCTTATAGCATCAAAACGTCAATAACACAAAATTTGCATGGTTTTGCATGGAGGAAGCTTAGAGCAGGAAAGCACATTTTTTCATTTCCCCTTCCCATGAGGAGAAAGGTTGGAGTTCTTTGTTGCCACTGTACACCGTGCCTTCTTTCCTGCCTCTTCTGGTTACTGCCTTTCCCACTTTTCATCTTTCTCTGGTCTTTCAGCACGTGCTAGGAGGTTTGTTTTGCTCTCTAGTGCATTCTTTTCTTGGTGCTATCTCCCTGTCTCCTGGCTGCAGTTTTTTTCCTCTCCCTCCTTGCTTGTCCAGTTTTGCCCTCCCACCCTTGTTTTGCATTTTAATGTTGTTTCAGTAGTTTTATGCATCTTCAAAATTCTTGTTTTCCCTTTGTGAGCCTAAAAAAATGACTTGAGTGAGCCCTGATTTTTTTTTTGAAGGAGCCACCTCTTCCAGAGGCCATGTTAGCACCCCCTTCTGCCAGATACTCAGACGTTCCTCAGCAACTGTGCTTGCCTCTGGGTCTGTACCATGGCTCCCTGATGTACAAAATTAAAAGATAACTTATGCCCTCAGCATTGTTTAGAATCAATTAAAGTATCTGAGGTTTTTGACATAATATTATAATGGTTATTATAAAAATACTGTAAAAGTAGTCAACATGGAAATTTAGTTCTGAGGCAGCAGTTGGCTAAACACGATTCGTATTTGTAAATTCTTAATGTCCAAAGTATCGTTATGAGTGATGGAATGGAAGAGGTTATGTGGCTTTGAATAATGCCTTTTAACCCTTCATCTACTATGTGGAGACTTGTGTTTTAATGGCCTGCAGTTGGGGAACTGGTTTTGAGGTTGTGTTGATATTATAATGACTGCGCACCATCTGTGACTTGGGTATGTGATGGTAACTGATGCCAGCTGTACATCCAAAGAAAACTGGTAATTCTGCCGCAGTTTTCATTGGAAAGGTATGTTGAGTAAAGGTAAAAAACATAAAACAAATTGCAGAATTCTAGCTGTCCAGCGCTTTGCTGCAGTTAGTTTTTTCATTATGCACTCTTTCATCAATATCAACTTCCTAACCATCCATCTCAATAACAAATGGCAGCCCGCAAACTGCAGGTATTGAAGACAGAAGACACAACTAACATCTGTTTGTTTTAAAACCGCAACCATCTGCAACATACAATAAAACGTGTACTGTTTAGCCCTTAGATGTCACTGCATCTGCAATAAGGAGAGTGCATTTGATGTCCGTCTTTCAAAACATATACCTCAGAACACTATTCCTCTGGAGAAATAGTAAAATCTTTGAATATTGTGCAACAATTTGATGCAATACAGCAAGAAAAGTCCCTGTAGTGGCTTCGCATTGGGCCTTGAATTCTACACACAAAATGATTAAACATTACCAGCTATAGTGGAAAATACACGTGGAAGAAGTTTCTCTCTGACCCTCTTCCCTACTTTTCTAATAATCCCCTACCATCAAGTTCATGATCAGAGCCAAACTTTTTGTAGGTGAATTTGCATCAAATAGTACCAGGCCCTGCAGAGCAACAAATGCAAAAGCTTGCGAATGAATCTTCACCATCCTATAGTAAATATTTGCTCTCCTCCCCACTAAAATCAACAAAATATGTGGGTCTTAAATATTCACACACCAGAATGCAATGTACTCAATACAGTTCACCAAATGTTCTTATGGGAGTAAAGGGAGGGAAAGCAAACAACTGCTAAGCACCCAAATGAACTCACATCTACAAATGACCACTCTATTCTTTCAGGCAAGGAAGGTATCAAGAGGAACTGGGTTTAACTAGGTGTGCCGAAAGGAACCTCCAGAAGACAAATCTGGGTCTTTTAAGTATGGGATTATGCAGGCTATCGTGGCCTCAAGAGGGGGGTTTTGTGGAATGGCATAAACTTTCGCACTCCTTTAAATCTTCATCTGTTTTTCTCTCCTTGAACAACAAAGGCATTTTAACTTTTCTCATCTGCCTTGAAAAATCTCTCTGCGTTCCATGCGATTTCAGCCACCTCATATTAATTAGCATAGCCCAGACGAAATCAGAGCTCATATTCTCAACTTGAAGTTGTTCTGAAGGTTGCACTTTGTCTTTTTGAAATCTGGAGGTCTTCTGTACCTGGTATCTTCAGCTATATCAGTTTGACTAATAGAAGAGATTTTTTGTTTTGTAGTATCAGTGCTTCTAACACTATTCTCTAGACCGAAAGTATTAGAAAACTCAATTTCACTTAATTTCAGCAGAATGGTAACCCGGTCTTACAATGCTCAATTTCCCCAGTTTAGAGTCTAGTTCTGCCTTTAGTGAGACTCTGGCTCGTTTGGTTTCCATAGGGCTTCTGTCTTCATCACTGCCTCGTTAATCGGAAGTTATTTTTAACTCACGTAGCTGCCTTTTTCATCAGTCCTTTGGGGGTGGAGATGTAGACAGAGCAGTGGCATGATAGTTGGAAGAACTGGGGTTTCTATTCCTGGCTTCTGCCACTGACTTTCTCTGAGATTCACTTATTTAAGAGCATAATATTGCTTTTTGTGCCTCATCCTCTATAAAATGAGAGTACATAGCCACATCTGTAAAATGTTTTGAGATCTCTGGGTAAACGCTATTCTTTGTTTCAGGGGATCACAGTCTGTGGTGATAATATAATAATACAGTTTTATTTCTTTGTGGAAAAGAAGCAGCACCAGTAGGTAGTTCACCGTTCTGCATTCAAATGGCTACTTATAACTTCTGTAATATTTAAGTAAATGTGGTCTTTAACATATGCATAACTATTCATTCTTTAATGTGGCCAGTGACTTAAAATGAGTTGCTATTAGTTTTACTGGACATAAGATGTTTTAATGAAAATGGGGGTTTATATTAATTACTTCAGTGTCTGTGGAACTGTTTTAGCAGGTGCTAAATTTCTGTCCTGTTGGTATTGGTTGAAACGCATTTAATGGTATATAAATACTGTTTTCCTGTAATGCACGCAATATCCAAGACACCCACAAACTCCAAATAAGAAGTTACTCTGCTTAATGGACCACATCTTATGTTTTTTCACTCTCATGGAAACAGCTTACTGCTATAGTTGCTGCATTAATCCATAATCCAATAAAGGGGATTTATTTGAGGGGTTGAAGGCAGAGAAGAAAAAGAATGTGTCTATAGTGCACCGTGGGCAATAATTATGCTAAAAATAAGGTAGAACTCTTGAATGGCTCCATGTTTGCCTTTCTCAGTGTGCAAGACATACACACTGAAGTTTCACAGTAAAATTTTAAGGTGTGATTATATCCTTTCTCCTACTCCTCAAGGAAAAAGACCACACCAACAAACCAAACAATCAACTCCTCAGGCCCAAGTTGTTCTTCCTGTTACTTCAGCTGTTAGAAATGCGGGGAGAACCAGGCCATTACTTAAATCCATACAATTGGCCCGCATTAAATATAGGATATTAAATGAATGCTGACCCTCCAGTTTTGGTAAGAACTATGTCAGTTCAGTGTATAACTCTACTGTGTTATACCTAGCACACCTCTAGTAGTATATATGCACAGAGGCCATAGGCCTCAAGACTCTTCTGAAATTAAGCATTCTATAGGTACGTCTCATGTTGAAGCTCCCATGTAACTTACACGTAGTAAAATGTTTGAATTAAGCCATTCCTGATTGCAACGAATGCATATGAATGGCTTGTACTTGTAGCTGAAGGAGGGCTGACAGATTCTGCATGTGGGTTTTTAAAGCTTTAAAGACAAAACTGAAAGAAGGAACGCATCAATATCTATTGACACTGAGTATTTGCTGAAAGATCAATGACAGTCTGGTTCCTCCAAAGGTACGCTGACAGGCGTTGCTACGAGTTTTAAAGTTGATACCTTATTGCTAGAATTGCACGCTTTTTTCTTTTCCCTCAAGCTAGGACCTTGATGTATCTTTCTTTGAGTTTGGTGCTTTGTGGAAACGGAATGCATGATCTTCGAACAACATTAGTTGTTTTTGTTAGAATGTGAAAGGTACAATTATGTGACTCAATCTCTAGAAAGTGAGCTCTGTGGGATTTTTGACTCTAAATGTCAGGTACAATAATTTTCATTCCTTTCCCCCTCTTCTGATGTGAAGGCTTTGCCTATAATTTTTAATGCAGTGTCTAAAGAACTCTGAAGAAACTTTGTCAAAATGCTCAGACTTCTGAGAAAAGATGTTAGTACATACCTTTCTTCTTCTGAATATGGGTTGACTTCTCTAAGAGCTGTTAAATGCCCTATCTGGATCTTTTATATCACTGTAAGATAGACTATTCATACTTTATTTGAAAATGTTGCTTGTTTCCCATGCCTGAAATGAATTTCATGAAGTAGCCAGGAAGACGTGCTGATTTTTAACGCTTGAAAGTTTCTCATGCCAGAACCATCATTTAATAAACTAGTGATTTCCAGTGTACAGTTTAGATATGAATAATGGTACTGCGCTCTTAGGAGTAGATATAAAAGCCTGGTAATCATTTGGTGCTCAGATATACATGTATCTTCCTGTGGGTCAAATTAATTGGAAAGACATTTTGAACAGGATTAAGTGAAGGCATATGAATTATAGGCCTAAATTTTGGGTTTGGCATCTGCCATCATGTGAGGCAATCAAAGCCTTGAGCTGTCTACAAAATGCTCGAGCCTGTGGGCTGCAAAGAGAAGCCTGCAGACATCACCAGAATGTAATTCACAAAGCATTGCCTGCCTGGGACTGGAAACAGCACAGGCAAAAACTGCAGTGAGCCTCCAGGAGATCTTGAAGCAAGGTGAGGAGAGGCAAAAAAATGCCTCTAGGAAGCTTGTCTCAGTTTGAGTCCATGTTTGAGGTAGTAGTGAAGGGCAGGGGGAGCTTGACACATCCCTGCGGGTCAGATAGAGCAGTAGCTGGCAGGCAGATTGGTGTTCTGGCCTGCAGCTCCTCATTCCTGTCTCAGCTGGCAGTGGACTAGTTGCTTCTAAAAATAGTAGATGTTACAGACGCTCCTGTTACCACTGCATGAAGGAATGGGATCCTTCTGCTTTGTGTGGGTAGAATTACAGTCCCCAAACACACAGAGAAGCAGAGTTGCAGGTACCCACATCTTGGTGGACGCTGGTGTCTGGAGCACCTGAATCTGCTTCTAGTGCTCATCAGCTGGCTGTTTGTTTCTTCCAAGTGTAGGTCTTGCAGGTATTTAAATACTGTCATGCTAATTTAAACAGCAGCCAGCAGGAGGGTCTAGCATGCAGTATGCCATTAGAAAGGATTGACGAAAAAGTCAATCTGTATTTCGAGTTTGGGAATTTGTATAAAGGACATCCAAATTTTTGGAAGGAAATACTCCTCAGATTAGATTGTTAAGGTAAAAATCTTTTAGGAAGACAGTCGTCTTTTTTTAACAAGATTGGTCAATTTAAAGTCAGTTTCATTTTTACCATTTTTGTGCTTTGCTATTGAAGTGTGGTGGTTACTGGGAGAGAGTACTGTATCCTATTTAAGTTTTAATTCTTTTCTGTTTGTTCATTCTGAGTGCTGCTATTTTATAAAGTCAGACAGAATGTTTTGTTAGCAAACAAATGGGAAGTATAAAGCAAACAGCCCTTCCTTCTCTAATAAATGCTTCCATTATTCTTTCTTATTAGTTAGATAGAATTTTATGTCGTGGGCCAAACTTGAGCTGATAGCCAAGCTGGGAATGATAATAAAGTCTCAGTTGTGGGAAATGGATAAGGTTACTGATAAACTTCTTATTTTGAAAGGTGCCTGGTGTCTTCTTGAGAGTCTTTTGTCTTTTCTTGGTTTAGGCTTACTGGCTTTGCTAACTCTTATAGTGTTACTTTTTTTTTTCTCTTTTTTTTTTTTTTTGGTGGGGGAAGATTGGAATTTAGTATTATACTGCTAATATAATACCTCAAACTATTGGAAATTGTTGGCATGGATTATAAAGAATTGAGTTTTATCCAGTTAAAATAGGAGGATACATACGATGAATGCAATATTTATTTTCCTGTTTAAATACTAATATCATAAAAATATTTAGATGGCCACAGAACTGAAAGATCTTGCAGGATAAGTTAACAATACTATATATGAATCTGGATGCAGACACAGACTTAGCTGTTAATATCTCAATTTATTACAGTATTGCACAAAAAAATGGGTGGCTGTATGCAAGTTACTGAGAACCTGAGATATGTTCTCATTGAGAGTCATTTCAAAGTTGTCCAAAGAATTGTCTCCCTATCCAGTACTTCGGTAATTCATCTTAAAATAATGAAGGCCTGGATCAGCTGAGCTTGCATATATAGGTGAATGGACCAACTGCTTCATAGGGGTCCACTGGATTCTGGGTATACAGTAGAATGACAGGTATGGTGCTGTAGACTAGAGTGTTTACTCTATTTATGTCTCTCACCATTAGCTATACATCCAAATTAACACAGAAAAATGTTAGATGCCTTCGATACAGACTTTCATCCAAGACCATGCTAGGGAATTTCTTGATGTTTATCCACTTCAGTGATGTTCTGTTTGCTAGAAAGTGAAATTTATTCTGTCCGGTGGTACAAGGTAAGTAAACAGAATTGCTAGTTTTCTATACCTGGTGCTAAAATTAGATTGACTCTTCAAGGAATTTGAAAGACTCCGGTGACTGTTACGAGTTGCTTTGACACACCATTCTTTAATCTTCTGCAAACTAAGCCAAACAGAAAATAAAATTGCAAACCCTCCTTAATATCAGAGACTGATTGCTAGGCTCTTCAACCGTTCTAGTAGAAAACTTGGCATCCTATCTCTTCTGCCACTGCAAATTCCCATTACTGTAAATTTAGCTGCCTTTCCACAGGTATCTGCATCTGTATTGCCCTGTGGGGTTTTTTCTTTGTAAAGGTTTTTTCTTTGTAAGTCATGGTCTGAAAATAAGTATGGAGGGTACTGCCTTAGAACAGTAACAGAATAAGCTTGTCTAACTTTACGTACCTAATTTAATGGCACATAAGCCATTAAAAGACTGGTGTACAAGGTCAGTAATAAGTTTTTTTACCTACACAGTTTTTCTTTAGTCTGAGAGAAGATAATGTTACATTACATTCATTACTCATACCAGGAGAGGTGAGCCTTTGTCTCTGAAAGCATCATTGAAAAAATGCTTTGCCATTTCTGTTTAGTCTCTCTTCCAATTGCTAAACAAAGTTGTTGTGTGAGTAGCTTGATTCACTGGGTTGGAACTGTTTGAGGTTATTGTGGATTGCTCATGGGAACTATTGCATCCTGAAAAGTTGGTTATTCCAATGCTTATAAAAAATTAAAAGAAAAACGAAAATCCTCTACAGCCAAGGTATCATTCACGGTAGTTTCAGACAGATTGTAAGAGAAGGAGACCTTGATGGGACCAAAAGATCAACATTAAATGCACTGTTAATGGCCTATTAATGTTTTCTGTTTCTTTGTGTGAGGTTGCATGCAGTTGGCTTCTTCCTTCTCCCTCAGTTAACTGATTAAGCAGGGACTCAGGGATAGCTGTTGAAACTTTCTTAGAGAAAACTGAGAAAATACACGGATTGATGTGTAGGCTGTTTTGTTGCTTAATGTTTCCACCAAAGTTGTCCTAATGACATCAACAACTGTAAGCATGCACTGACATTCATGGATGTGTTAAATCATCTCCATCTTCCAAACAGGTCAAGCTTAATGCAATGCCTCGCCTCTTTATGATTGTCTGTTTGGACAGTTGGTGGTCAAAATGCACAAATAACTGTTAATCTTTCACAGTGACCATAGCTTAATTTTTGGTGCCTTTGTGTAAACTTAACTTGAAATTATTCTCACTGTAGTTTTGTATGTATGCTGTGGCACACATTTGTTTTCTTCATGTTACTGCCGAATTGCTGAAATAATTTCCTCCTTGTCCAGTAGTTGCAGCCTTTCATTCAGTTCTGTTTATGGTTATACAGGTTTAGCTCTACTAAAGAGTAAGATCAGATTGCATTAAAAATGCCCTTTAAGTTTTGATTTGAAGGTTTATAAGGCTGTGCAGGTATAACCGAGGATCTCATTGGGGTTTAAAATTTCTACTACTGTGTATTGAATCAGAAAAGATCATCTGGACGCTACCATTCTGTTCTCAGTTACCAGCTCTGATAACTAGCATCTGTTTTGATCCAAAATTTCAGTCAGCCCGCAGGAGTTATTCACGAGTCTCATTTCCTCCTTCAAAATAAAAAGGATGAGGCAACACCAATAACTCAAAGATTTAGCTATGAATCTCCAGCTGAATCCTAGGTCATCTGATAGACAGCCTGGAACAGTTTGTTCCCTTCCTGTTACCTTGGATGTATAACTGTACTGTTGAGAAAATAATTTTGGCATACCATTAGGATTTTGCAGTGTGTATGGATTGAGGGTCAGAAGATCTCAAAAGTATGCAACTGAGATCTTATGCCCATGGCAGTGTGATAAGGATACTCTCTTGTTTTGTCATCAAAGCGTTGAACTCAAAGATGCATGTATTTGAATGAGTTCTTAGCAAGCTTTTTACCTTTTTTGACTCCTGATACAAAATTTTGCAATAAAAAACCTGCCTGTGGTTGCAACTTATTGTTGCTCTAAATAGTTAAGTGCGTTTGTGTGATGTGATCTTTCTGAAGCAATGTCAACTGTGACATTAGTACTGGAGGAGTACACTTGAGGGGCTCCACTTCATCCATGTTTTAGTTTATCATCCATCTACCTTAAAGCTTTGCAGCACTTACCTGTAGTATCTATTGCTTTTGGATAGTAAAGCACACTTTAAATATTGTGTAACGACGTTCTCCAGCCTCTTCCTCATTCTATCATATGCCTTGTTCTATCATATCATATTCTATCATAGTGAAGTAAGTCAATAAGAAGCAATGTACTGAGGTGAGGAAGGAAAAAAAACAACTCAAACCTTTATCTTTTGTAGATATTTAGAAAACCTGTGTTCTGAAGAGGTTCCCTCTGCTTTTGCCTCTTCAGCTTTGAATAACAATATTGATGTTTACAGTGAATTGTGATTATTTAAATTAGATCTTTGAAATACAGCAAAATTAGTTTATTTTCTGTTTTGGGAAGCCACCATGGCTTTGAACTCTGAAGCGCCTCCTCCTTTATCTCCACTAGAGAGCACTACCAGCTGCGCTGCTAAGGCCTCTCATGTATGGAGCAAAATGCTGATTGTGATGTGACAGTCAGACCCTTGTAAAATGTCATTAGAAATTGTATTAACCTCCTGTTATCTTGTCACGTGTTGCTCATTAAGAGAAACTAGGGCTAGAAGGGACCTTGGGAGATCATTGAGACCCTTCTTCCTTAGGACAAAAATCTACTGTTTCTAGACCAGCGTCTGTCAGGAATGTTTTGATCGGTTTTTGAAGTCTTTGGTGAAGGAAAGCCCATGTTTTTCCTAGCCAGTTTCTTCTGCCACTTTGTGATCTATAGACCTGCCCTACTGCTTTACCCCCTTCTTCTCGGTGTCACCTTTTCAGCAGCTCAGTTCCATTTTTTTTTCCTCTATATTTGCTGTAAATAGGATAAATATTACTTATTTTCTTTCCTCCACACACACATGCTTCTTGCTTTTAAAGAGTACTGTTTTCCTTTCCTCACTGTTGTCATCTAAGCCAGAGGTTAACAAATCCACGGGGCACTGCAGCATCGTCAGTGGCAATGGGTGCGGGCATCCAGTGGTGAGATAACTGCATCACCAGTGGCAGTTTCTGGCTCTGCTGGGCCATATAATGCTCTGAGGTGGCTTGTGTGTCAGCTGTGGTCCCTTGCCAGTGCTCAGGAGTTGCTGCATTATAACTTGCACCTTGCCAGGGAGGGACAGTGACCACAGGAGAGCCTGGCCTTACGGCTGCTTGCAGGGGTTGGGAGGCTGGGGAGGGGCGGCTGTGGCCTGGGGTGCGCTGTGGAAGGAGTCATGCTGAACCTCCCTAGTTTGGCTGTGCTGGGCTAGGCTCAGCGACAAAGGTGGAGAAGCACTGCTTCGAACTGAACAACTCCAGTTTCTTCAGTCTTTTGTTGTAAGTTGCCATCCCAGACTTTTGATTGTTGTTTCCTCTATTCATAAATAACGTGTTGGAGACTGAAGTGTTTCTTTTGTCTGATTTGTGAAGGTGTGGTTAAAGGAATAAACATCAATAGGATTTTTTGTTGTTGCATTTGCAGTACTTCATCTGTTGTCAAAAGTGGCATTATGGAGAAACTGTTTGATTTCTCATACTTGTGGAGTCAGGGAAGCTGGTACCTTTTTCGTGCTTGGGTTACTCATTTCTCTACACTTGCTTCACATGAAACTTTGGACTGACCTAGGGAAAACCACAAATGACAGGCTATTTTAATGTCCAAAAGTGTGACTTCTGTTTTAAAAAAATGTAGAATTAGTTCTCTATGCTTGTTCAGTCACTGTTTTGTGTGCTGAAGCAGGCAGCTTCTGGCTGGTTGGCAGTACCTGGCGTGCAGGAATGGTGACTCTTGTCAGTTTTGCAGTCTCCGGAGTGAAGGGCAAAGATTTTAAAATGGAGTATGACTACAGCTCCTCCCAGTGGCAGGTCTTTCTCTGCTTCTGTTTGCTGGTATGGCAACGCCAGACCAAGTGGTATTCTGAGAAATACCACCCTGCTGTATTTTCACAGAGGCGGAAAGGGGTCATTTTATGCCTGGGTGGTCGATCGGTAGTAAGGAACTGACTCTGTATCTGTAGCAGCCCACTAGACAGAAAGACTGCCAGAAACATAGGTGTGCTCTCTCATTGAACGTTACTTCATGTTGTCTCAATACAGGCTTGAAAACCAGCGTGTCTCCACAAAGAAACTGCTGCTGTTGTTTTGCTCATGCAATCACCCTGATTCTTCCTGCAGAAAATCTGTGAGATTGGTATTCTGTCCACATAGTTAAACCTCTCATCCCAGCTCTCATCATCTGGCATCATGATTGCTGCAGCATCCTTTTATCAGGCCTTTACAAATGCAGTCTTGCTCTTGCTGTATCAACTCAGGCTATTACTGCATGCTAAATTTTATTCTTGTAAAACAAGCCATTTCAAAAGTGTTTGGGCAATGCTTCCAGGAGGCAGTGGAGAAGATACCATGACTGTTGGCACCAACTGTTTTTGGCTCTATGCCAGTCTATGTAATTTTGAGATCTTTTTTGTGCTGCTGTTCGTGTAGATATGAAGCCTCTGCGGGTGTGTATGTATACATGCACACAATGTGAATATGTAACACTTCATATTGTTAAAAATCACACAGGATTTTTGAAAATCATTTGCTCGTTAGACTTTCTCTGGCATTTCTAATTGCACAGGCAGTTGTATTTATTGAATTCCATTTCAGTTCTGCTTACGGTATTCCCTTTTTCTCACATCCTTAATTAGTAAGCATCTATATGCATCAACAGACTTGGACTGCAAAGTGCAAACCCTCCGTCACATTCTTGGAGGTTTTCAAGACCTGACTAGTCAAAACCTGAGCAACTTGGTCTAAATTCAGTATTGAACCATCATTTGAATAGAAGGTTGGATTAGAGACCTCCTGATATCCCTTAAGTCTAAACTAGTCTGACATTTTCTTTTTGTGGGCAGAATGAAAATCTGGCTCTATAGTCAGTAGTAGGGGCCAAAGCTTCAGCATTGGGGGACTAATCCAACGGAGAGTCAAGGACTCAGTTTCTGCTGACTCCTATCAGTGTATTGGAGCACCAAATAAATATATCAGAAATTCCCTGCATTTTCCTATCTCTTTGCTTTGGGTGGCGTGCTAGGATATGCTTCAGTGCATGTGCACAGCAGCAGGAGAAGCCTCCAGGCTCTGAGTATGTACGTACACCATACTCTGTGGAGGATGCAGAACTTTGAAGTGGCTTGAACATCATTATCGATGCGTGCTTCACACCTTGAAAACCTCCGTTCTTACCTGTTAGATCGTACTGGCCTCATCTCCATATGGTTGACTTCCTTCACCTCCATTACATCAAACATACTGTTTATACTTTTTTTTTCTTTTTAAAGAACTTTTATGGCTTTTCCCTATTTTGACAGTGACCTGTAAATCATTAAAATATGGAGAACCAGTACAGTTCATTTGATAAGATTTTTTTAAAAGGTCTGTCAATCTTCTGTTGTAAAAGCAAGTGATGACTTTTTTTTTTTTCATAAGAAATCTGAGATTGGAATTTTTGTTTATTAGATGTTATTGACTGTTGACATTAGGAAAAAAAAAAGCCTCAATTTTGATTATAGGGAGATAGAGCAGAAGAATCCTGGTGAGACAGAGTAGGCTAAAAAAAATAAATAAATAAAAAAGGGTTTCTCCAACCCTTTCCTCATTTTTACAGGCAAAAATGAAACATCAGTCTGTATACTGATGTATATGTGTTACTGTATTGTTATTTTTACAACGTGGTACAATTGACTTCTCCCACCCCCCCTTCTGTCTGATCCTCCTTTCATTTTCATGGAGTCATAAGACGATTTAGATTAGGAGGGACTTTGGAGGTCAACTAGTCCAGACCCCCACTCAGAGCAGGACCGGCTTAGATGAAGTTGCTCAGGGTTGCTATTCAAGATATTTTTTAATATGTCCAAGGACAGATACTCCACAGCTTCGCTAGACAGCCTGCTTCAATGTTTGACTGCCTGTGATGTGAAACTTTTTTTCAGACGATATAGTCGAGATTGCTGTTGTTACAACTTGTGTCTGTAGCCTTCGTCCCATCACTACGTGCCTCCAAGAAGAGCCTGCCAGAGAGACTCTCTGCAAGATTGTCAGTTATGCAGAGTTCAAGTCTCTTTGTTACTTTTCTGTGACAGTAAAAGGCCCATAACATAGGAAATTACTTGAAAATGTTTCTAGTCTATTCCTTTTAAGACATGAAAATTAATATATTGGACCTTCTGTAGCAAGTGTATAAATTTGAGCAGTGGTACGGTATAAGCTGCTCTGTCTGGTGTGAATTAGTGTAGGAAGATGTTTGTCTTCACAGGAATTGTAGCTTTCAAAGGTAAACTTCTTTGGGATTTTTGATATATGGAGTGAAGTTTGTCTTCAGTAAAGCCAAGGGTAAGGTAAAATTATGGTGAAATATTCTTTGTTCATTGTTCTGTCTGCTGCTAAAACTAGTCTTTCATAATTTTAGAATCAATGCAACATTCTTACTTCATCTGTGCTACCTAATACAAAGCAGGCTTAAGTCTGAAACCTTTGAATTTTTGTCCCATATGAGATCTAAGTTGTGGCAGGGAGCGCAGACACCTCCCATCCTTCCCTTCAACTGCCATCCAGCAGTTACTAGACTTGCAAAACTGTTAGCTGCCTTCCTGGAAGACGTCTGAATCATTAGCCCTTGGTAGTTAATGAATGAGCTTTTTAAAGGGAGGTGTTCTTGGTGGGTTTGGCCAAGGGTCACACTCACTTTAGGAATACCGTCCCCTTCTTGCAGCCTCTGTGCTTTCATCTGTCCATCAAGCCTGATCCTTGTTTGGACCTTTTGTGTGCTTGTGTTATTTGGTACGTGAACTGTGTGCATTGTAAACTTTGTCAGCAATAATACTTTGCAGTAAAATGAAGGTAACTTAAAAATAATGCACTAATTATATCCAAAAGATACTTCAGAGAAATCAATTTTTGATGATTTGACATGTTTAATTAAAAGGTGCAAAGGTGAAGTTGCCCAACAAGTTGCCAATTGTCTCAGACTTAACTTGAAAAGTAGCTTTCTTTTAAGAATTTAACACCCACTTTTCTTTTTTTTTTTTTTTTTTTCTTCCCAGTACTCTCATGAAATAGTAGTAGTATTTTTTTGAAATAGGATCTCCTGGGACAGTCATTGAAAAAATAATGCTTTTAAGTTGATGATTACTTTAAGTAGTTGTAGTAACTCTTGATTACCTTGTGGTTGTTTTTTTGTCCTCCCCAACCCTCCCCCCCCCCTTTGGAACTCAATTTTGAAAATCTTTTTATCTTTTTGTGTAATGTTTCCTGTTGCTCAAATCTTGAGCTAGATGCATTTTGAATGATTAAATGAAACTGTACTTTCACTAGACTAGTACCCACAGAAAGATCTTCGGTGTTTTCTAGCAAATTAATTAGATACTAATTGCAAATTGAATTTAGAATTCTGTTCCTTTAACACTTCAAACAACATGAATTAGTAACTTCATGTACTTTTTTCCCTTTTTTCCTTTGGGAAACCACATGTACATTTCCAGTGAGGCTCTTCATGCGTATTACTCCACTTTGTTCCAGAGCTGAACATCATGCAGAAATACTCTTTAGCTGTCAAAGTCTCTTTTTGTAAGAGGACATTGCAGCTAGTGATTTAATATGATAGTCAGCCCTTCCTCCTTTAATGTCTGCAAAGAGTGCTGCTGTTTGTCCACTTTTCATTGAATGGCCTTTGGGAAGATGACTTGTCTCCAGTGAGATAAAGCTGAAGAGCAACCTTCATTGCCCCGACGCAAAACAGTCCAGCTGTCTTGATGGTGGCTGCTGCCCTGTGCTTACAGGGATGGCAAAAGAAGACCTTTTGCAGGCTAGTTCATGGAGTGTGCTCATTCTGAGACTGCCTGCTGGGATGGTCTTAATTGAGACAGCTAATGATATTACAGAACATCTCTGTCTGCGTTGTGGACTGAGCTGCTTATGAAGCAGTTCCTCAACTGCTGCAATTTACAGTCAGGCATTTTTAAGGTAAACAAGCACCAATTTAGTTTGGGTCAGAAAGCTACTTTTATAACTGAGTTTCAGTTGCACAAAATATATGAATATTTAATAACATACTTGCAGTTGTCTCCTTAACTGAAGTTTTGAAGTATAGGCTGATCTGCTAGCCACTGGAGGATGATGAAATATTTATCTGAATATAAACTTTGGTAGGAAATAATTCTTTTGGGAAAAATTTAAGAGACGTGCTTTCTTAAATTTGTGTGAACTTTTAAACTTGTATGAAATGCTAGAATAAAAATAAAAATTTGCAATTGAAAACTGCGAGGAGGAGGGTTTGAAATAGATTTATGGGTATTGTTCGTACCTAGAGGTTATTATACAGTGTTTTCTGCTGCTCACTGACACAATATTTTGGCTAATGGGTTCAACATGTGACTGCCTGACACCTTCCATGAGGACTGACTTACATTGCATTAAAATACTGAGTATAAAAATTAGTGGATAGAAATAGAAACTATTTGCAGAAAGCTAAGAAAAGATGATTTTGAGATCCTAAAGATGATGTGAAGAATTCCTAAAGAACTTCAGCTTATCTGACATGCTCCAAAGATACTGCTACTTAGCTAGGGGGACTAATATTCAGAGACTGCCCTGAGATGAGTGTGTAAAATGGTTGGAGTTATCTGCTCTGAAAGGTCCACATTGCATTCAGGAGTGGCAAGCTGTATGGCAGCTTTGAAGAGCACTGTGATAAAAGACGGGCTGACCGTCGAAAGCAGCAATACTTAAAGTCAGGTTGTTAAAAGTCTGGGAACTGGACTGCAATGAACCAGGACCGTGGATGCAGGTGACATATCCAGGTGTTAGAATATAATACTGGGAGGGACAGTGGCAGTCCTTCATGGGAAAGGTCATTGACTGAGTAAATATAACATAGAATTGCAAATAAATATTATTTTTGTGTTTTAATAAAGACATTCCTGGCTGGTGAAGTCTAGAAGTATAATGTTTATGTAAAACTGAAACACTGAAGATACATCAATTAAAAAGCTGCAAGAAATAATATGGGAGAACTTTTCCTCCTGTGTTGTTGATTTAAATCTTAGTCACTGAGAAATTCCATATTTGTGCCCGGATTGTAGATGTTTTCTTTTATGCCAGTTTGAAAGCTTAGTGCCTAAGAGTTTTAGAATGACTTAAAATGTTTGTGTTATAAAATGTGTGAGACACATGATATACTAGGCATCCTGAGGAGTGGATACAGCAAATTGTAAACAGCATTGCAGCTGTGACCGGGTAGAATAATGTAAGTAAGACTAGGCTTATTGTGCAGTGAGGGGCAGGAGAGGGAAGAAGGGTAATATCCCTTATGCTAGCTAACAAAAAGGGAGGGGGCAGAATTTTCTAGTGTATGAATTCTTAAGTGTAAATAGCAAATGATAAATTAGTTACACTGATTAATTAGCTAAAGCATTTAATTTAATTGAAGTTGATTTAGTTATGTTATGGCAGACAAAAAAAAAAAAGGCATGAGCAAACTGGGACTTCACCTTGACTGTGTCCTTAAACACTCTATTTGCAGTGCTACAACAAATGAAATAAAATGAGGTTTGTGTTTGAATGGTTACTACACAAAATGAATGACAATAGACTCTTTTTATGTCCTAAAAGGTCTTGATGTCATCGTCTCTCTCTCACCCACTCCCAACTAAATAAAAGAGGAAAAAATCCCAACCTCCAAACAATGAAATACAAACCAAACAACAAAACAAATCAGCTGGCCTAACAAGATCCTGTGCTCTTCTGTAGGTTTTATGTTCTTCAATATGACCCTTAGGAAACTGAGCTGGGAATGTGTTGCTTGGGATGCATCGCACCAAGCATATTGCATCACCCATGTGTTGCTTGTCAGATGTTCTAAAGGTTCCATTAGGTGAAGAATCTTTAAGAAAAACATTCTGTGTTGCAGGTAAACACCTTAGAATTGTGTTTGTAAAGGTTCCACTTGTACTATTCTTTAGTTAATAAATTATGACAATAGTAATGTCATGTTATAGTGTTGGTTTTTTGTCTTCAGGGTTTTTTTTTTTTAATGGTGCCAGCAGATGTCTTGTTAATTAGCTGAAATATGATTGTCAAGGCTTTGCAGAGCATCTTAACTTTTCTGCGTGTCATTGTTCAAGGAAAATGTTTTTCTGTCGTCTGTTCAAACCTGGGTCTGAAGTCTGGAGAAAAGAGCGTCATTATCTTAACAGGAATGGTAAACTGCGTGTTCTTTAGGATCTCAGTTGTTCAGGTATCTTTTGCTAGTTTTTCTGCTCGTCAACCTAGAATGTGAAGCAGTTGTCATTTAGGGTTCTTGCATTTACTTGTACACTAATTAGTTCATCTTAGTGTTGCTTTAGGGAGAAAGTACTTCCTGAATTTTGAAAACCAGTAGGTCTTATATGTTCAAAAGGTCACTTGTAAATTGTACGTTCTGGGACCAAAGATGTTCAGATCTGTAGAGATCTTATTTATAAAACTAAAAACTGCTAAAAGGCATGTAATCAGATGTGAATTTTGCAAGATCCTTATAGAATCATAGAATGGTTCAGGGTTGGAAGGGACCTTAAAGATCATCTAACCAGATGATCCAGCGCCTGTATATGTATATCCTTGTATACATATTTCTGCTTCCAGTTAAGCATTTTACCGTATTAAACCTTATGTGACTTTGTATGGCTTGCTTCATCTGCACTAGCTGCTTGCTGCTACTGGTTGCATATGTAAAACCTGGCTCCCAATATGTGCGCAGGTGACCTCACTGTGACCTCACTACTTAATTGATCTTTCACATCTTGATATCAATTAAAGCTTGTTAACATCCAAGAAAATAATGAGCCTTAAAACACAAGAACTAGTTGTCATTTAGAAGTAAAATCTTGTTTTGGTAATACATAATAGAAGTCTGTTTAGGCTGTTACATTGATGGGTAATTATAGCTAGGGTGCTAGTTCTAAGTCAGTTCTTCTCTTCTTCCCCTGTAATGCCTTGGGTCCACTTGCTGCTCAAATACAACGGCAGCCATGGATGATTAAAGGTCTGGAGTGCTTTGAGCAGCACGTTAGAGCACGTCCAGCTTGAGCTCCCTCTGAACAGGGTTCAGAACATTTATTGCTGCAGCTCTGTTCTCAGTTTCGAGCGCTTCTTTCTCTCTCACATGCTGGCTCCATCATGTCAAAACCCTTAACGTTTATTTTTCCTATACTTTGGTTACAGGAAAAGGAAATAAAACTACTTGTTTCTCACATTACGTGTTTTTTATTGTCCTGTCTTCAAGAAGAATTGCATCCCTCCTTTCCTATCCCCTTATAACTAAGTAAATACTTCGTCTTTAACTTCTTTAGCTTACCAGAGTGCCCTAACCATAGTAAGCATTAGTCCCGTTTTATAGACAAGGAAGTGAGGAAAGGAGGAACAAATTATTTCATCAGTATGACGTATGACATCTATGGATTTAGTTGCGCTTGAATTCCTGTGATGACCCTACTGGCTCAAAGAGCAATATCCCCAGCCTCCCCTGGCCCCCTTCATTGCTCCTGTTCTCCACCTCACCGTCCACTTTTGTGTTATGTTGATGAAGTCATGTGTAGCATAGCACAACGATCTAGATTGGCCATTTTATGAAGTGTGGCTGCCTTTTTTTCCTGGGTTATTTTTCATCCAAATTAATTTTCCTATTCTCCCCTGTCCAACTAAATGAACAATTATACCTCTGTATTCCCCTCTGTATGGGAGGGAGAGGGGTTTGAAACGAGGGATCAAAGGCTGTGTAACCTGGCATAAGCAACGCTGCTGCTAAGATCGAAACTAGTGTTAGGCTATAGTTTTTGAGTACTTTAAAGTAGGCAGCACTACTGAAACAGATTCTTCTGATCACCTTCTGACTCTTGACTTTTTCTAGAAGTTTTGGAGCATTTGTGCAGTGAACCAGAGTGCCAGCTATGGCAGGTTAAAACTAATTATCTAGAGAACATCTAAAACGTCCATGCAGTCTGCACAGATTCTTGTGCCAGCTCAAGGCCAGGGGTGACATGGGGGTGGAAACACCTGAAAGGGGAATAAAGTACTTTTTTGAAGCTAGCTAGCGTAAGTGGTTCTGCTGCCAGTGCTTGTTAGACTGCAGCAGCCTCAGGTGAACTTCCCTGTGGTAAGAACTGACGCTGGGTTACTCTAGCTCAGCAGAATTCAAGATGTGACCGTAGCGGGAGTTAATACGACTATGCTAGCGTGTGTTTAGCTAGTGTCTTTAATGATGGAGAGTGCTTCAGTTTTGCATTCTGGCACGTACTTAAAGCTTGTACTGAAGCATCTGTACTGCTATTGTTACTCGTGTTTTCGAAGTTAAGCTCCTACATGAGCCTTGGTTTTTCTGTGTAGAAAATAGACAGTATGGCATAAAGAGGTGGGGAGAAGCTAATTGCTTTTGTTTTCTGTCCGGTAGATAAATTAATAAATACAAATATATTTGATAGTTTAGAAAAGATTTAACTATTTCTTCGGTTCTTTTTGTATCAGTCTCTGGTTTTTGAATGGATGAAAGTATTATAAGATGTATTACGAAATTCAGTATATAGCAGTCATAAATATGGAATGTCCTTGTAGGTTGTTCCTTACTATTCAGCCCAAGTCAAGAACTGACACACTATATATTTTTGTGAACAAATTTTGCACTGCATCTATATGTATGTGGATTTTTGTGCCACCTCCTTTTTGTTAGGAGGAGGTTGATGAAAGATTGTAATTTCTGTTTACCTTCAGTTAGATTGGACTTTGTATTTTTATCTGTTTCACTTTGGGAATTGAAGTTCACTTAGTCTTTGTTAAGGAAATGTGAAGTATCCTCCAGGAAGTACAGTTTTGCAAAATGCTCACTTTCTCTGACTGATAGTTTTAGATTACATTCACTTTTTTTTTTTTTTTTAGCTGGAGGACACAGCTTCCCTTCTAGGATTACGAGATTGATGATCTCATATGAAAAAAGTGAACAGGCAAGGTGCTTTTTTCATCCTGTTACATCAACATCTGTTAATGTTTTCTGCTGTTAAATGTAGCTGGTCTCCTAATAAGAAGCCCCAGCTTTTCACCAGAAAGTTAACAGGGGCATAGGACATAATTGTGTGGTGTGATGAACCTCTATCTAAATTAAAAATAGCTTTTTAAACTTTCATAACCTTCTGGTGTTAAGCTAGCATTTTTCCACATGACTCACTCATACAGATTGTATTAACTGTAGCTGTGGGTAAAGCTGTGCAGAAAGATCTGGACCGTGACTTCCAAAAGGGTAATGAAAACACATTTGGCAATGAATAAGGACTTCAGACACAGTATTGCAGAAGGTAATATTTATAGTAAATATTTTGCCTTACTGTAGGCCTGTAGGTGGAGGGTAAAGCTTGAGTGGAGCAATGGGGCAAAAAATGTCTCTTAGTTGATAATGGTTACGTTAATGTTGTCACTTTTATTTGAAGTAGCTAGTCTTCTCTGAGTTTCCTATGTCTGAAACATAATAAAGGCCAATCCACTTCTTTCCTGCAGCCTGCAGGATTAGAATAACTTCATTGTTGTGGTTCTTGATTTAACGTGAAATATAGCGGGAACATTGATCTTCATGAGGCTCTTGTCCTTCTCTCTTGAACTTTGTAATTCACTTGTAAGGTTTCATATTTGAAATATTCCTATTGGTTAACCAGAACGTGAAGGTCTGCTTTCCTTTATACTTGGACATGGATAAATCTAATTTTTTGTTTTGGTGTGTTACTTTTTTATTTGTGTTGGTGTTTTCAAAAAATATTGCTGAAAAACTGAATTTCATAAAGCTGACTTCTGTCTGCAGCTCTGTGAAAACCTAGATTATGGATGAGAGAGAGTAAGTTATATTTTTAAAAGAACTTAGTAGTTCTGAATATTTCTTGAAATTACACTGAACAAAAAGAATTACACGTCTTGCTTCATGGTGTGATTTGACATGGGGACGTGATAACTTCTGTATCTAAGGGTTGCTGTTTTGCCAGGGAGCCTTTCTCCTGTTTTGCCTGTTCTTCCCAGAAACGCACCTTGCTGGATGATGTGGTGGTACTTTGAGAAGCAGGGAAGGGAGTGCGGTCTCTCCTTCCTTGTTGCTTGGCAGGACCTGCCACTGAACAGGCAGTGGAGCAGTCTGCCTGTGTACAGCAGGCCTGATGTTTTTTGCAAGCATCAGGCTTTCATGACACATAAATGTAAGATTATGTCCATATTACTTCTCATTCCTCCCCATTTGCCCCAGGAGACAGGCGGACCAGGGGTCAGATGCTAAGTCTGGGCTAAATTACTTGTGGCAATCCTACATAAAGGGGTTGAAAACCTCCATTTAAGACTCGTGTTTCAGCCTTGCCAGGTCAGAGGCATTCTATTCCAAGGGCATAGCAGGAATTGCCTGGTTACTAACCTGTGCTTCTTGTGGAAAAATTACCATCCTGTCAGTGGTGATGGTGTGGCTGTTCTGAGAAGTCAGATGTCCTCATTCTTGTCCTCATCAGTAGTAATGGAAATGGGTGGCTCTGAAATTTGCAGACAAATGGCGAGCCACTTGCATCCTCTGTGACATTTATTACAGGCTAAGGCACTATAGCAGCATTCCTCTTTCCATAAGATGTCAGCTTTCTTTTTGCACTACTTTGGGAATATTTTTTCATTGCCTTTGTTTGAAATGGAGTAGCACTCATAATTAAGTCACCTTTAAAAAGAAGTACCTAGCACAAATTGATAGTGTTTCCTTCTTAAATCAGCAGATAGCCTGAAACAAGAGCTCTGAAAGAGAGGAACATTCATTGCTTGCACTGAGGGTTACCTCTGAGGAAAATATTAACTATTTCAATACTGGGTTGTAACTTGGCAGTCAGCTAAGTGCTTATCCCAGACTGCTTCCCAGAGCTCTAAATGAGGAAAATCACCAGCTGTTAAAAACAGGCACATGTGGATATCTTTAACAGCTTTTAATACTTAACGAGGTAATATTTTAGGATACTGAAAATAGGTAGGTAGTGTGAATTTATTCTTTACTTGAAGGATTACTGACTTGTATTCAATTCATTTATAATTTCCAGCTGTTTTCCTGTGCTGTGTAGAAAACTGTCCTGTACAGATGGTTTTTAGGGAAGAGGCGAGAAGGGGAAGTAGAGACTACTCAGTAAAGCCGTAAGTGCATTTAGGAGGACTGGAGGAGAGGAACAACTCCTGTGCAGATGTCCCTGTATTTAGCTGTAATAGCTCCATACCTAATTTGGTGCGAGTGGTTGCTGCTGCCTGTGTTCATGACTCAAATGTAGCCTTCCTATCTAATGCCAGGAACCACATGTCTATCAACAGCTTTACTTAAGCTAAGTGACTTTAGCTCCCAAGCCAAATTATGAAATCTGTTGTCCTTAAGCCCACTAGAAAAAGGCATCCAGAAATTTGTCACTGGATCATCTCCTGGTCTCTCAGGAGACATCCTCACAAGCCCCACACTGATTACCCTCATTAGAGCATACTCACTGTGTCGGCTAAACATTTGTGGTGGGGTTTTTTGTTGTTTGTTTGTTTTTGTTTTTTTTCCCCCCTCATATAGCTGGAAGATGGTAGAAAGGACTTTCTTCTGGTTTAGCAGGTGCTGGTAATTGTTGAAGGTGTGTGATTCTTTTACTTAGGTAATAAGCCCAGATGAAGAGGTACATATGACTCTTCTTGGGAGTGAAGCATAGGGAGCTTAGCTAGGGAGGCAGGACCAGTGGCTGCAGGACTCACTCAGCCCCAGGCAAAGAAATGCTAGTGATTTCTCCTTTTTTGTGTGTGTGTGTGTTTGTTCTTTGGTGGTGGTTGTTTTGGTTGTTAGGTGGTTGTTTTTTTTCCTGCTTGTTTCCTTGCTTGCCTGCAATAAAACCAACTGAACACATGGAGCATGAAAGACTTTTTGTGGTGGTGTTGCATGGCCAGGAGAGTAGGGAGACTAGCCTACATACGGTCCTTAGGTAAGAGGAGATACAGGAGGCTCTCAAAAGTTTTACTACAATTTTCTATAGTATGCGACTCTTGTGGATTGGAGAGATTAAATTTTAGAGTGCAAAATACCTTGACTCTAAGAGGTATGTTTTTTCCCCACTCTTTTAACTTATTTTCTTTTTAGGCTGTTTATGAGTATGTTGGAACAAATGTTGAGAATACTTTCATCATATACAGGAACAACTTTTTCTTCCTTGCGGTATTAACTTGCAATAAGTATCAAATGATGTTTCAGCTGGGAGGAGTACTGTAGCGAAGTTGAGACAAAGAAATGCAGTTGCTATGTGAGCCTCGCACAGGTATGATGAATAAACACATCTCACGTCTGGTAAGTGATGGAGTGGCTCTTACAAAATTACAGAGAATGAATTGGTATCCCGTCACCTTTGTTTCTCTCCAACAGAGAGTTCAGGTAGAGGGACAGCATGCAATATGAATACTGAAAATATGAACTCAGTATGGAGTTAATGAGAAGGCAGTGTGTGCATATACTTTTAGGCAAAGGGAGCCTCTAATTTGGATGGGTAATGATGATCATGTATCTGTATGGAGATGTTTGGCAGTTTGGTTAGTTGGATATGTCACTGCATTTCCTGCAGCGAATGGTGTTAAGAAATTAGAATGGCAGTGGTGTGGGCTCTTCCCTCAGAGCAGATGACTGAACCACAGGCCCCAAACCTCCTAGCATTGCAGTGCTTTTGGAAGCCAGGGTTCAGGTCACAGGCCTGTACTGTGCAGGGGAAGATGGCAAGTCCACTGATGTCCAGAAGAGTTCAAGAAAACACATCCTCGTATTGCAAATGCTAGGACTGTGTTTTTCCTTTTATTTCTATGGGTGAGACTGGGAAGAGTACTGCCGTTTGTTTTTTGGAGATAGCTGCTGCTTGTATGTTTTGTTTTCCATTGTGTCTTAGGTGAAATCAGACATCCCTTTTTATATCCTTCCTGTAACTGCTTTGAAATCTGCCTATTGCAAGGGTCAGTGTATTTGTCTGTTGTGATGGCTTTTTAAAAAAATTTCAATCTTTCTGGTTTATTTGATTATCTTTGACGTGAGAATCCAAACATCCGAAGAACATATTCACATCTTTAAGTTGGAACCTTCTCTGATTTCTTCAGAGTGCTGCAGATGATGTAATTTTTGAAGCAATTTGTTGCCTCTCCCAATGGAGAATTTTTTAAAGTTTTTATTACTAATAGCAAACCTTCAATTAGAAGCTATCTTTTACCTATTTACTTATGGTACTCATGTATGAAAGGACTCTTAGTTCTTTTTATGTACCAATAAAGCAGCTTTTTGGATTATGAAAGAAATACATAGCTTAGGTTCAGTTCATGGCACTGCAAGTTCTTTTATTACTTTAATGAGACTTAGAGAATTTCTTTCAGATTGCTGTCATCTTCACTTGAAAAATAATTTTTAAAAGTCTGCATACTTATCTTGTATTAATTCTTGCCTAGCACAAACAAGTGTATGTTCTGACTGTATTAAAAGTTACGTATGTATTGAAAGCTTGCTTTTTTTTTTTTAAAGCAACAATTTGAGAATTAAATTGAAAAGCTATTGAAAAGTAGAATGTAGGTGGTTGCTCTGCATGTTGGGTTTACTTTCTGAGACAGTGGAACTGGCTGCAGACAGAACAGGGGAGCTGGCCAGGCTGTGTGCCCAGCCCCGGGGGTCTCTGTTTCTGACTGTCTTTCGGAGAGTGGCCTTAAAACTTGTTGATCTGTTGTGGAAAGTATCTTCCATCCTTGTGAGCTCTTTAGAGTTGTACCTTCTCCTGCGTTCTCTTGCTGTTTTCTAAATACGTAACAAATAAACCTGTTGGCTTTTTTTTCTTCAGTTTGAATATCTTACTGCATATCAAGCATGTTGGATGTTTAGATCTTAGCCATACGTTTAAACTTTACAATGAGTTGTATATAGTATAGTGGTTTTGCCCTAATTGTGTGCTACACTGATTTGGCAAGAATCTCTTTTTGTAGGAAGGGTTTCCCCCAGTTCAAAGTTGTATACATTTGATTATTTGTTCAGTAACTGTTTCATAATTTATATATCGCTTCATTGTGTATATCCTTGCAAACAATTAAGTGAAATACATAGTCTGCACATCATTTTTTTTTATTGGTACTTACACTTTTCATAGTCTACAGTCTTTTCCACTCTCTGCGTCCAAGTGATATTTTATCCAGGCTCTTTAACTAAGAGTGTGTCTGGCTGTTTGCCCATTGAGATTTTGCATACAGGAGAGTATGGCCTTAGCTTAGCGTGAAATCATGTCTCCTTTGCATTGTTTTAAATAGAAAAAGTCTGTGGCTTATAATGGAGAATATTGCAAGAAAGCTTTGTCAGTGAGATAAATGTTTCTTTAAAACCATAAACAACCTTGTTGTGTTTAAGTTTGGATTTGACTAAGTTTTTAGAACTCACGAGACTTAACATAATGATAAAAATAGCTGATATTCTGAAAGGTAAACACAGTTCTGAGGATGTTGTCTTTGTGATTCGGTCCTGTCAGTGAGTGTTATGAAGGAGAACATTACTCATGTAATACTTTAGTTTGAAACAGGGAAGTAACAAAAAAGATTCATAGCAAGCAACTTTAATTTCAGGTGAAACATACCGTAGGGAGTAAAGATGTATTGAAATTTTTACTGATAAAACACTAGAAAAGTAGAAGAAACAAAATACAGGGATAACACCAATCTAAAATTTAAGCAGGTGTGTCTTTGTGTTTTAAATGACACTTTGGGACGCTTTTGGTGGGGGGAAAGAAGTTTGTTCTTCTCTTAACTATGAGCAGGACTTCAATTCTGCTGTCCATAGATAGGCAAAAAAGAAAATATCCCACAGTGATATTACTTTGATATTCATAAAAATATCGATTTATGTTGCAGATACTTATTCTGTGAAACTGTGGCTTGTCAGTCACTAGCTCTATCTGCATGCACCCTGGGATCAATACTACATTAAGGAAACCGACATGAGGAGGGGAAGAATTCATAAATAATGAATAGCAGGCTTCACTGGTGGTGCTTCATTTCTACCCAGAATAATACAAATTCTAGTGAAGTACCTTCCTACTTCCTAACCCTGTTAGACTGGAAACCATTATCCCAAATATTGATGCTTTCCTTTAGTCTGTTTCTTGTTAAGAAATATATCTGTGTAATCCTTAACTATGTGCCACCAAAGGAAAAAGCTAGCATTTCTGTTTATCAGAAATACAGGTACAATAAGAATATTTGTATTAGAACTCATCTGCAGTCTACTGAGAGACCAGGATTTGAAGTTGGGGGATGTGGGGGTTGCTTTTAACAATATTTTCTTAGCTTTATAAACAATACATGCTTGTGAAAGGAGATTTTTGTGGTATGCAGGACATGTGAAATGTTGAGCATTAGAGCATGATCCTTGCACTTTAAATCTGTGTATTAATTTTTTTCATTAGCTCTCTCTGCTTCCACATCCTGCACATTGCTGGCAAGCATGCATCAGCAATAAGACTTTCTTCACTAATGTGTCTGACATATCTCTGAAATGTGACTAGTCAGAGCTATAGTTGATTTTTTTGGAAGTTGATTCCTTTCAAGCCATTTAAGTAATTTCACCTGATATTACTTTAAATTTTCTATATAATGTGCTCTTTCGATGAATAGCCGTGTAGAATCAGCACAGGAAGAGCAAAGTCCTTGGCAATACCAGCTCAATTGCATCTGCAGATGAGGATTTAAAATTCTATGCAGCAGACTACCTCCAGCAGGCGAGTAAAAGGTTACTGCATTATTTTGCTTGTTTGCATCTGTAGTCTTTATCTACCGAAGGTTTTTCTTTTTATCGTTCAATTTGTTGTGCATGCTTGTATATAGATACTACTGGAAATTGATTTAATAGAACCATGAATATCAAAAGGGCAGAGCAAGGTGAAGGGAGAGGCTCAGTTCAGCTTTAAACCAAGGAAAGGGAGGGGTAAAGAGAGAATGAGTAAAGGGGAGGGGAGAGAAGGCAGGAGAGAAATTAAGCTTTCCATGCAGTGTGAAAATGAGAAGTTTTTTTGACTATATTCATTTCAGCTGCTTTCATGTCACTTGCATTTTTCTTAACCTTTTGCTAAAGAGGATGCTGTTGAACAAGCACTGATAGCTCTATAAATGTAAGTGACAATTATTTCAAGTCAGATTATCCCATAATCAGGTTAAGCAGTCGTGTTAATATGAGACCTTCTACCTTCAGAAATAGTATTGCATACCATCTTAAACCAATTAAAATGAGCTTTTTACAATATTACTTGTGCTTTTTTTATATGGAAAGGAAAAAGAAGTATTTAGTTATTGTATTAGTACCTTTTGCAAATGAGAAAACATTTCCAGCAGTAAGTTACTTGTGTGTGTTAAAATTAGAGAGGTATTCAATATTTTATTTTGAGCAGAGTACACTTTTTTTTAAAGGTTAGAAGACCTGTATATGTCTGACTGTTCATTTGAATTAGTTTTACCTTTTCTGTTTTTCTTGGAGTGAAGGCTTCTCAAAGACTTTATTAAAGCTGCTTATACAATCTGCCTCTAACTTGCTTTGAGAGTTGGTTGTGTTGCCTTTTGACATTCTGCTATAAATTCTTTCATGCTTGTTTCTTCCCGGGTTTAAAATTCTGTTGGCTTTTCCTAGTGTTGTTCTCACTCACGTACCTTTTGTAGCAGCCATTCTTATGTCAGGATTTGGTAGATTTGGGTCGCATTTTTCTCGCGCATTCTGACTTTTCAGGAGGACTTTTTTTTTTTTTTGTTTTCTCCCAGATGTTGCAAATAGTCAGTCTCGGAGTGTAGCAGTCAGACAGGTCTTGTCGTTCTCCTGTGTAATTGGAAGGTCCTTTTCAAGCAGAGGCGTTACAAAAGGTTGGCAGCTCTGAACGTGTGCAATAACCTGCTCCGTGCTGTGGCTGTGAGGAGCTGGAGGCCCTCGCCGGCGCGGAGGATGCTGTGGGCGAGCGGAGGATGCTGTGGGCGAGCGCGTGGGGCTGCGCGGGGTGGGGCTGGCGGCTGTTGGCTGCCGGCGTAGCCTCCTCTGGCCGGGCCCAGGCTGGATAGGCTGTGACGCCGGGGAGGGTAAAACAGGCTTGAAGTGACAAGAGCCACAGAAGGAATAGTCAGCAAGCAGTTTGGAGAGATTGCCATCCCTGAATTTACTCCTCTATTAGGCAGCTTATCCGTCTTTTCAAAGCAGCTTACTTTGCAAAGAGGAGTAGAGGGAAAAAGTACACATTTTTTGAATGTGAGGTATTACTTGCTGATGAGACTGGCTGACTTTTTTTTTTTTTTTTTTTTTGAGAAACACTTTTTTTTTCCCTTTCTGCTTAGCAGTCTTAATTTCAGCCAGGGAGCTGCAGAATGAGGCAGCTGGCCAATTTTGAGTGTTTATGGGACAGTAGTGGTCCTAATTTCTTTAAGAATAAACTCGTCTGATGAGCGAGTCAATGTGTGGCTGTGGCTGCAGCATTATTTCTTCTTTAATGAAGAGGCTGGGCTGTTCGACCTGCTGCTCCAATCTTCTATCTTGCAGTCATACATCAGAGCAGTTGCAGAGACTATCCATTGAATGTCTCAATCAGCCAAAGAAGGTAACTATATTTTAAATTTTAACTATACCATTAAAAGGATGCTCTATAATTTGGACTTACATGATAAAAAGACAAATTTCGGATGTTCTTAGCAATTTTCTTGACCTTGCAGTAGCTATCCAGTATCATTTTGCCATTATCAGGTTGTGTAGCAATAGAAATGTGCTGCAGTAATTGATTTTGTAATAGGATCAGGTGATTTACTGGCTGCACTGACAACCACTTGCTTGCTTGTTCTGAAACGTGGAGCACTCTAATGGATGTTTTGATTGCAGCCTCGAGTTGCTCTGAAACTGCTAGATGCTCAAAGATCCAATGTCTCATTTGTCACAATAGAAACTTCTCTAGCTGTATTCTCTAATAACCTTTGAAATACATTGAATTTTTTAAATACCGACTCTTCAGATTCTAGATTTGTAAAACCCTTTCTGTGTAGAATTGGAAATTGTCTTAGTCAACTTTATGCATCTCAACTCAGCTCCTTTCCTGATAGCCACTTTAAAGCATGTGCTTTATGCATTTTATGTATTCCCTGAGAATTTGGCCCATGCTAAATGTAGTCCAAGTCTGTGCCTAGAGGACAATATACAACATTTCTTTGTGGATTGCTATTGTGTTGTATTTTTCTGTTAGTATATTATGCTTTTGAAGCAGAAATCTGCCTCTAATGAGAAAACAAACCAAACCAAACTAAACAAAGACCATTCCTTATCAGAATATGGATTTTACTGTAGAAAAGTCATTTGGAGCTGCGATCCAGTGAATGAAACTGAGGAGCTTAACTGGGTCTGCCTTTTGGACTAAGCTATTTTAGGCTGATAAAATTGAAACATGTTTTAAACTCTTAGAACTTTTAAGCTGTGTGTAGTGCACTGTTCATCACCAGGTTAATTGGAGAGTAGTATGAGCGAAGAGTATGTTACAGTGGCTATTAGTAAATTATACCTAATTATTTTTTTAAAAGTTACTAGTTTTTATCCATTATTGTGCAAGAATAAACATGCCCTTTTGAGTGCTTGTTCACTTTTAGGTGCCATATCATATAAGAATGAAAACTTAAAACAAAAAAAACCCACTCATTGAGTTATTAAAAATGGCTTTTAACTGTTGTTGTGCCTATTTTGGAACGAAAACTGATGGGGGAAAAAATTGCATCAAGAAGCAGAGGAGTCTCACATGGACCTTGAAGTAAGAAACAGTCAAAAGACAACTTCAGTATGCTGAACTTTAAAGGATGACATTCACTTTGGCCTGAGGACATCTGTATGCTGTGTACCACAGGCAGTTAAATACCTAATAGCTAAGATCAAATACGTAACAATTTATCAAGTGATGATATATACAGTGATTTTAAGTAGGCTGAAGTAAGTCAAGGTGCTTGAATTTGAAATCGTTGAACCTAATCATGATTAAACTAAACCAAAAAGTTAAGATCTGTCATCCAGTTCTCACTTGATACAAATCAGTAAGCAAGAAACACTTGATTTAAACCAACAGATTTTAATTTTGTTTTCCATTTATACCCCAGAGGTGGCAAGTAAAAGAAAATTGATTCTTGCTCATATAATTTGCTACACCTTTTTCCTAATGAGAATATACTACTATTTCCACATTTGTTCACGTAGTGTATAGCTTGACATTTAGGTTCTTCTCAGCTGTTTGGTTTGGGTGTTGTGTTTTTTGGGTTTTTTTTTTGTTCGTTGTTTGTTTTTTACATTGTGAAATGAACATGAGTCCCCTTGCAGAAATAGGTTTCTGTCTCACCAATTTATGCATGTAAAAAGAAACACAAATTCCCACTTCTTCAGCATACAATATCTGTTTTTCAGTGTGAAAAAAATGGTCATTGTGTTAGAGTAGCAGAATGAGCCCAAAAGTGGTTTTTGAGCCTGAAGAGGAGTAGTGTTCAAAGGTGGTAGGGGGTAGCACTTCACTGAGCTTGGGCTGCAGGATTTACTTAGGGACTCTTTATCAGGGAATGTAGTGATAGGACGAGGGGTAACGGCTTTAAACTGAAAGAGGGGAGATTTAGATTAGATATCAGGAAGAATTTCTTCACTGTGAGGGTGGTGAGACACTGGAACAGGTTGCCCAGAGAAGCTGTGGATGCCCCATCCCTGGAAGTGTTCAAGGCCAGGCTGGATGGGGCTTTGAGCAACCTGGTCTAGTGGGAAGTTCCACCCCCATGGCAGGGGGTTGGAACTAGGTGATCTTTAAGGTCCCTTCCAACCCAAACCATTCTATGATGATTGAGTTCAGTGATTTGACTTTAAAAAAGGTGTGGAGGGAGGCAACAATATGGCAGTGTTTCAGCCGTTTACTTTAAATTGCCTTAAGAGGCAATAGGAAATGGAACTATTGACTTGAAAGAGAATAATTAAAAATCACCTCCATTTAAAGGAATTAACTTGATGAGAAAAATAAGCTTAAATAGTTTGCTTTTATTTTTATACAACTTTCTCAAAGTTAGTTTATACTACATAAGAATTTTGCCACCATGATGATGTATTATATAAAAGTATTTGTGAGAAAGATGATGTGATGGCTGTATTTTGTGATTCTAAACACAATGTTGAAAAGCTAGTGAATTATATTCAGAAATTCAAGAGGAAAATTCTTGTGAATCCCTGAGGAAAATAGTTGGAAAGAATTGCATTTTTTCAGAGAAAATGAAAAATAGGCTCTTTTTGTAAAATAGTAGTGTTTCATGTGCAAAACTGCACTGCAGAACATACAACTCCATGAAACTGTAGCTAGGGCAGGGAAGAGAAAAGGGCCTGTCGGTTGAAAGTGATGTGTTACTAAAATAGTAGTAAATGCTGATAATCTGTGCTGCAGGAGTACTATTGCATTAACGGAGCAGAAGGAGCAACGGAACTAATTGAACAGCAGTATCAGAATCGTTGAGATTAAGGTTAGCGACCAGAAAGTTCATATGGGGACTTGTCGAAGTGCCTCCAGTGTGTGTTGGTGACCCTTGGGTAACGCGGTGTATCCCAGGTGCCCCTGTCCCACTGCCCTGCCCCTGGCCACCCACTGCATCCCCAGGGATGGCTCCCAGCTCCTGTCGCACAGCCATGTCCAGGACAGACAGGGCAGAGAGTCCTTAGGACCTGGCACCTCAGCAGTGCTCTTATTAACAACAGCCAGCACTTTGCCAGATTTAAAACGAGAGTTTCCAGAAAATAATTGTAGTGGTAACTGCTACAAAAGCCCTGAAAAAGACTTGTTTTCTAAACAAATTGTCATGAGAATGAAATTTTGAGTGTGTGAAACATTAGGCTAAACACTATAGTAAAAACCTATATTAAAGTCACAAAGAAACTGGCGTTATCTTAAATGGTATGTTCACTGTTGAAAATTAACCTTGATAATTAGGCCTCAGCTTTCATTTTTTGTTTTTAATTGTGCACACTATTTAGTGGGATGACTTTGTAGACTTAAATTGTTGTATGTTTAAAGTGTCTCCTAAGTGTCAATGAAAAGAATCTTCCAACAAATTAAATTCCTTTATTTACAAAAAGCATGTGAGAGAATTATATCGACTTCATAAAAATCAATGCTGCTTAATATACTTTTTACCTGCTTTAACAGAACTCTTAGAGGTGTTTCACAGAGAAATACTGACAAGATGATGTTTCCTGGAAGGACTTTAATTTTAAACCAGTCTAATCTAATTTGATTTTGCTGAAATGTGATGATACTGGTTTGTATAACCATACTAGCTTCTAGGGGAACTGGAAGTTTTACCAGATCGTAAATGCTTGTTACCAATAGGAGAAACCCCATATTTGTATTTACTGATCTCTTTGCAAAGATTAAGTGTAAAAAATCACTGTGTAACACTTTTGAAATATTTCAGTCCTTTTTTTTGAGAAGTTCTAATATTTTCTCTACATTCTGGAAGTGGAACATAGACCTTCATTCCCTTCTGTCTTGGTGTTACAGTGATACGGATTGCACTTGATGAAAAGTTGGACATGGAAAACATATGTTGTAATGGCGTCATCATCAATAGAAAACATATGTTATAATGGTGTCGTCAGCCTCCACTGACAGTAGAAGCAGCTCAGCCTCCCCAGCTGGCCCGTGGCAGGGCAAGTGGGGTCTCGGCTGTCACTTGGGCAGCGCTTGTTTGGAGGAGCAGATGGTTTCAGGGGGAGAGCGGCTGAGCAGGGGAGCAGTTCTGGGGGTCAGGCTGTTGGTCGCCTGGGATGCTCGCTGTCTGCGCCATGCTTGGGGGTGTCTGAGTTGGGATGAGAAGGGGTGAGGCTAGAAAATGAGTGAAATTTTGCATGACCATGGGAGCAACGTAGCTAGATTGAGAGTAAGTTATTTCTAGTGATCTGAACTCATATGAAAGGGTTGGGATATTGGCAATGAGCAAAGTCTGTTTCTAATGCAGAACAGTGCAGTGAAACTCTCTCCAGTAGTCTACACTGAGCGATCTGCTGTTTATGAATGCCTGTGTAGCCAAAGACAAAAGATAATGATCTGTTAAACTGGTTTTCTCTTGGTCTCCCTGACCTTCCAGATCAGTTCAGGGCTTCTGTACCTGATTACTTAATGAGGAATTGACCAGACTGATTAACAGCTTCCCCCATTCCTGGTAACTTCAGTAGGAACAAATACTCGTTCACTGGCGATTGTAGATCGTTTTAGGGCCTCATCTGAACTTAACTTGAATGAAGTCCAGAATAATATAATTTGACTATGAAAATGGATGCAGGGCGTATCTTGCACCTCAAAATTTGTCAAGACATGCTCATTGTATTAGAATGTGTATACACTGTATTCTTATATATGTAGCCCTCCTCTCTAACTGGAAAATTACCAGTAGTGGAGAAGAAATATTGGGGGGGGGGGTAGGAAAGAATTTTGAAAAAAATTAGGAGTCCTGCATGAAATTAGAGGAAGACTTGAGGAAGCTAAAGATGGGATACTAAGGAGAGAAGCAGTAACCTATAAGGAACTAGAAACAGGCAGGGATTTTATTGGAGGGTGGAAAACCTTGCTGTAAGCACTGTTCTTATTATCTGTGTATGTATGAATCCTGCATAGCTGCTGAATCACAGTTTTGGTTTTGCTTTTGCAGATAATATGTAGTGTGTGTGTTTTTACATACATGCACCACTTTTATAGTTGGGATTTGTGTTTTCTTCTTTGTTTCCAGCTGCCCTCCAAATTGGTATCATTATAAACTTATCATGGGATCTGAACGCCAGGCTCCATTCTCTCATAAATAAAATTTGTGATCATAATTCTGCATTTTAGATAGCAGTCCTAGTGTGTGTAAAAGGAACCTAGTAATTCCCACATGGCTAAATTTAGCTCTGCTAAGAATAATGTGGTTTTTTTTTTTTTAAAAAAAAAAAGGAAAAATCAAATCCTTCTTTTGGTAGACTGAAGAGAAAATACAAATCTAGATATATCCAATAAAAAAAGCACAATTATGCCTTTAGGTCAAGACCTTTATTAAAGTTAAGATTAATTCTTCTTGTAAGTGGATTTTCATGTTTAAATGTTATCTCATACAGATGCTGAAGACTGAAAGTTCCTAACTTCTGTTTCCTGTGGAGATGCCTACTTCCCATAGTTTGCATATGGCACAGCAAAACCCAGTCATGTAACAATGGCATGAAGTATTTCAGCTGAGCAAGTAGATAAATTTTTTTTTTTTTTTTGGAACTTCTTCAGTTGTGCCGTCTTTCCGGTCCACTTTCTGGGGTAGAGTAATTATAAGACAACAGAAGTGAGAAGATTTTGCTGAATTCCAAAGTGTGGTGGCCTATGATTTTTATGAACAAATGTTGATTTATGAGGTGGTCTTTTGTTTGTTTTGAACTGGTCCTCCTCAGCATAGGTAGGAAGGGCGGAGATGGTAAAATGGACTGTCAATACCCAAAGAATAAGTTTAAGTAGCAACTGACCTTTTCTTCTGAAATTTCAGGAGGCAGAGAACCTTCCTTGGTGGTGTTTGAATGAGGAGATGGTGGTGAGGGTGCAGAACCAAGAGGGAGGAAGCTTTCTGTCTGTGGGACACAACAAACTATGCCGAGGAACTGAGGGGGGGGAGAAAGGACAAACAGACTTTTAAGGTCAGAGGGACCATTATGATTATCTAGTCAGACCATCTGCATGGCTGTAACCCTGAGTTTGAGGTTCAACTGTAACTGTATTCAGAGCTAAATCGTACTGCTCCTTCTCTTGATGCAGACTGTTCTGTACCACAAAGCTGTAATCCAGCATTTGTTGCATTGTCATCTATTAACTCTTTAAAGATTCCCTTTTATATTAGTATTTCGATTTTCCCTGGCCTTTGTCAAGCTAAAGTGGTTTCTCTCCCTTACTTTTTTTTAAAAGAGCAGCACATCATTTCTTTCCTGCTGTTGGCAAAAAAGGAAAAATGATGACAACCCAGTAAACAGTAACGTTTTGTGGTAAAATGCTATTACTGCCATCAATATTGTCATTATCAGAAGAACAGCAATGTAAGAGATAGCAAAACCATTGCAATATCCTCTTGCTCAAAGCTGAATTTAGGAAAAAAAAAAATCAATTTCTGAAATAAATGAGATTTCCCAAAAGTCTGAATTGGGATGGTTTACCAGAATGGTAGAGTTTTTCTTCATCCCAAAAGACTGACGTCACAAATCTTGATTTGAATATAATTACTTTCTTACAAATGGTATTACAAGTGCTACAACACAGACAATCATGTTAATAGTATTAAAGGCTGCCTGTTAATAGTATTAAAGACTACGAGATTCTGGGATTCAAATTAAATATTGTCTATTTTAATCAAATGAACTTTTCTTGTACAATCTTAAAAACTCTCCCCTCAGGTTCCCCAACCCCCACCCCCAGATGATTTGTACTCATTAAATTACACAAGACAGCCATGGAGAATGAAATGTCATCACAGTGATAGAGATCTTCAGATTCTTAAGCAATAATATCACTGGAACAAAAATGAACACGTGTGCTTCCATTGGCTGGTTTGAAAGGCCCTCTGAGAAACTTTTTACCTACTGGTAGCTTAATGTTCCTGCTGTACCTCTGAGTGAATTTCCATTTTGCTAAAGTACCAGATGTTACCCTTTGTGACTGCACTGTGACTTAGAGCTTGTTGACTTTCAGCCTTAGTAGATGGTATTCAGGGACGCAACAAGAATAAAGCTGATGCAGTATGAACCATTCTGGTCATTCTTGCAGCACTTTCAGTTGCTTAAAAATATCTTACAACCTCGTAAGCTGAATGCTGTACTCTGCCCACTGTTTTGGTGAAGTGATTACAAAGACTTTTTTTCTTGTACGTTTTTCAAAAGCTTCTGTTCTGAAGCTTTCAAACAGTTGTTTAGTTGTTTCCCCCGTATGTTTTTATTCCAGTTTTAGTAGGATTTTATCTGTCGCCTTAACTATCTTTGCAGTTGTACTGCAGTGCCAGAAAAATAGAGAAACAAACATTTCAGATATTGGTATTGTATGCTTTGTGGATAATATTAGAATTAAGTTGTAAATTTAACAACTTTTTCTCCATGGACTTCGAGAGATGTGTTTTTCTTCATTAATACATATGATTATTCTTAATTCCATAAGAAGCCTCCTTTTTCCTTTATCCTCCCTATTGAGATGTCACTGATGATACTGTATTGATCCACTAAAAAGGTTTGCAGAGAAGCTTTTTGCTTGTTGTAGGCTGTCTTTTTAATTATAGCTATGCCACTATGCTGCACAGAACTCTGTAGTTAGGGTTGTGTCAGCACTTATGTTTTAAATCCCTCATTTTTATCAGCAACTTAATACTGACAATAAAAAATTGCTTTGAGGTAAATTATAGCAAGATCTTAACCTTCAGGGTGGGTCAGTAAGAGTTCACTTTATTTAAAAACTATTCAGATAAACCTGAGTTAATGAAAGGTTATAACCTTCTCTTTTACACGCAGACTCTGTATGTGTGCCTACAATATCATTTTCAGAATATTTTCTTTTTTTTTTTTTTAAGGCTTTTTTCTTACTTGCAATACTGTCATTCAGCATCTGAAAAGCAGCATCTCTAAGGGATCTACAGCATCTCCTGAAGCTGCCTGCCTCTTTGTCTTGGTTTCCCCTCCAACCCCTCTACCTTTCCTTTTCCTTCTCCCCAACCTGCAGTGGCTCTGAGGAGGCCCTAACGAGAATGAAGGTTGACTGTCTCAATTGTGTTGTTTGCTATATGTATCGTTGCCAAATGTCTGATCCCACATAAGCAATGTGTGTGGAAGATAGGTTTGGGTTTTTTTCTCCTTATATTAGAAACGCAAAGCTACTACTGTAAAAGAATGTTTCTAATATTGCAGACTGTTGGAAATGGCTGTGCATTAGGTATCTATGCTGGCATTTTATCCAGAGCGCAGAGCTATTCCCTAATGATGGGAACCTAAAGGAACAGGACTTGGTTTTTCCATAACGCTGTTAGTGGTAGTGCCTACCCTTTGCAGGAAAGGGTAATGGCTAGAGCACTCAAGGCCTGGTTCAGTTCCTTCCTCATCCTGCAAGGCCATAAACCCACATCCCTCCCTTTTCTAGAAGAGCGAGGAGAAATTTTTTGGGTGGGGGGCATCCTCCAGCTTTGTTGTGTGTAGGCCACTGTGTCATCAAGGGGGAAGAAAGCAGGAAGGAATATGATTTTGCAGACTTAGTGTACTTTGCCCTGAGTTTGGGGAAGAGATGCCCGAGTACCTGAATCTGCTCCCTGCGTTTATTTCCAGGTCTCTCTCAAAAATTTGACAACTATGCAGAAAGAGCAGGACTAAAATACAGCTTTCCCTCCTAGCTGATACCCTAACAACTGGTTAGAGTCCTCATCCATCCCTCCTGTTATTCTGCACTTTCTTGGTGGAATACTGTACTGAGGAGAAGGAAATGCTGGTTTAAATCTCCCTCATTAAATTTCGCTCTGACAAATGCGCATGTGGGTGTTTCTTCATTTCTCATCTGTCTACATAATCTTGACTTTTTTTGTTTTAGGACCATGTGTTAGCCTGGTCATTGGCCCTCCTGGGGTGGGAATGCTAGAGGAAAAAGAAACATAATCAGCACAGGCAACTGGTGGTGGGTACAACCATCGAAAAGAAGAGGGAAGAGGTGTAGTGCTCAAAAAATCAAATTTGAAGAGTTAGAGTTGTAGCGTAGCTGTGCTTTGAACTCTGACATTGCTATAGATACAAGTCTGGATTTCACAGGAGCTTGATAGCACAGTTAAGTTCAATGTAGCTGACCTTGCTGGCCTGTCTGCAGAAGGGAGACAAAACCACTCTTTTACCTTATGTTTGTTACTAAGATAAAGCAGTTAACTATGGAATGTACATATGTACCATAGCACTGAGCAATCTAGAAAATATGTATAATAAAACATACTCTGGAAACTTCCACTGAATAATAAGGGTGGAAAAATACCTCACTAAATACACCTTGTTTGCATTCTGTGGGCATGTCGATAGGCCCTGAGGGCAAAAATTGATATGTGAGACTTTATTGTAATGCACTGACAAGGCGATGGTGTTCTTGATCCTTTATTTACCTTTCACTTTTTCAAAGCCTTTTTGCAGGGAAGGTATACATAATAAACCTCGCTTTATAAATGGGGAGACAGACTCTGAAAGTGAAGAGGCTAAAGGTCTCTCTTCACGCCCCTGGTAAATCTGAGCATGGAAACCAAGTCTCTTCAGACTGAATTCAGCTGTTTTCCCACTAGATCACATTTTCTCTACATAGTATTTCCTTTGTGGGAAAGGCACAAAGAAAAGTTAAGTGGTTGAAAGGTGGCAAAACTTTCGTATGGATATTCCAAGTACCTTAAAAAGGTGATTCCCCCTTGGTATAGCTGGAGAAATAAGGCACAAGGAAGGTATTGACTCACCTAGTTTCTCACATCTGGAGTTGGGATAAAGATAAGATCTGATTCCTATCTTTTTAACACTTTTTAACAAAATTGTTTCTATAGCCTCTTTACAGAAAGATGGATCTTATTGCTTCAGTTTCTTTTGTGCCACTTCTTCACAAGTATGTGTAGCATCTTTGCCAACCATTGGGGATTGTGTGCCAACTAATGCAGCTGTCACTTGATTATTTTTCTTTCCCCCCAAGCTTTTTGGCTCCATCTGCTTGCCTGGTCACTTCCATTGTTTGCTTTCCACTTCCCACTGTGCTGGCTCCCAGATGCATCGTTGTCAGTAATAGTCAGTTTGTCCCTTTGCCCTCCCCTCAGTCTCCCCAGAGGATGCAGATTACACCTTTCCTTCCTCCAGACGCCTATGCCTGTACTCACAGTTCAGGATGGGGAGTAGAAGAGGCTTCCTGAACGTGTCATAACTTAATGTATACAAAAGCATTTTCCATCTGCTTTCCACCCACAGACATGGCAGTTTCTCACAATATCTGGAGTGACAACAAAATATTTTTCTTGAGCAGGTTTTGGTTAAGTGGCCTAAATTGAGGAAGAAAGGAAACAGCTAGACAACATGGACTGAGGGATACAGGAGCTGGGAAAGCAGTTCTCTAATTTATTTCTCTAAAGGTATAACAACCTCTAATTTTGAGTGGTAATTTACTGATGAAAGATTGGTCACTAATTCTTTTTTCTGCTTAGAAAAATACCTTGCATAACACGAGCAATTCAAGATCTTAAGATGTGCAAATCATGTTGATAAGTCAATGCAGGGCATCAGAACTAGTGTGGTGTGCCAGCTGAATTTGAAACAAAACATGAATTGGCAAGCCACTTATCCGCATTACTCACTTGAATTAGGTTAGATTCTGCCTGCTCCTCATGCCTGTTTGAGGCTCAATTTTATTTATTTATCTATTTATTTAAATATCTGTGTCTCTGTATATCTACTTGCAGGTGACTTGGTCTCAATTTTTGTTTTGGAGCTCAAGAAAGCAGCAACAACTGACAGTTACAAACCAATTAAGTTTTGCAAGTATTGTTGGTCTAAACTGCTCACTCCTTCCATTTTGTAACAAAGATTTTTGTACCTTACTTATGTGTATGTATACATTAGTAGTTTCTCCTTTAAAAATTTCTTCTGATCAGGTGGGAGCACTGATGGCTATATGTAGGTTAATTTTTAAGTACTTGGTATAACTTGCTTAACATTTTGCACACCTTGCACTCTTTTCTTTAGAAGAATGTGTAGTTAACATGTTTTTGCTGTACTTCATCTTTCTAGAGCTTCTAAGCCCACAGAGTAATGGGTGAAAAATAATACTGCGTGTAAGGATAATTGCCATCCTGAAGAGAAAAAATTGACACTTCCCAGTTTCATTCTTATTAGATATGCAGAGTGATCTTTCCCAGACTGAGAAGTTCCTGGCCATTTGGTGACCATTGGACAAACTTGCAGAAGAGGCATCTTTCTTTATGAAGAACATAATGGATTTTTTTGTTTCGGTCTCAACGGCTTCCTCAAACCAGTTTTATAGAATATTAATCCTTTCATTATTCTATAAAGCTAGTTGTTTACCTGAAAATATTTTTTTTTTCCCAGTAGTAACACACCATGCCAAACTTGTACTTCAGTTGTTGCATCACATCTGAGTAAAGGGAGGAGATGGCACGTTAAGAGTACGAGAATCTATAGTGTAGAGCAGGCATTGCTTTCCACTGGAGAGGTGACTGCTTTTATGCAAAGGCCCTGGTCAGCCAATACATGGCCCAGTAGTCTGGCATTTTCTGACAATTATTATTTATCCTCAGCTTTCTTATGGGTGGCTAAGTTCCATCTCTTCTTGAACAGAGAAGAATAGGATATTTTTTTTCAGACTTTACAAATACAGGGAGAATTAAACATGAAAGCAAACTGTAAAACAGGTAAAGAGTAGAGCTCAGGGAGTGCAGAGCCTCTGGAAAAAATTTAACCAGGACATTTTCAGGGATTTTGTCTACTTTTAAGTTGGTGTAAACTTTGTTACATAGATCCAGGCAAATGCAGGATAAAACATGCTGAACTTCTCACAACAAAGTCTTAATAAGTACCCAGCACTTCAGCTGTCATTTGATGTACTGAATGTGCCAGCAGCAGCAAGTGGGCACAGGATTTGACTTCTGTACAAGTCAGTAGATGCGGCTCTCACACTGCGTTAGTTCACAGAGTGGCTGTTTGTGGAATAGTGGGTTGCAGCAGTACTAAAAGCCAGTGGCATCTGATTCTTGTAACTTACAGAACAGACTCGTAATGTCCTCTCTTGTCTGCTGATGTAAGAAGCACGCTTTTAAAACTTTCTATGTGTGCTAGGTCTCCACATCCTGAATGAAGTGGATGCTATTCCAATGTATGTAGTTGATCTTTGACTCTCAGAATTAAAATTCTAAGTGTAGGAACTATTGAGAATAATGCATACCACAAGTACCTGCTTGTGGGAGCAGCTGAGAAATAAAAAGGTGATGTCAGTTCATTGGCGGTCTAACTGTTAGCAATTTATTTTAGCCATTGCATCTGAAAAGGTTTTGTATTGGCACATGCAGCTTTGCAGATGTTTGTGACGGTTCCATGAGCAGGAAAATGTAGGTAGTTGAATACTTAAGTCTTGTGCCATCAATTGCAAAGTGATACGGTAAATGGCTACGGTAAATGTCCTGATGACATACATTATATAAGGTGTAATTGGGTGACAGATGGTGTCGAACTTCACTTGGAGTTGTAGTTGGCATAGTTTTTTGAGGAGGGAACAGTGAGGACACACTGGTATTTTTGCACTTTATTTAGCCACTTCTATTCACAAATAACAGATTTTTGTGCATCTACTCATGCTGTTTGAATGCAATTATACTTTTGGTTTTAAAAAGCAAGGTCTCAGATGGCCAGTTAAGATATCCCTGGTGCTGAGGAAGGTGGGTACTACTGCTATATAAATTTAGGCTTCTTTTTTAATGTGTAAGAATACAGTGGTTATTGTATCTTGACAGGTCATCTATCACAGTAGCAGAATTGATATTCCTTGAACCATGATCCCACTACTTTCCATATTAAAACCTACTATGACTGTAAAATAGGCAAGTACTGCGAATACCTGAAGACTTGTCTTCCCTTTAGTTGGTTTATATTAATGATTGTACTGATGGCTGGTAAATAGCTTCTGGTATCAAGCAAAATCTGTCGCAGACAGAACATTTGATTTCATGTTCATGCAGGGATTGTAGTACAGTCTTTGCATTTTCTCAGGTAGAATTCAAAAAGGCACTATTTTGTTATTTCATGTTTTTTAATTCTGTAAAATCAGTTGCTGTCCCAAGGTCAAATTTTTGTCTCTACTAATCGCAATGAGAGGACCTGTTGTTTGTAATTGTCTAGTCTTGAGTTTGGTTTTGCTCATTTACTTGGTCAGTAACTCTCATTGGATCCTGTTGCAGATGTGTCATACTAACTCTGTGTAACTTGTCTCTTGCGAAGAGCCCCATGCAAAGGTGAATAGACTTTTGCCACTTTCACGTGATGTGAAACTTGGGTTGTGCTTTAGCAACCTTTACGTTTCAGGGTTGTACACAGATTTACACAAGCATATCTTGGGTATGTCAAATAAAAGGAGTTCAGTGAGATGAAGACTCTTTGAAAATACTTGCTTCTAAACACTGCAACTACTTTAGACGTTAATTAGTCTCGTTGGTGAACTTCACTGGCTGACTGGTCTAACATCTTAATTGTTAGTTTCCATTATGAAAGTCCTGTCCTAACGGTACCAATAATAAGCTGCAAGGACAATGCTGTTTGGACTCCCTTCATCTCCATTGTTAGAGAAGCTTTAAGTATTATTAAATTAAGGAATTGAGTTCTTGGCCTTTATGACAGTGTTCCTCTTCTGGGTGCACAAAGCCAATTTATCTTGAAGCATAAAATAAACAATCAAGTACTAATGTTATGAAGTGTCCATTTCTGCTTGTTTCAGCTGTTACTAAATATAAAAATTGATATGCTGGAACACTTACTCCTGAGTCGTCGTCTTTTTCCAAGCCCTGCATAATACAGTAGATCAATAAATGCACTTTCTTGGCTACAGGCAGTGAACAGATCTGATCCTGTTTACTGTATATCTAGTAATGAATTATCTATAATTCGTCTCAGACCTTATATTGTATAATTTATTCTACTCTTCACTTTTTTTTTCTTGCTATCCTCTTATGCTTCACTTCTAGTGTTATGCTGCCACATCTGCCTGGAATATTTTCTGTTGTGACACGCAGCTTCTAACTTCACCTTCCAATTTCTTTTCAAAACACAGTTTTTCTGGGATCTCATCAAGTCCCACTTTCCTGTGTTACTACTTAAAATTTCATTAAACAACACTGAAGGAACTTACAAGCAGCATATCTGTCCCGTTGCAAACAACTAATGGTATGTCTTGATTTTCACATATTCCTTCTCTTCTTGGCCTGAGATTTGTGAATTCTGTTGAGCAAATACTGTCCTTTAGGCAGTATAAATGGTGGACTCTGCTGTACAAGAGCCACTTGGCTCTTTCTCTCTGGAAGGGTATGTGTGTATTGGCAGTGGGAGATCCTAGTTGGTATTTATCAAACCTCTACTTAGAGAAAGGATTTGCCCCATGAAGGGCAAATGAAAGCACCTGCATTTGCATTTCATGTTTACGTACTAGGTATGAAGCTTACTGGTACCTAATGTGGAGGTGATATGTGCACACGAAGAAGCAAACTCTGTGGTAGTTCTACTCCTGCAGATCAGAAGGACTTCAAACAGACTTTTCAGAAATGCACGGAGGCTGAGAAGCAGTATTTACTGAGCATTTCAGCCATGGGGTAATATATAGTGGAAATGGTAAATGTGATATGTGAACAAGCAGGGATAGATTCATTTCCTGGAGCCTTTTATAGGATATTTTAACACTTGGAAAGATCTGTCAGTCTGTCTTCCCCCTCAGATTTTCTTTCAAAAGATAGGGTGGAGCTTTTACAAGCCATTTCATTACCATCTTTCACTACCCCTACTGTCTGTCACCAAGTCTGTGATCATTACATAAGTAAACAAATGAATGCTGAAAACCAACTGCAGATACTTTTCAGAATAAACAAAGAATCTTCTCTTCAAATATTCTGGACTTCTCACCACATCTTAGAAACTTACAGTAACAAGCCTTTTATAAAATATGAATGAACGCATGATCTACAAGTGTTGATTTTTGAGGGTTTTGTAGCTGGCTGGCTGGCTGATTCCAGATCACTTTTGAAATAGTGTGTAGCACTGCTGCTACCAAAACAGGAGGGATTCAGTTGGCATAGACTGACCTGTGTTTTATTTCTTCTACTTTATTACAACGTCTGTGAATATCAAAAGTCTGTAGCTCTTTCCACATTCAGTTGTGATCTTTCCAAATGCTGCTTGTTGATGAGGATTTGATAAGAGCAGCATGTACTCCTGAACAATGGTGCCGTATTTTGTAGCTAGAAATTCCTAATTCTTCAATCATGTTAAATTTATTGCGTCTTCATGAAGTATTTTACCTTCTAATCTCTCCCACACATGCCTGCTCTTTTTTAAAAAACAAACAACACAAAACAAAAAAAAGGTGTGGGAAAGTCTTTGATGGTGTTCAGTTCCTTGAGGGCTCTTCCAAGTACAACAGCAATCGCTTCTCCCACCCAGTTGTTCACTGGATGATTCAGCACAATCTTGTTAACATGGAAGGTGTTTAGAAAAGGATAGGGTTTGGGTTTTTTTTGTAATAGGTTTAGAGGTTTAGCTTTTCAGTTCCTTGGTTTTGGTCATCAGTCTGAATGGTTTAGCTGCCCTGTCTTTATGTCTACATTTTAGGCTCTAATCTCTTTGCTTTTTACTTGTAGAAAAAGGATGCTAGGGCAAAATTTTTCTCTCAGACCTTCTGGGAGAAGTGAATAACAAGAAGCAGTAACAGAACAAGAGGAGATACATGTGAATGCAACATAATGGTAACAAAAACACAAAATCCTTTACCTTTAGAAAGACCCTTTTTCATAGTTCCAGTTGTGGAGTGCATATGCCCTTGCATGGTACTTCTGAGGTTATTTTAAAAACTTAAGAAAGTTTAAAAAAAGAAAATCTTTTAAAACTTGGGAGTAAAGCACTCTGGCCAAGTAGTAAATTCTGTGGTGAGTTTGCAATCTCAATATATGCATCGATCTTTTTTTTGTCCTTGAAATTATCTGTCCTCATGAGCCTTCTCAGGATGGTCACTTATGAAAGTGACTGACAAAGAAGCAAGAAGCCCAGAAATTAGGGTAGTGAGATAGGATCTTTCTGGCAATTCCAGTTGACCAGTACTCTCTTCTTTGTTTATCAAACAAAAATCTTATCAACACAGAGGAGCTGTGAAATGGAACAGACTGTGAACCTGAAGTGAGCTTTTACTAATTTCCCAGGTGGAGGTTACTGGACTGCAGTGGGCATTCAGTTCAAGTTCAGCTGGGCTGATGGCACGTTACAGCCATGTGCTGCATGTCCTGTCCCCCTGCTGAAGGAGATTGTTCGCATCTTTAATCTGTTAGTGGAACTGCTCGTGCCAGTGCTTCCTAATCTATTTCAGGCAAAACGAATCTGCTTAGCTGAGAATTTAAACTTGTAGGCTAACCTGGCTCATTCTGACTGAAGCGGATTAGTGATGCTTATGTGCGCAGGTACTCCAGGAGATCTGGTTGGATGCAGTGATAAGCAGGTTGGGTGGGGGAAGTTGAGCTATGCCTCAGGAAGGGTATACGCGTGTCAGCCTACACTCCTGTTATTTCTGAAAGTTTCTTTAAATAGCTTATTTTAATGTGTTAGGAAGTCTACTTTGAAAGCAAAATAAATATTGTGCAGAATAAATGTGCTGGGGAGCTTGCTGAGCACTTGGGTTCTATTAGCTGTTAGTCCTTAATTTATTCAAAACTTTTTTTTTTTTTTAAAATATGTGAGTGCCCTGTTGCAGTTCTGTCTCTTAACTCAGTGAGCGAGGATTTCCCCATGATGTTTGTTTTAGTCCTAATGTATCTCTAGCTATAAAAAGTTCTGCTAATATTTCAGTTTCCACTGGAATTGTATTCACACAACTAAAAAGCAAAAAGACCAACTAAATGATCTTTCAAAAATATCTGTTAAAAAACTGCGGTCAGACTTTTGAAGTTGATTTGTTGTATTTTGAAAAAGTCCTGCTAGAAAATCTGCTTAGGCTTTCTTTCATTTTTCAAAGAGATGTCGCCAAGTTCTGTCCCATAACTAGGAGAATTTCTGTGCAAGCTCATAAAAATCTCATGCTTTCTTGAGGTTGGTAATGTGATTTCTACTAAGTCAACCATTTCTTGTTGATGGATGGTGCCTGCATTGGAGCTGCTTAATACTTGATCTTGGGGTATGAATTATGGAGCACTCATCATCCAATCTCTGTTCCTTCACTAGTGGTGTCCAGCCTGCTGTCCTGCTACTGGGAGTCAAGCCTTTTCCAGATGTTACGACTCTTCAGAAAAAGTTTTCCTGAATGCATTCTGTCTTGTAAATTTATCATCTGGGACTGAACAGATGTGGGATCAGACTTTTAGGTTGCCTCCTCCTGTCCACCTGTAACAAAACAGACAGCATCACATCTGTTGAGTTAAGATTTCTTTCTGGTGAGTCCTAGCACTGAGCATGGCAGATGTTGCTCTGTGGGACAGTTCTACCTCCCAAGCCAGATGCACAACTGGCCTCTTCCCCCTCCCGCACTGCTACAAGTAGAAAATATGTTCTTGCCAGTCTTTGGTAAAAATCTATAAGTAATGTCACCAGGAAATGAAAGCATTTCTTAAGAGTGTAGTTTCTTTGTAGGATTGTTATTGGAGAAAGAAAAATTAATTTACTAGATATTCCTCAGGTATCGAGATGGTGGGGATGGAAAAGTAAATACTTTAGAAAGTTCAGCTGTATTTTTTGTACCATTTTACAATTTATACCTTATCATTGCTTCTATTGAGCAAATAGCTGACTCCTATGTCCTGGCGACCAAAAAGTGATTTCTGAACTTGGGACAGAATGGTACCATTTGTTAATCAGTCTTGCATCTGAGAACATGGAAACGCACATGTAGATTATAAGAAAAATTAAGATACACACAGACTTGAAGGCTGTGATGGATGACTTGGACTTTACATTGCCAGCATGGTTCATAGTGTATTCTGTTTCCCTCAGTGGAGGACTGGGCCTTTTGAAAAGTTGAGCTATTTAGTGAGAGCGCTAGTTACTAAAAGCCTTTTTGAGCTGCTGCAGTGAGAATGGTTACTGTAAGGTCCATTTTGCAGGCTTCAAGCTATGCCTATCATAGGACATGACCTAATCAGCCAGGTTTTCCAGTAAGGACAAATATAGACACCCTGGTTTTGATGGTGCTGTTGCTACTGACAACCAATGTATTATTCATAGAGTTATCCAATTTGGCGTTCTATCAGTAGAAACAGTTGTAAGTGCAACTGTTAGCAGCTGGACTATTCCACACATCACTCGTATATGGTAGTGGTAAAACCATGTTGTGAATTAGTTGGATAACGGCCTCAAAATTTGGTTTAAATCAGTTGGTTATTTTATGAGTCTTTTTCTTGAACAGCTTTCTCTGTTAGAAAATGAGCAACCAACCCAGAAATGTGCCTTGCCCGTTCAGTGCATCCAGAGCTCTGTTCTCTTGTGTCAACAGGATTTGACTCTTCAGGCTCCCTTCCTATTATGTTGTGGGTCCTTGTGGCACGTAGGAGACAAACCATCTTGTCTCACAGATTGTACTGTCTCAGCTGCTTTGGATTTCCACCTGTTACCAGCGATCTCACAAGTCTCTTCCTCTGAATGTCAACACAAACTTCATTAGGGCCTGAGCAACTTCATCGGCTTGCTTCAGAAAGGTGCTGGTCTCCGAGATCTGCAAGGCAGCTGTGTGTTACAGCAGCTGACATTTGTGAAATGCTTATACACCTGATGTAGCAGCAAGGGCAGACACCAGGTTTGGACAGGGAGTAGTGCCGTCTGTGTTTGATCAATACAGCTGATGCTGTTTAGCACTGCTGTCCGGGGGAGGACAGTTATTTCTGCACCGACAATGCCCTTGGAAAGTCATGCTAGCAATGAAGCGTGGCTTGCTTCTATTGAAGGGTGTAGCTTTAAGTTTACGGGTAGGTGTTTATTGTGCAGCGGTGTAAGATGTTAATTGGTCCCCCTAGCTGTTGCCTGCTCACTGCTGGAAGGGTGTAAGGTCTGCTGTCTTTACAACAATTCACATCAGTCACTCTTCATCCAGTGCCAGCAACATTGTATAAATTAGAGGAAACTGGTGAGTTTAAATTGACTTGCCTAATTTTGTCTGGAATGGGTTAGGTGGCATTCAGTTGACTTCAGTGAAGCTCCACTGAAAATATCCTGTGGCAGAGCAGTAACAGCATCATAAATGACATTAGTCTCTGAAAAGGATCTCTCTCTGCAACCTGTTTTTATCCATTCAAATTATGATCCTGATTTCAAATTTTGAGATTGTTTATATTGTTACAGGCTGTATCGGTATCTCTTTCAGCTGTTAGTTCAGGTAAATAATTCATTTGTTCACTGTATCTGTGGTCAGTGCTTTCCTCTGTTGGACTCAGCTCTTTTTACTGCTTGTCACCACACCATCTTTCTGTAGTAGGAAAGTGCTGTAGAGCAGAAACATAGAATATTTAGAGCTGATGGCTTCATAGGATTTGAAAGAAACTTTGAATGCCTGCCTGACATTAATATCGTGGGCCACCTTAGATTCTTACCTAGGCACCTACTTTCACCTCTAGTTGTGCAGATGCAAAAAAATTACTTTCCCGATCCTAGAAATAGTTTGGCCAAGCAAATTTACATTTCCATAGGTTGTTAGGCAAATGCCCTGCTGCTGAACCATACTGCTTAATCAGTTTCTGAAATAAGATTCTCAGAGAGCCATTTTAAGGGCATTAAATCAATAACAATAATTGCAACCATTTCCATTTCTGTAGTGGAGCCTGCTAAGGGTCTGTTTGGGCCGGGGCCAGATTCTTTTAGACAGGTTGGGATATCTTCCTTGAAACCTGGCAATCTCGCATGCTGTTTGTCAGCAACTGCCTTGTTGTTCTGCAAGGTCAGATTTTACATCTACTGCCGGAAAGCTTCGCCGTGACACAGAGAACATAACACTTAAGAACCAATGTGTGGTAGGCAATGTTCTGGAGACGTGAGGTTAAAGAGAAGGCATTTCCTTTTTTTTAATACCAAGTGGAGACCATAATTGGGTTTTTTTCTTTGCTATTAAGTGAGACACTGGGAAGGGGAATTTGTTCTGCCGTGTCCTGGTGGTATGTGACCTTGTTTCACTTACGTCTTTCTACTGATGAAGATGCAGACAAACCAGTGTATTAGCAGATCTCAGCAAGTCTGGTAAATGCTGCCATTCTCTTTTTCTTTGTATTTCTTGCTTTTGTTGTAAGGAAAAAACTGCAGGTCAAAGGCTCCTTATCAGATGTTGATGGAAGGGCATTTAACAAGTTCATTGACTGGCTCTGGAAGAAATTATATGATTCTGAGTTCATCTTTGAAAATACGGTATTCAGAATGGAGACAGTATTACCCAGCGGTTACTGCACAAAATCTGATTGAATGTACACAGCTGAACACTTCATAAGATATGAATTGGGACTGTGGAAAGATAGGTATTCTTCATAAAATATATATTACTCCTTGTTCTTTTAGACCAACCTCACAGGAATAAGGCTGGGCTGTAGTTTTTACCACCAAAATGGTAAAATACACCAGTGATAATATCTTGTGTTGCTTGCATGAAGCATGTTTTCTACCCCAACCTGATCCCCAGCTACCTTTTCTTATCTCAGAAATTCAGTTTTAACTCTGCTGAACTAAACACAAATAGGAAATTATCTTTGTCCGTAATATGGTAAAGCCTTTTATTCCCAGTTGTTTTAACGGTACTGATAGAATTACTTCATTTTTTTTCCTAGCAATTAGGACTACATGACAGTTGAATATTATAGGTCATCGTCCTTCAGACTTTTTTTGAAGAACAGGCAAATGAAAACAGGAAATTAAAATAGAAATTTTTGGCAGTAGCCTGGAAATAAGCATTGTCCACTATGGATCTTGAGGTAGAAAATGTTGATGATAGCTTGGCAAGACTTGGGATTTTTGTTCTTTTTCCCTTATCTGTTATCTCTTTGTGGGCTTAGAATAATATAGAAGGTCTAGGTATTTTTAAAAAGTTTTTTAAAAATAATATATACTGTTTGAATTAATAGATGAGTGTTTAATCTCTGGTAGGCTATTCTTTATTTTTACAATAACCTGATAATCTTTTCTAGAAGTCTGGTGCAGAAGCCTGCATCAGAACAGAATTAAGGGATTGCACTTTTCATGGCATAACCTGCATTGCTTCTCCTTTACTTCATTAGTCATTATTAAGAGGCTTGAAAATACTGTTCTGTCCCTTGAAGCTTCTTGGAATAAAAAGGAGTTGATTGCTCTTGGTGATAAGAGGTAGTATAAGAGCTGCTTGAAAAGGGGGTATTTATTTTAAACTTTTTTTAATTGTTCAAATGAAATGTTCTTAAATTGTAGTCACTGCTTTTGATTCTCACTTTCCTCAGTTTCAGTCCTGCTGTCTTTTAACCAATAGAATGCTTTTCAATGTAAAGGATATATGTATTTCCATCTGTTTGTGTGTTGTCATTCCACATTAGAGGTGTCTATCTCAAACAGCTCTGAAGTAGGGGAGAGTTTAGTACTTGGTTTTAATCTCCTCTCCTTCTTCCCATTTAAATTTAACTAAATTAAGTTTAAATTCAACTAAATTTGGTTGCTATTTGTCCTCAAGGCCTATTCCCCCACTTGAGTTAAAGATGACCTTTTTTTGCTCCATCTTTTCTGCTCTGTGTTCTAAGTTGACCTTTTTTATTTTTGGCTATCTCTGCTGTTCTGCGTGTCTGGTTGTTTGTGCTGCACTTCTGCAGCATTTGAATTGGAGATTCAGTCCAAGAAATCATGCTACCGTTTTGCCAGAAGCTGACACCAGCCATCTGGTAAAATTACAATTTAGTATCAGTAAAATCCATAGTTTGGGGAAATGTACCTAAAATGACTTTTATGATTAGTGGACAGGAAAGAAACCGAGACAGAGAAGTCAGTTGGGTACTCTATAAATCACTTTGAGGTTTTCAGACCAAACGTCTTAATGGCAGTGTTCTTGCTGCCAAATGCTGGTTTGCTTTTGCCTTGAGAATAGTTTGCATTAATAATGAGCAACTCTGCTTGGAAGTTATTTATGTATTGCTCTTATGATACAGCTTTGCAAAGCTGGACCACGTGAGGTAACAGACTGTGTGAATGGATTCATAAAGTGGCTTAGCGTATCTTACTGCTCAGGTCTGTAGGTTTCCCCATTAGAAACGTATTCCAGCCTCAGGAATTCAGCATTGTTTATTAAGGTCGTTTTGGCCATACCGTGCTAGCCTGTGTGTTAAGCTTGGTGATTGTGAAATAGGTCTGCACTGGAACGAGGCAGGTTTTAATCACCAGTTTTGCCTGTATGTCACTGTGGGAGCAGAAGGGAGGTGACCACAACAGCTCTTGTTTGTGTGTATTCCCAGGGAGAGGTGTTCAGCTCGCTGTGCCTTGGGAGCTACGCTTGTCCTGCGTGTTCTGCATCGTTGAATGTGTGTGTGTCATGGTTTAACTCCAGCTGGCAACTAAGCACCACAGAGCCACTCGCTCACTCCCTCCTGGTGGGGTAGGGGAGAGAATCTGAGGAGTAAAAGTGAGAAAACTCATGGGTTGAGATAAAGATATTTTAATAAGTAAAGCAAAAGCTGTGCACGCAAGCAAAGGGAAACAAGGAATTCATTGTTCAGCCATCTGCGGGAAAGCAGGGCTCCATCATGTGTAATGGTTACTTGGGAGGACAAACACCATAACTCCAAATGTACCCCCCTTCCTCCTCCTTCCCCTAGCTTTTATATGCTGAGCATGACATCATATGACATAGAATATCCCTTTGGTCAGTTGGGGTCATCTGTACAGGTTGTGTCCCCTCCCAGCTTCTTGGGTGCCCTCTGCCTCCTGAATGTTAGCAGGCCAGTATGAGAAGCTGAAAAGTCTTAGCAACAACTAAAATATTAGTGTGTTATCAACGTTCTCATCCTGAATCCAAAACACAGCACTGTACCAGCTGCTAGTACGAAAATTAACTCTATCCCAGCCAAAACCAGAACAGTGCGTTAAACTAAGGTGGAGTATGTTTCTAATTTAAGACTTAAAGTGGTGATGAATTTACTGTCTTCCTAGTAAGCTATTACAGTGAGTAATTATCCTCATAGTTAACTCCATTTGGATTTTTCTCATTTCAGCATTCAGTGATTGGATCTTGCTTCTTGTTTATTAGATGAAATCCCTGTTTGCCTAGATAGTTGGGAGGAAAGTAGCTGTATCTCCATAGTAATCCCATTGCCTGTTTACTTAAAATAAACATTGCTGAATGATTGTTCTGGACTTCGTAGTTGAGATTTCTAGTACCTTCTGTTGGTACCTGTAGCTTAACTTGTGTGTCAACTCAGAGTTTTCCATGGCACAGTAACACTCTGGTATAGCTTAACCAAAGTTTACTACTAGAAAGCAAGACTAGCAGTGTCATCCTTGCCGCTCTTCGGGCTCCTTTCCTATGGATGAAAGGCATTAAGGTGCGTAAAACCATCCTAAGCAGTTATTCTGGGCTGCCAGGGAGTTCTCCACATGCAGTGATGTTGATGATGCTGTAAAACTGACCACGAGGATTTTTGTGATAGGGAATATAGGTGGTCTGGTCTGGAGGTAGAAAGACATATGTAGGAAAGTGAAACACAATGCTTAGTGCAGACCTACAAACCTTGTTTACTTACTTTTGGGGAAGAGGAGTGAATTGAACCCTGAAATTATCCAAGCCTGTTAAGGACTGCTTAGTCTCCTGTTGCACTGTAAGAGGATTTGTGATATTTTTTATTTTTTTTTTTGGGAAATACTGTATTACATGTGTATCTATTGTGAAGTAAGAGTTGTGATGATTCCGTTAGTACGTTTCTAGCCTTTGCTAAGTAGACATGCAACAGCATCTTTAAATTTGAAGAGAGTATAGTAAACTGCCTGCCTATTTTTCTAACCTGAGAATTTTTCAGCCCACATGCTTCTCAACTAATGTAACTAAAGATGCTCAGTTTATGTTCCTATAAGTATGATCTAATGTTTGCTTTTGGCAAGAAACTCTTCCTTGTTAGTATGCACAGAAGGCATAGTTTACATGAGACCAAAATACTAACAGATAAAAACTTGCTGTTCTAAATTGAGCAAACAAGCGTGCTTGTGCTATCTCACTAGCAATAGTAGCATAAGCTTCTTGTAGTAACGTAATTTGTGAAAAACAGGTATTCATTAATTATGCAAGGTAAGAATTCTTTATTTAGAAAGGTAAAAATTTTAGTACAGGAACCCAAGTAATGGTGTAGTTGTCAAAGCAGAAAGGATAAGGCAATGTAATTGAAAATTGTGTGCTTTACTTTTATAGTGCAGAGGTCCTGTCAATGAGAAAATGGACATTGCTTGATATTAAAGATTACGTGGAGGCATGGAGGATTATATGGAGAACTTGCTTGTTTTGTTTTCAATAGTTGCTGCAAAACTTGGCACCCTTTAAATAACTCAAAGCTTTTTTTTTCTGCTTTCCCTCTTCTGAGAAAAGGGAAGAGAAGCCTTTGATTAGTCACACATGATAGTTAACTTGTCACATTTTACAGCTTAATTCTTTTTCTTTAGAGTTGTTAGTGAAAAGAAAAACCAGCCATCTTCTGTATAACAGTCATTATTAATGTAACTACTAAAAATAACGTGATTGTTTATATGAACACAGTAAGATCAGTGATAATACTGATCTCCTCCTACTGTGGATTGTTGCCTCCCATGATATCTTTCAAGGAATTTAAATTATTTAATTCTAAATTATATCCATTCACTCTTCTTGATGAAAACATAACAATGCAGAATTAAAAATAAGGAGTAACTTTTGTACTTCTAATGTTGGTCTTGCTTTTCAGGGAGCTAAGAGGTATGAACAGGATTCTTGATAAACAGACATGAGCTCCCCACTTCTTCAATAACACTGTACCGGTGTTAATAACTTGTCAGTTTGGATATGGCTTTGAGGAAAAGGACTCTCAATTTCTTTTTTTTTTTTAGTACAGTTTTCTTATTACTGGGTGGTGGAGGCTTTCAACAATTTCCTCATGGGTCACTTTTGCATTTCCTTCTTATCTCCACCCCATCCTTACCACAGTACTTCACAGTACTTTCTTAAGTGTCCAATTTTAAGGTAAAAACATAACTTGTGTAACACACTATTCACTAATTATTTGCTATGATATTTTTCTCCATTTTGGAACAAGGAAAATGCAGGCAATTTTTTAAAACTTTCAAATACAGGAATTACGGTCATGAGTTACTTATGGAGAAGTGTTTACAGAAGAAAAAAATCAGTGGTTTCCTCTCTTCCTGTTATGTGCTGATTGCTTTAATTTTTTAATTTTTAGCTGTAACACATCCAGATTCTGTGTTTGTGTGGGCATGAACCCCGCAGGTTGTTGTGTCGCCCACGTGAATGGGATGAATCTGTGTGTGCGCTGCCTGTATACAGCAAGAAAGCATGTTGCACCTTTTGCAGCTTTTCCCCCTCTCTGCCTACAGTCACTGTCTGTGAGGGTTAAGTGAACCTGTGTCAAAGAGACTGGGCTTTTACAGTAACAGCTGAAAAGAGTCTTGTTCATCCACTTACTCATGCAATACAGTGTTACTTGTTTCTGAGTAAAGACTGAACATTAGAAGTTGATGTTCTGTGATGATGTTTAAATGTGCATAAATGGAGGTCATATGGAAACACTATGGAAAAAATAAATGTAAAGAGAAGAGGACAAAGACCTGTTAAACAAAAAAATATTATCTTTGATTCAACAGTTGAGTTTTAAGGAGGGTTTGGACATGTGCAGATGGAAATCTATGTATGAATGTAGCTGAAGGTCAGAAACAATCTGAGTGCTGGACTCTTCTTAGTGATATAAAATATCTTAAACTGCATAAAGTAATTAGGCATGATCATACATATTTTATCATCATCTAAACAAAAAGTATGTTGACTGCTTGTAGCTCAAGCTGTTTATTCTAAACTTTTGCTCATGAAAGTTCTATTCATCTCTCTTCTACATCTGATATTTCTTTACATCACTCAGTTTAAGTACTGCTAAATATACGTAAATTCTTACAGCAATTACTTATTTCCTAAACTACTTTTGTGATCTTATTCTGTAGTGGGTTTTGTGTGCTATTTCTTATTTTATCCTATATTAAATACATTACTTGTGTCCACCAAAAGAGGTAGGATTACGTGATAGGTCCTCTTTAGCCCTTGGCCTTCCAGCCCAGTGTTAAAACAAAGTTTTCTTTTTAATGGCTTCTGTGTGTTTGTCCCCATAACTGATAGTAAGGGACATTGCTCTGTTGTGCTCTTACTACCCATGTATTGTCAGCTATTGTCCCTCGTCTAAATCCATTCACTTTCAGCGGGGAATGGATCAGACTGGAGCAAAGTGTCTGGGACTGTAAGGGAGCACTGTGGGCCAAAAGGGATTGGGAGACTGAGGCATGGGATTAGAGAGGAAACTGTGTTAAGAGGCAGTCCAGGGAGAAAAAAAGTAAGTTGGGATGATGAAATAGGGAGAGAAGGGATCAGGTCTGTTGAAATAGGATTGTGGGGTTAATAGAGACAGGTGAGCAGAACAGGAGAGACATCTTACAGTAGAGCACATGTTGTGGGGAAACTGGAATTGTCTGTGTTCAGAAACATTCAGGAGGGGAGGTCAGGGCACAAGGACTTGACGAAAAGCCTCAGAAGGTAGATACAAAGTTGGGGCTAGATTACAGTGGGGAGGGGGATAATTAACTGGCCACACAAGAAGATTAGAGGCAGCTGGGCCTACTTAAATTTGCACAGGAAACTTTAATTGTATTTTTTTAAAATTTAGTGAATACTAAATCTGTTTTTTTTGTGTGCTGTCAGATTCATGTTTGACATAAGTAAGTAATTAGCGGAGCACTTTCATTTAGTGTTGGTTACTTTGACCACTTCGCACTGAATAAACAACGTGAATTGATTGTTAGAGAATCTACAGAGAGTGAAAAAGGGAGCAGGATAGCAGCACGTGGGCAGCTTCTCAAAGTGTCGGCAGAGATTTGCTGGGCAGGGTGATAGTAGAGCAGGAGCAGAGAATCTTTTTAGCTGCCAATTTGTTCTGGAGCTTGGAGCTGACCAAGAGATTTGAGGTGTGTATACGTTTGGAAGTAGTAGTTTATCATTCGTAGAAAAGGCGTGCATACTTGTAGAATGAGATGCATTGTTAATGATGTATTTTATTTTGATGAAAAGTTATTGAAAGTTTTTAAAGCTGTGTGTTAATCTTGCGCTAATCAACATTTTGTGCTGATGAAATATGGAAGGATTGTTTATTTTCCTCTTCTGTACAATGTATTCAACTCAGAATCTTATGACTTGAGGAGTTTGTCACTATAATCAAGTTTGCCACTGAGTAATGCAGCAAAATTATTCTCCTGTAACTTCTGTTTAAAGCTCCTAACTTTACTTTAAGTTGTGACTTTGTCTGAAGTATCTTGCCTTTGTTAAGTCCTTGCTTGAAGATAATTGTCCACTACCATAACCTATAATTCTTTTATAGGTGGTGGATTCTTCATTTGGCTTTTTATAGTTTCAGTTTCCAGTAGTTGCATGTGGACTGTTTTGGTTTGTTGCTTTGCTATTGTTCAGAATCTTTCCCATGTACAAACTGTGTAGCCAGTAATCGGATCAATATGTTAAACGTTTTCTTTAATACAGCATGTAGATTGCTTGCTTATAGTGTTTTGCATAGTTAGCTATCACGGCCATACAGTAAATTTTTTTTTCTTTTTTTCATAGAACATGGTCCACAATGTTATCAGTGTTAGCTGTGTGTTTTATTTCTACCTGCTTGATGCTGCATTTGATTCTCTTCGTGTGCATGTTTTTCAAATGGGCTTGACGTATCTTGAGTGGCTGGCAGGGCTGGTGTGTACCCCTGTGTGTTAGTCTGGATTTAGATCAAGAGCATCCTTTTAAAGTATAACTTCCTCAGCTGTCCCAGAGCACCTTCAGGGTGAAACTAAGCCAGAAGTAGTGCTCCAGCCGTGAGGGTCAGTTTGGGCTCTGGGGGTCAGAGCTGGTCTGGAAGTAACAGCCTTTTCCCCTCCCCGGAGCCCAGATCCTCGGGATGCTGAGTCTCTGCTTGGCATGTCTGCCCCTGCTGCTCTGTGCTGCTTGCTGATGTAGACCTCGCTTTAAGTTACCAACACACCAGTGTCAGTCTTGGGCAAAGTGTGCTTATAAGGTTTTTATTTTTCTTTCAGGAGGTAGATTGGGATGTTCCTTTTTTACCTTCTATTTTCCTCAATTGTAATTCAGTATTACTCAGTCAAATATACATCAGCTTTTTATGGGGTTATTTACATTAATATGTTAGGCAGGATTTAATCAAATATCTACAGAAGTTTTTGTGTTAGTCCAATTGTTTTTGTATATCAAATCTATAATCTCAAGATTTGTTCTGGGAGTGTCCACTGCCCATCAGCCATGTTGTGACTGTAACTACTTTGTCTTTTTGCTAATTGCTGTCATGATCAGTATTAACATAACTTAGGTTAGTATCCAAGTCAGTCGAACTCTTTAATTTCAAAGTTAATTCTTTAAAACCTTTTCAAGTTCTGCTATGCTTTGTTAAAAAAAAACAAATTTCCCCCTACCCCTCACACCCACCTCTCTGTACCCACCTCATTTCCCTTTTTTTTTCTTTAAAGTTTCAAGTGATAAAAAAGGAATAATAAAAAACAACAGTACTGATGGAGATTTCCTGATTATTCTCTGCCCCCCCCACCCCCAATTAAACATTTGTAACCTGCAAAAATGTGTGACAACTTCTCTATCTACTAGAGGGACAGAGGTATTTCGGCAGTAAGGCAAGAAGTGAAGTGGTCGCTCTTTCTTCTCAGTACAGAATCCAACCTGTTGCGGTAGATAGATCCGAGGAGTTTCTCCATAGTTTCCCAGTGTTGCTTGGTGTTTCTTACAGGTGGTTTTGAGCAACTGTAGTCCTGGGTTATTTTTATAATCTATCTTCTGTGCAAATTTAATGGATAAAGCCGAAGAATTCTGCTTAAACAGCATTTGATCTTCAATATAGATGGGGGGGTGTATTCTTCAGTTCTGAATTTACAGTTGGATCAGCCCAGGGACTTCCATTTTCCTTAGGGATTCCTTGTATTTTGCTTTTTCATCGGACCAGCTGCAAGTGTTGTGAAACTTACCTGGAAGTTGCCCCGTTCAGCTGAGTTTAATGAGTTTTGCATGTTTATGAGAAGTGTTGCCGCTGCACTGCAATGTTTTGGTGTCTGTCTAAAAGAATCTCTTTGCGGTCTGAAGTGGGTAGGAAAGCAACAGCTTTCCTCTCTGGATCTGCTGGCGTTTAGCTAATTTGAGTCATTTTGGGCTCTGAGAGTATGAATGAGGCACTGTACTAGCTGAAAACACAGCATTTTAGTGCTCTGGTAGTTGAATTGTAAACACACTTCTTCCTGCAAAATAATAATCCTGTCTTACTCCTATCGTATATAGGGAAATGATCATATCTTGTGTGTTAGCTGACAGTAGTTAATTCTGAGAGCACTTACGTGACAGAAGGCAGCTTTAATGTTTCAAATCTCTCAGATAATGTACATCCATCTGTTCTTTAGCAAATGCATCACCTCTTTGCATATTGATGATATCTGATGTAGCACTGCTTGTAATTAAATTTTGATAATGCATGTTACAGGCTTCTGGAAAAAACGAGTTTATTTGTGCAAATACAGAGTAAAACTGAAATCAGTTATGACTGGAGCTAATTTTGTGAACTGATGGTCACTACAAAAATGTAGGAATAATTAAAAATATATAATGTATGTTCATATTTTTTTAATGGACTGGAATTTTATTTGGGTATATTAACAGTAACAGTAGTGTTACTTTTGTCACCTAAGCATTTAGCAGAATCATGCATTTTATTCCTTAAGTATTTCAATGCCGACCTTTCATGTTGGTTGCTTATAGATACAAATTAAAAGTATGTATTAAATTATGGAAACAAATGCAGCATTTGCAATTTGTCAAGCCTGAACCAATAATTGATGCACATATTTGAAATAGTGTTGTTGATACTGAAAAAGCGCAATTAAAACTTTTAAGCTGCATTCATGGCTATTTAGAGAATTATTTGTGGTGGAAGCTAAAATTGCTAGATTGTGAAGATGTAAATGTCACTTGGTCTTTTTTTTTTGATTATTGATATTTACATGACTTAATGCTTCAAAAAATCCAAATCTTTTCTCTTTCCATGAGAAAATAAGATGCAGTGTTGTCACGTTCATAATGCCCAAACTGTGTAGCAAGCCTGATAAATAGGTTGTACTATCCTCAGATTATATATGTAACCAAATTTGACATTTGATGAAAGCGAGTTATTAAACATCACTCCAATATGCTAAGGTTTCTGGGCTTTGGGGAAAAATGTTACGTGAAAACATTTCTCTTCGATGCCATGAAGAGTACACTCTTTCTCAAGTGCTACTTACTGTATATACAAAATTAAACACATTCACTTTTGATGGCCCTTGCACTCAAGGTTGGAGTCGTCAGCTTCTGGTTTGGGTCATGTGCACCCCAGTGCCCTAATGCTTTTTTTTCCACTGGTAAAAGCAGGAGTTGGCACAGCCTCTGCTTGCTTCCATCACGTCTTTGTCTTGATGTGTGGAGCTTAATTGTCTTCTAGTGTTAGCTTCCAATTCACTGATTGGAGCTAATTGCTAGTGGACACTTTCTATGGAATATATATCCAGCTTTTGAGCTCATAAAGTTTTATTTGGCAGCAGTTGTCGTCTGGGTAGATATGTGGAAACTTGAGAACCATGTTTTTGGGATGTAAGTAACGTTTCCCTGAGGAAGAGGGAACAAGTGTGCAGAATCCCGTCTACAAATCCTTCTCAATGAAAGACTTGAAAAACATCTGTAAATGCATTTCTGTGGCTTTTATGGTACAACACAATGAAAATTACCTTAGAGCCGTGGTTTCTGGTACTTTCTTCCCTCCTCACTGTTAAGTTGAATGTTTTTACAAATGTTGTGGAGCAAAATTGGGGTTTATCTGTTCCACACCTCCATCATCCAAGGCTCTAGGGTTTTTTTGTTTTGATTTTTTTTTTAAACTATAAGAGATAGAGGACTTTCTAAAAAAAGGAAGGTGAGGGGGATGAGGTTGGGAAAGGTGAGGATATCTTCCTCTACTGAAGTGCTTATGGAAACTTATATCCTTTACTGCTCACTCAGCAGTCGTGCTCCCTTCCAGTATCGTATTGTTGCACTTTCTGAATCTCTCGCAGTGTAGCCTGCTGAGTGTGTGGGGTGGTCTATGGACACCCAAGGACAGAGGTTCTATACACAATGAAAAAGCTAGTTATTTTCTCTTTGCACATATTTTCATGTGCAACCTGTGAATTGACTGCTTGTTGAGTTCCTGTCTGACTTCACCTACTTATCGCATCACTAGAATCTGGGGGAACTGGAGTCACAATGTGCCAGCCTGAAAGGTTGTGTAGCTAGAAGTCTAATACCAAATTTAAGATCTAGCTAGACTGTGTTATATCCCGCTGGTTTCGTATATTGCTTGCACGCACATGTGTAGCTGAATGTGTGGATATTTGTAAATTGCTTGAGTATTTTTCAATTTCTATTAACATGCACCTAAATTTGACATTTTTTTTAACTTCTCAGAGTCTCATTTAACCATTCTTCTTATTCCTTGTTTCTTGGAATTTGAAGTTGTCAGGAGTAATACAATGAAATACATTTTTTATTAGATAAAGCATTAAAAACTTAGCTTTTGTAACTTCCCATTTTTTCTTTTTTTTCTCTCCTTAGAATGTGAAAGCATTTGCATCTTCAGATAGCCTAGCCAAGGTCCAAGAAGTAGCAAGCTGGCTTTTGGAAATGAATCAGGAACTGCTCTCTGTGGGCAGCAAGAGGCGACGAACTGGTGGATCTCTTCGAGGTAATGCTTCCTCAAGCCAAGTAGATGAGGAGCAGATGAATCGGGTTGTAGAAGAGGAGGAGCAGCAGCAAAGACGACAACAAGAGGAACAGCACATTGGGAGGAATGGGGAGATAGGAGAAGAACCTGGATTTGATGACAGGCATGAGTCTCAGCCGGAACAGTTAGAAGAAAATAACAATAGACTTATTACAGTGGATGAAGAATCCACTTGTAACCAAGAGGAAGAAGATGACGAACATGCTGGTGATCAAGAGGAGGAGGTGGAAGAGGAGGAGGAAATGGACCAGGAGAGCGATGACTTCGATCAGTCTGATGACAGCAGTAGAGAAGATGAACACGCTAACAGTAACAGTGTCACAAATTCCAATAGCCTTGTAGACTTGCCCATTCACCAGTCATCGCCATTCTACATAAAGACAAAGGTGAGAAACTACCTTTTTCTTATGTTCTTAATCCTCATTAACTCTGGATTTTGGAAAATAATTTGCATGTTTAACTTAAACTAAAGTTTTACAATGAAGCAAAGATTTTACTTCCTGAAGAGCTCATTATGCAGTCCGCAGACTATACTGTTTTAACTGTTAATAATCAAATTTTTTGCATGCATTTGACATGAACAAATGTGCCTATATGTTTTAAGGAACAGAGCTCTGATGACTATGTTCAAAAGATCAAGGTGTTTCTTTATAAATATTTTTACATGCTAATTCACACACTTATTAAGACCCTCCCAGCATTATTTATGATTTTTTCCTTCTCAAAGCAGGCAAGAAGGAAGGTAAGCAATCGTGGATATGTGGTGTTCTCTGAGAATATCTGGTTCACTTAGGTGAAAACATTGTAATGAAAAAAATAGGGTGGAATATTATAGAAACATCAGGTTCTTTCTTCTGGCCAGGTTATAGTGAGTTCATTGACAAAATATAGGTTAAAAACAAAAGTGCATTAGCCAGTCATTCAGTTACAAAGTCATTACATAATGTCATATAGTATCCTGCTCGTGAGGACCTTGTAAATTGTGTGCAATGATCGTTGAGAACTTCTGATGTGGAATAAGAATTCGGAAATAAATATTCGTATTTTTTATTGCTACTTGTATGACCTAACATTTTAGATTAAAAAAAAAAAAAGGGGGTTTTGGATTATAAACTCCAGTGTATATTGGCAGTTCAGCGTATTTTTCAAATTCTTTAGGACATAGGAAATCTCTTAACTCTTAGCAGCAGCAAAATCTGAAAGAATAATGAAAGAGGGGATACTGACTAATAAAAAAGAGGAGCTGGTAAGTGTTTTTGTGGAATAATGTTGTTCCGAAGTCTATGTACCAATTTTTCTTTCTTAATCATTAATTAGTAATAGAACACCTAGTCTCCTCTCACCTTTCAAAAAACAAAATGACAAAAACCACTCAAATTCTTACAATGTACTTTAAAAGAAAAAAAAACGTGATGTAAACCAAAATAAACCCACAAAAAAATCAGTTAACATAAGTTAACAGGGTTCCCTGTGTGTTTGAGTATGAACATCCATGTATAGAGATGGAGAATCAGTCTGGAAGATGCACTAGAACAGGTAAATAGGATAAGCATTTGCTTCTGCAAGCTGCAGCAATATGTTTTAACAAATATGTTTTTGGTAATAGCGATTATTATGCAATTCACCTGTGTGTTTAAAGTATCTCAGCTAATATCTTCGATTTTTGAAAAGTCATAATGTTTTCACATGAGATTTTGGTAAATTATATAATTTTCTATTGATAATTCTACTGTTCAAGGTACTGAAGTATATTCTTTCTAATTTGGAGTGAAATAGTACCATATTTCATGTCGTTCAAGTGGCTTTCTACAACTCAGATTCTTGTTTTTGTTTCTGCTTTGGTTTTCCTAGATGTAGTATTACTTACTGAGTATCGTATAACAACTTGCATCCAGTATGGACTCGATATTTCATGTAGGAAATGCTTACACTCAAAAATATGTTTTTAAGTTTCTGAATTGGAAACTTTTTGAAGTGTTTTGTAAATAACCATACTCAAATTATATACAGATAGAGCAGAGCGTAGTTTTCAGTGGTGGTCAGGTTTTTTTTCTTATGTCTGATAACGAATGCAAGTTTTTTCTTCCTTTTTTTAAGGTGTATTTGACATAAACTGAAACAAGCTGGTTTAGCCTGAAGGAAGCTGTCAGATTATTATTTTTTTTTTATATATAGAAGCACAATTTCTGTGGGGTCTGATAGTTGCTTTGCGTATTGCTTCCGTGCAGTGCTGGCCATTGTTGTCTGTGCTCCGTCCCCAGGCTGTGCTCCTGCAAGAACTGTTGGGGAGCTAGGTAGCGAACCTTATTTGAGAATTGTTCTTGATTCATGGTGCAGCTCTATTTTATGTAGTTTTAACTGCGTACATGAAGGATCAGCACAGGTTTGAAAGCTGCTGGAGCCGACACTGCTCTAGCTCATGGTTACACAGTAAGACTGACATAATGCAACATTATTGTTTCCAATTCATTAATAAACCAACTTTTAACCATAGGAACACATTCTGTGTTAAGAAATGTTGTAGAAAGATAGCTGTGCTGCAGCATGAATGAATTACCAGAGTAAAAATAAACATGATTCATTAAGATGCGGCTTTTGAGAACAAAAAGGCATGTTTGTAGACTCACCAGCTCTAGACGTTGTTTTTGGTTCTACCTGTTGAAGATAGACTCATCCTAGGAGACCTGAACCTGATAGACTTATTTTAGCTTTTCAGATATGCTTCTCAGCGTCTGTAGTCTAGTACAGTTCTCATGACTCCGGCTGAATTAGCTGCTCCCTTGCCATATGCTGTGCTCCTGTGAAACTTGCTGTGCACCGCCAGCATCGTCTGTGACGGCTCAGTCTGCTACTTACTGTTTGTGTGCCTGGCTCCTGGGAAGCATACATTCCTGATCCAACACAATTGCTACTTTAGTCTGGTTGTGTGTAGCAATATTGGCAACATACAGTTTTCATCACTAACAAATACGAAGAGATAATAGCGAGACTCAATAAAATAGCAACTGCTACTGCCGTAGGTGTCGTGCAACTCATCTCAACTTTTTGATATCTCCTCGTCCTTCTACTTTTTATTCCTTTCCTCATAAAGTACTGAATAAAGTCCCTTTCTAATCTGACTACTTTTTTGCTTATTGGCCTGCGGGATCCTGTGCGGTGAAGGAAGGAAATGGCAAGGTTCCCACATAACACCACAAAGTATGCTGCTTGCGTTTGCCACCTGTCACCTGGACTTCCACTTGACAGCAGCAAGCTAGCTGTGTTCTTCTACCTGATAAACTTCACCAGAAGCATCAAACCCATTATATGTATATATGCATCTTATAGATATTCATGTTTTTGGTAATGTTTATATAATATACATATAAAACTATATATAAATACTTAACTCATATTACTACTCTGTGCAAATGACTGAGGTGATTGTTGCCATAATGTGAAAACGGTATGACTAAAGGGCATGTGGACTTGAAATGAAAAGGCCGGTGGTTCAGGAGTGTCTTCATTACATTCACCAGCAACACTCAGGAATCCAGAAGGGTCCTTGTGGTTACCTGTTACCATTTCCTGCATAAAATGTTAGGCTGCCTGTATTGACTTCTGCACAAGCTAAAGTGTATTTTTAGAAAAATTTCACCATTTGAAAACAGGAAACAGTCCAGCAAGACAAATCTATGTCAAGCCTAGGTTAATAGCTTGTTAGTTATCATCAGTGTCTAAACTTCTGCACCTTTACTCTACTCTGCCTTCTTCCTGTTGTTAGTCTTTTTTTGACCATTACAATTTATTATTTTCCTGTTGTACTGAAGAGCTGTTTAACAAGAGGTTTTTTTTTTCCCTTGCATACATAAAGCAATTAAGTTCACCCTGAAAGGGCTCTTAAAAGTAAATAATAAGGATCCTGTGTCCATTGGGCATATCTTTCTATTTTTTTGTTCTCGTTATGATACTTCCCTGAATGCTCTCTCTGATTTTTGAACATCCATCTTGAATCATGGATATCACAACTGAGATTAAAACTCTGGTAGCAACTGTGCCAATGACAGGTAAATATACAGCATGAACAAATTTTAATTGTTTATATAACAAACGATTCCATTAACACTTTTGACTGCAGCATTACATTGGGATTTCATGTTCGACTGATTTGCCTAACATGATGCAAGCCTTTTTCAGAGAGCCTTGTGTGCTCTAAGTATGGCCTGTGTCCTTTGTACCTACATATGAGAGTTGACGCTTGGTTGTGTTAAAGTGACTAGAGTTTTCTCACATCCAGTGTACCTCATCAGATCCTTTACCGTTTGTTATTTTTTGCTTGCATTGATCTGGCCTATCAAATGCTGTCATGTCTGTTATATAAAAATATTAAATAGCACAGGAGGGCAAAGTAAATAATATGTGCGCGACTCTTACAGAAACAAGCGCTTGATGCTGATTCTTCACTGATTGCATCGTATTTGTGGCATCCATTTCCAGTCCTCTGTGATGACTTTCTGTTGCGTGAGTTCCTAAAGTATGGTCATGTAACAATTAATCACAATATAGGCGAACAAATACATTTGCAGTGCATCACATATTTCATAGCAACTGCTCTTACGTGCATTTATCTCTCAGTACATGTGGCATTCTGTAGTATTGCAAGGACAAGAAAGTATTACTGGTAGTCACCGTCACTGGGGAATAGCTCATGTAAATAAACATTCTTGCTTATTTTAGATTTAAATTGTTTGTCTGCCTCTGTTCATACTCTTGAAATTGTAGTATTAACAAATATATCATGCCAGCAATATTTTATCTTTATCAAAACTGGTGTTTATGACATGGGTGACAACCAGTATGTTTTTATGGAAAAATTGGCATCAGTGCTGTTAATTCTATTCTATGTCGACCATTGCATTATTTTTATCTTGGACTGGGTTTCAGCCTGTGGGTATCCAGGTTGTACTCTGTTTCCTTTTTCAAATTTTTTTTCTATGTATCATTAGGTTTAGTTGACATTCCAGAAATATTTTGATTGTTCTAATTCTTAAAAATAATTTTGATCATAATATATATAATCTCTAACTCATTCCATTTTTGTGTGTCTTTTAGTTTGCTTAACTGTTTCTACAACTCCCAGTTTTGTAGTTTTTAAATATTAGTGACTGTCATCTTCAATATACTTAAATTTTTTGTTTTTAATTGAGGCTTTCAGTTTTCAGCAAGATGAGTTGGTTTTCTTTAATTGTTGTGAACTTTTCTTATTTGGAGGAATATTGCCTTCTTGATTATCTTAGAAATTGTTTGTAAACAGTTAAAATACTTTACAGATTCATTTAGCGTTGGCTTGTATTTGATGTATTTTGGAAGCGGGGAAGAAAGTCATGATCACTTATACCCAAGCTACCATGAATTGAACTTTGTGCTGTTAGTTTTTCTTTATCTAAAATTCTACATTGCATTAATTTATCTTTATCGAAGATTCTAGATTACATAGTACTTTTAATATTAAATGTGTCTAATGGTGAAGCCACCTTAGTTAGGAAAATAACCAAGTTAAAAAACAAAAAAAAAAACAAAAAAAAAACAACAAAAACAAACCAAAATTAACCCCATGAATTCCTGAGAAGGATTAGCTGCATTCGTTCCAGCAAATATTGTCACAGTTTTCTATGATTAAGCAAAATAACTACTTCATATCAGACTAGCAAGTGTGAGATTTCCAGAGGCAGGTATAGATGTGCTCTGGGTCAAACTGTGGTATCAAGGCATGTTTCCTTTCTTACTCCCCCCTTGCATGCTTGAAGTTGGTCTCTGTGAAAAGAGGAAAAAAATCTGCAGATTATACAGAAACCAGAAGATGTGATTTACTGTGTTCATGGCAAAAAGTTATATTGTACACGTAGGAAAGAGTTGTTGAGAGATATGCAAATAGCAGCCCTCTTTCATCTTAAAAGCATGCCTGTCACTTTAGGCAGACACCATCTTGAATTTTCATAGAACTTCTTTTCATACCACGCCCTCCCATTCGAGGTGGGATTCCAGGAGCCATTTCATATTTCTCCACAAATTGTGTTTTGAGGGGAGAATACACACCAGAAGGCACTAAAGGTACTTTCATGTATTCTGTAGGGACCTGAATTTTAAAATTCAATTGAGCAGGTAGAGCCTGAGGATTGTTAACTGGTGTGTGGCCATTTTTCTTGTTATGGGTTTCAGGAAACACATTTGGGTGCTCTGCTTGTCTGGAGGGATGTCTGAAGGAGCGTTTGAGCCCATCTGTGGGAGATTCTCTTCAACATTTATTTCCTTTTCTTCTATTGAGTCTGTCATGAAACTTAGCAAATTAGGGTATATGAACGTGAAATGATATCTGTGTGCCAACTGTTTGGATTGTGATGGTGACTCCTCAATAGCAGTCAGACATTCTGCGTGCAGAACCCTCCACTAAATTTCCAAATTAGTGTCCTCTTCAAATGCAGGTTTGCTTGTTGCAGGATTGTGGGCTGAGTCGGTGATTGCTTTGTTGGTTAACCAGAGCTTCCTAAGAAACAGAAAACAGATTAGCTAAATGAAGATGAAAAATTCTGGTATAGTTGGATCTACAACCACAAAAAACACTTTGATACCCCTTCAGCAGTTGCCATATTTGAGTATTTCCTTCGTTGCTAAAGGTAGTAAGATGATTTTTTTAATAGATGCCTTTCATATATAACATATATTACATATAACAATGGTAAAAGCTGAGAAGCAGCTTAATTTTCTTGTAAAAAAGGTGTGCTTTGATTGCAGCATCTTCTGATTCCGGGTACCATACTGTCTGTTTGGCTGTAAGTCACTGGGTGTGAGTGTGTAAGTAATGGTGCTCTTTTCTTGCTTGTTTGTTGACCCCGGAGAATGGAGGAGGAAGAGACAGAATGAATAAACTGGGTTAACTTGAGTGGAGCTAGAACAGGACGTCCATGTCAAGTTCTGAAACAAATCTAAAGCCACGCTCACATACGTAGCTTTGAGCTCTCAAATAGCGCAGACTGGGACAGGTTTTTTTACTGTGAAGTGCTTGGTCCAAGCTAGTACATAGAGCCACAAGGATATAAAGGATTTATTTTTTTCAGTGATTTTTGGCTTTTTACAGAAGGATAGCATTAATTTTTAAAAGCAAAGAAAATTTAAGATTGTGTTAAGCAGTTTGTGTATATGTGAAGTGAAGAGGGACTCCTGTGTCAAAGTCTGCAGTTATTGTCAGAATGTTAATAGACTAAAAGCCTTGTAGGGGTAGGGGGAAATAAAGGATGATTAGAGAAATGCTGATCCCTGGAAGTAGTTTTTTGCTTTGTGTACAGGCAGTACACACAATTGAGAGAAGGTTGGAATATTGTGTGTAGGTGGGGTGGTGTTATTCTAACAGTGTATGTTAATATTTTTTTTCCTATTCTGAGCAGCAGAGGGGGCTGCTATTGCTTTGCTGCAGCCCTACGGAGACTTATGCAGTGTTCCTTTGCAAAGGTTTTCACTGCCCTTGCAACTAAAAACTTGAAGCGTGTTTTTTAAGTCTGGGGAATACATACAACTGGAGCAGAAGGACTCAATATTTCTCATTTGTGAAGAAATCTGTTTCCAGTGTATGAAATGATGTAGGAATATTTCCTTTAAAGAGAAGTATTAAACATTTTCAGATGGCTTGTGTGATAAGAATGGAGTATATAGTTCTCTGCTAGGAGTTCACAGGAGAAAAACTTTATATGATAAAGAGAGATTCTTTTTTTTCATCTTTTTTTTGCTGGGATCACACATAGGGTATGTAGAGTCTTCATGCCTTTCGTCTCCTGAGTTGCCTTAACAGTCAATGCTTTAAGGAGTTTTTAAACTAAGGAATAATTTGGCTAAAGCTGTGTCAAAAAGGATATAGGTTAAGAATTGCTCTGATTGTTAAAAAAAATATTAAAATACATTAGCAATATAACTTTTTTCCTTTTGCTTCTCCCTGGGATTCTCCTTTTTAATTAAAGCTTCTTTTGCATTGCTTTCTTTAAAAGCTTAGGAACTGGCAAATTTTCTTCTTCCTTGGTTATTCTGAACTACAGCACTAAATATAATGAGTTAAATAAGTAAATGACTCAAGGTAAACAATAAATGGTCTTTACAACTGTCTGTCAGAATGACTTTTGCCTTACTGTGACAATTAGTTATTTTGGAGCAAGTTCTGCTGTCTTAAACTTATTTGTTTTACTCTTCGGTTACTGAGCCTTATTTTTGTATTGGATTATAATAACATTAGAAATATTCATACTCTGAGATTAATATCAATCAGCACTTTTAACCTTTGACTTCTTTCTCATTTATATACTACACAGTTTAGTTGCTAATGATTCCAAGCATGCAGGATCATTTGGAAAGGTTATGCAACTGTCATTAAGATGTAGTTTGTTAAATATTAAAGCATCCGTGGAAGGAATGCAGATTCTCAGTTTCTCTGTATACAGCAAGGTCCTTCCCCATCTGTATTAACCTGCATCACGCTTCTTTACTACAAGTACCAGCACTTTTGAAAAGTACTTCTTGCTTGCTCTGCTTTTACTTGACCGTGCTAAGCTAAGACCGTGCTTCATTTGCTGCCCAAGGCTTGCAGAGGTTTAGCTGTACTTTTGCCTTTTGTAAGTAGAATTGCTCTTACACCTTCACTTGCAGGTAAAACTGGTGTTAAATAATTGCCGCTCTGCTAATTTCCCTACTCTGTAAGCAGATCATGAAGCTTGCTAATTGATACGTGGGCTCTGCTTGTAGTAAAGGGGTTATCCCTGTTATAGTTCGTAGGTCGTCTAAGAGCTTGGTTATCCAGTTCAGCTTTCTCATACAAAGTTCTTGAAATACCTAGTAATTAAATTTAACTGTTACGTTAAACTGCCACTTGCAGTCAAAGGACAGGAATTTCTTTTATAATAAATTCTGTTTTTTTCTTTCCCTTAATGAAGTGCGTCTTACCTCTTTTCAGTATGATTTTACAAATATTACTACAGAATTAAATGACAGTGTTAATGTGTAATTTGTGAAGTAAGTAATTGTGTATAGAAAGAAAAGTCAAGAATATCAGTGCCTGGGAAGGAGGAAAAGTAGTTTAACAGAAAACATTGATGCTGACAGTTTGGGTCATAGTTTTGATTACAAGATTGTATTTAATAAGTAGATTTTAATTGATTCCTTGCCCTCCCACCCCCCCATGTTTTTTGGTGTGGAAAGAGAGAGTGCTGATTTAGTTTCTCATTTAGTTTTCTGTTACAGAGATTGCTTACTAGACTAAAGAACTAGCTGAGCAAGGCACAAGCAATTTTCTACTTCTGTGCCAATAACTGAGGTCAGTCTTTCAACTCCAGTCAAGGGATTGACCTCAACTAGCTACGCTGGAAAATAAACCTACAGAGCTTTTGATTGTGGCAGATTTGTCTGTACAGGTATCTGACAAGGTACATTTGCACCTTGTTTGCAGTGAAGCCTGCAGCTCAGAGTGTATACCTTCCTTATTTCCTGGTGGTTCTTACCAGACACGTCCAGTAGTTTCTTCTGAATCTGTGCGTAATTCTTTTGTAGCCTTGTTGGTTGGTTGTTCATAGCTGTTGTTTCCAGCAGTTCCCTAAAGCAGAAAAAATGCCAGACACCTTTTAGGGGGATGGGGAAACAACCGCTTGGTTTAGACTTGCTCAGTATTGATGCATTGCCACAAGGTTGTGTTGACTTGAATTGTCTTTTAGTTGCTTGGCCTAGGCAGAGCTCCTTAAAGGTAAGTATTGAAAAGGAACTTGCTCAAACTGCTGTATCAGTTTACTTTACGTAGAATAAATTAAATTGATACCTTCAGGATAACTACCTGAAGCAGCGTCTTGTAGTTGCACACTTTTTCATAGGCTTTGAACTAAGAGTTAATTAGGCACCTACATGGTTTTTGCTCTGCATCTTTGCTCTCAAAATGAAAATGAGCTTTTTTTAAAAAAAAAAAAAAAAATAAAAATGCAGTAATACCATTTCAACTCACCAATTATATGGCAACAACATTATGAAGTAGAAATCATGAAAATGTGCCTGGGAATACTTTCAGTATGCTTACTGTTGTTGGGATACATGGCTTGTCTAACAAATACATTTGGGAGCTCTGCCCCACTTAAATATGCCATTTGTTCCTTATGCTGTTCTTGACTATGTGGCAGGTGCTGTTGCCTGATGTGATCGTTAGCCCAAATATCTCCAGCCTGTAGTGATACAGCTGTATTTACTGAGCATTTTGTCAGCAACAGGATGCTGTTGCTCTGAGTGTCAATTTTAAGCTGCTTCACCTTTTGGGGCTTAAGTCCAGTTGGTATTACTGGTTATGAAACTTGATGCGAATGGTGAATCCAAGTGTGAAGGAAGTAAAACTTTTGCTGGTGAGTTAGTTTTTGGTTTTGTTGACACCCCCTCTTCCCAAATGGAAGGTGATAAATATTCTTTTGGCTATGAATTTGAAGTGTAAGTCTAAAAATATAAGTTATGATCAGTACATTTCTTGTGTTCACTGATGTTTTATACTTATAAAATGATGAAATCTGAAATAAGCTTAGAGGGACAGAGGAACAGAAGGTGATCTGAGGACCAGAATTATGTTTAACAGCTGCTGCAGGACTAACATTTTTTCCTGATGCATTTCTCTCTCACTGTAATCTGCAAAATAGCTGTACATCCTTTATTTCTGTAGGAGACTTTTCATTATCTGCAGAACATGTTGCTATTCAGCAAACTGTGCACAGTAAAGTAATTTACATATCTTTACAAATTCTTGAGTAGAAGGAGGAAAACTAGACAATGTCAATTTATATGCTAGTTTAATCATTTCTGAACAGGCAGAATGCTTAAAACTGAAATTTCCAAGCTGTTTTAGCAGAATGTTTGAACAACCAGCATCTAATGTCTATTGACAAAGGAATGATTTTTGACACATGAACTGTTTTTCTGTGGTAGTATATGGTGTCTGATCTGTGCGTAAAGCTATGCTTGTGTAGCAGTGATACAACATGTATTTTGTATAGATTTATTAATCTGACATTACTTTTTGTTCAGGTTGCATGTGAATATTATATTGTTTCCCTTACTGGTGAAATTTCTATTAGAAAAATCCATATAAAACCTAGAACCAGTGTTTCTATAAACTGTTCTCTTTGTTGTAAGCATCTGCTCCTTTCTTGTCCCTAGGGTGGTTAATGAGAACACCGTCTAAACTTCATAAACTTTATGCAAATTTTGCTAGATTTCTGCCCATTGTCTCCTGGCCAAACAAGTTCAAGACTTCACAAAATTGCTGTAAAATGTGCTTTATGTTAAAATAATCTCTATAAAACTTTTTGTGCATTGACTCGGTATAGTGCAACTTATGATGTAATGTTACGTATAATTAATCGATACTGAGATTTTAAAGGTTCTTGTGCATGGATGGGTATCTCCATAATAAGCACTGAAATACAAGTGGAAGATATTGCTGTCAGGCATCTCTTCTGTTCTTACTTCTCTTATTTCTTCTTTCTCCTCATCTTGCTAATTCTAAATTTTGTTTCTTTAGTTTGTAACAAGAATTGGGAAGAGGGAGAGGATCTGAGAAGGACACAATTACTAAGGAACTACAAAGATTTCTATCCCAAGTCAAGCTGGTCCAAACCAACTACTTTACAGAACCTTACTTATTTTTATGCTTGTTCTTACTAAAAGTTCATGTCTCCTAGTGACTTTACTATCTGACTGTATATTCCACAATATAAAAAGAGCAAATAGTGATTTTTGGTAATATTCAATGTAATTCAGTCTTGGGAGACAGTGGCTGTGCTTTTCAGCTGTGTCATGAAATATTGCTCTGTTAATGCTTATTAAATTTTAATACGTTTGTTGAATCCCTGGTGCATCTGCTAAAGTGGAAAATGCACCGAACACCACCACAGATTGCCAGCAGGGATAAATTCCACCTTATTCATCATCAGAAGTCATTACTACTTTTAAGTAAAGTGTGAGCAACGTTTCCTGTAAGTGCACATCGCATTCTTATTCCTATGTCATCCAGCCACTGGTTTTCTGTGTTTGGAAGTGGCCAGGTGACCCTTTGTTCTTCTCACTTAAATTATGGAGTGTCCCTTGATGATGGCAGCTATCATGATCATTATTGACCCAAATATATTGAGTACTTAAAAAAAATTAAAAACCAACAAATAATAAACGCTCTTTTTGCCAATGTCATAAGTCCTTCAGTTCTGATCCCTTGGTCAGACTTTTCTAAAGCACACAGAAAATAATTCACTTAATTAAAATGAATAAATAAAAATGAAATTAAGAAAATGGAAGTGACACACCTGAATGGAAGAAATGAGACTTAATATTGTTCATTATGGATCCCTCATCCTTGCCAAATGTAATAATGTCGTTCCTTCTCTTTAAGCTGGACTTCATCCAAAGCAAGGACACTTTCAGTTGTTACCCTGAAGTGTTCACCCATCTACACAATTTTTGGCTTTGGTGTAAACTGCTAGTATTACATGTCCTACAGCAAGTACACTAAACGCTGTGTTTACGTGCATGCATGTGTATCTGTTTTGGAGGACAGACTGTTGAAACTTCTGACGCTGTGCCAGTCAGACTTTGGTACTGCTGCACTGCACTTTGCTGCCAGGGTTTGAAGTCAGAGTATCAGACAGCCAGTAAACTCAAAGATGGATTTGGTTGTTCATATACAAAAAGTCAATTTCCGTTAAATACTCATAAGCATTTTAAATAATAACTAATATTTGAACAAATCGAAGAAAGCCAGTGTTTATTAAATAAAAATACAGGCAAGGCTTTCCTTTCCTCTAAAAAGGAAAAAAAAAAGAGTGGGAAAAAAAGACAAATAAAAGATCAAGGTGGCAACCATACCAACCAAGAGTGCCAGTCCTTCCACAAAGTACCTGCTTCTTTCTGTAGGCATTCTTTAGGCATTCTTTGCTTCGCATATCTTGAGCTTTATGAATAGCCTCACACCCCTTTGCAGTATGCTGTTAACCAGCTGAAAAGGATTATATAGCTTAATTTGGTGCTATCAAATGAATACCAGTATAACAATCAGTTGTTACATTTGTTAGATTTATGTGCATTGTACAGTTCTAGTAAGAAAAAACACAATCTTGTATCAAAATAGACCTTGATGTCTATATTGTTTCAAACATACAAAATGTAATTCTTTGCATTGTTCAACCTTTTATTTTGACAGTAAATAATATAGCTAATATGAAGAGTGTTACTATGTTGTCAGGCTTCATACAAGAGGAATTTTTTTTAATGCTGAATAAATGGTAGCTGGACAGAATTTTTCACTACAGAATAAATAAATACTTTTTTAGGTGCATTAGGTGGAAGAAATATTTTTAACACCTTTCTGAAGTTTTGGGGATTGCACATTTTCCCTTTTAATATGTATAAAGGAAGAAAATTCTAAGTCCAAAACTAATTTTTGGCAGTGCTTTTTGGACATTATTCAGAAACAAATAATCATGTTTTAAATATTTTGGTACTACCTTGTGTGTATTTTGTGCATGTATGTATACAAGTAGAGAATTTCTCATTGCAAGTCTTTCATTTTACATGGAAGAGCGATACAGTGATAAGAAAAGCTGAATTACCATATGGAATGGTAATTTTCAGTTTCCTATCTTCCTTTTTCATAAAAGCAGCCTCCTTACTAATAAAAACACCTGCTTTCCCTTCCCCCGGTTTATCCTCAGTTGGGAATTTGACTTGCATTTTAATCCAGTGTTAAATATTGCATGGCTTCTCTACCTGTTGTTGTAGTTCTTAATTCTTGTCTCAGCTTTATTTAAAGGTGCAACAACAGCATAAATAAGTGGTCAGCAAATAAATTCCTGCAGAGCAGCTGTAGCAATTGTTTTTAACAGCTGGTGCAACTCTGACTAGGCCAAAGAGTTGAACTTGCTTATCCAACAAGTCATATTATAGCCATTGAGGACTGGGCAGACATTTCTGGAATATTTGTAAAACGCAAGATGATGCAGCTGGATTTCTGTTACATATCTGGAATGTTTTCTGAAATGCTTAATGAAGAAATGAAGACACATGCTTTAAAGATAGTTTAAAAAAAAAAAGTGACAATGACAACAAGACCACATAGTATAGTAAAGAAAGGTAGGAGGCTTGTGGAGTAAAGCCTACTTATATAGGCCTCTGGTTTCAAATGATTATGTATACTTGCAGGGATGTCTAAGTATGGATGGAATTATTTTTTTTAAATGTGCATGGTTAAGTATGTTTTAATGATACAATAGCGTCATTAGTATTAATATTATATAGTCTTCCCAATACGCAGTTTACTAGACAGTCTTTATGTTTCTTTCATAAACACTTAATGTTACCTTACAAAAAGTTAGCTTGTGCAAATGGTCGCTTGTAATTTCTCAAATGTTCTTTTGCTCTAGTACTGTTGTGACTGAGGGCAGATCCCACGCCTATAGCTGCACCGTACCTGCATGTTCCCTTCACTTTCTTTTGAGATGAAATTCTGTATTTGCTGAGATACCTAGGAAGCTTTTATCATTGTCGTCTCCTTGGGACCAGTATTGCATGCTAAGGCATCTACGGACAAAGAAAGGTGATCTAATAGCTCATTGTTGCTCAAAGATGGAGGTCTTGACTACCCTCCAGTTCCAAACACTTTTGCTATTTGTCTCATCGTGCATCTGGCTGCTTTGTGCGCTGTTTACATTTGCTAATCTACTGGAAAAATAACTCAGCAACAACAAAAATTGAGGATTTTCATGTATTCTGCTTACTGGAGTCATTTCAGAGCTCACAAACCTGACAAGTTCTACGGCCACTTTAGGGAAGAGTTTGGAATAAAATGACTAGAGCAAGGAGGGGAGGTGCTACTCTTCTCCTTTTGCTACTAGAATCTCCATCTGACCTGTTTGTCTCATTTCAGGTCCAAAGAAGATCAGCTGTGGGATCAAACAGATCCATTGGTATCTCCTTCTTGCCCTTTCATGGCAAAAATTTTAAAGTAGCTTTTATGTATTAGACAACACCAACCTTTCTCATCCCAGTAGTTATTAATGGCCGTGCCTCAGTACAGTTCCAGAGCCAGAATTATAACAAGGAAGTGTCATCTGAGTGAGTCCAAGTTAAAATCTATATTCTTCTCCACTACGTTGCCAAAGAAAACAAAGCTTGTGCAGTTGAGACATCTGCCTGTCATTGTCTTTCTTCCTTTCCAGAGTTTATGCATCTCTTGACTAATTTTCACCCAATTTGGCAGAGAGAGAGAGATTAAGATTACACAAGCTTTCAAGGGAACTAGAGAGTAGGTGGGAAAGGGATTTATTAGTGCATCTGCTGAGGAAGAAGTCTGCGGGGTGACCATCACTTGGTTAGACTTCGTTGAATCCTTGTGGAATTGGTTTTTCCTCTGACCATGTAAAAAGGTTCAGTTGACGTTTTTTCCTTACTTTACACCGTAGAAGCCATTTATTAGTCAAAACTCATAGTTAAGGCATAAGCCTCAAATAAAGCTTTGCTATGGCTGGGCTGTTCAGAGTGACTCTTCCATGTAGATTGCCTGACGTTTTGGGACTGTAAGGCCTTGGAGACGCCGTAGTGTAATTCAGGCACAATTCAAACTGGCATGACAATCTCATCTGGAGTCAGGCTTTGTTGGTTCTGTTGCTTGTGATATAACAGTACCACACTTGTTTTTTTCCCCTGAGTTACAGAGAAAGCAATCGGTTTGCATGTTTTACTACTAGTTTTGCCCCTTTTGTATGCTGTTCAAGTGTACATTTATTAGGAAATTCCGATCTTGTGAGATCAAAATGATCCTCTCCATTGATTCTTCTCATACCCTCTTCAGGGGTCTGGGTCACTGTGTTTTCTTACACGTGCAGATTTTTCTGTTGGGTAAACCTGGATACAATAGAGACTATTTAGAGCAATAGTTTTTTCTGTGCGGCACTACTAATACAGTTGCAGTTAGTTTTGTACAGCAGTGCCTTTTTTCTATACAGCTTATTCATTTGCCTGTCCAAAGCAGCTAATATGCAATGTATTATTTAGGAGCTATTGGTATACTGATATTAGCAAGCCCTTGCATAAATAAACTTGGGACCACAGTTGCTCTATAAGAGTAGTTACTAGTGTAGTGTAGACTGTCTCGCTTGCTAACAAAATGGTTCTCCCTCTTTCTACACATGGGCAGGGACCAGCATGAATATCAAGGGAGCAATAAGGCTTCTGTATAATATAAATTATAGTGCATTCTTTATGCCACAGCTATGCAGAGCTTACTAAAAATGTTATTTAGGAAGTATATTATCAAATATATTCAAAGGATTATTATGCTGCTGCTATTATTTTGAGAAGGTGAGTTTTAAAATGTTGCAGTGCTCTGTTTTATCCATTTGAGGGCAGCTGTTGACCGCCGATGTTAAGAACTGTGGAAAAACTGTCTGGGGTTCTGCTTTCTGCATTTAATCTTTCTATGCTTGCAAATACTTTATTTAGGTCTCTCTAGGTCTTCTACTGTTCTGTCACCATACTAAAATGTCATGAGTTTGTTTATTTTCTCCCAGTAATGTTAATATGCAAAACAATTGTCAGCTCTAGGAGCAGATTCTGTAAAGTTTGAGTAAGCTGGTTTTCGTTTTTGGGATAAATTCTTAGATCCATGTCTTAAAACCATGGCCTTCCTGAGTTAAATATGCTGAATGAGCTAATTAATTTTGTAAAATTTGCTTTCTAGTAAACAGCTCCTAAAAAACTCTGCTACAGGATCACTTTGAATTACTCTGAAGGTATAAAAATTATTGCTATTACTACATGCTTTCATTTTACAAAGACATCTCTTCACTGGACTGGCCAAAAAGAAAGAGGAATC